>NC_092711.1:43338780-43689780 GCF_047496885.1 Scyliorhinus torazame | reverse complement strand
GGAGGTTTGAAAATAGCGGGAGAAGAGAGTCGCGGAGGTTTGAAAAGAGCGGGAGCTTAGAGTCGCGAAGGTTTGAAAAGAGCGGGAGCTGAGAGTCGCGCATGTCTGAAAAGAGCGGGAGGTGAGAGTCGCGGAGGTTTGCAAAGAGCGGGAGCTGAGAGTCGCGGAGGATTGAAAAGAGCCGGAGCTGAGAGTCGCCGAGGTTTGAAAAGAGCGGGAGCTGAGAGTCGCCGAGGTTTGAAAAGAGCGGGAGCTGAGAGTCGCGGAGATTTCAAAAGAGCTGGAGCTGAGGCTCGCGGAGGTTTGAAAAGAGCAGGACCTGAGAGTCGCGGAGGTTTGAAAAGAGCGGGAGCTGAGAGTCGCGGAGGTTTGAAAAGAGCGGGAGCTGAGCGTCGCGGAGGTTTGAAAAGAGCGGGAGCTGAGAGTCGCGGAGGTTTGAAAAGAGCGGGAGCTGAGAGTCGCGGAGGTTTGCAAAGAGCGGGAGCTGAGAGTCGCGGAGGTTTGAAAAGAGCAGTACCTGAGAGTCGCGGAGGTTTGAAAAGAGGGGGAGCTGAGAGTCGTGGAGGTTTGAAAAGAGTGGGAGCTGAGAGTCGCGGAGGTTTGAAAAGAGCGGGAGATGAGAGTCGCGGAGGTTTGAAAAGAGCGGGAGCTGAGAGTCGAGGAGGTTTGAAAAGAGCGAGAACTGAGAGTTGCGGAGGTTTGAAAAGAGCGGGAGCTAAGATTCGCAGAGGTTTGAAAAGAGCGCGAGCTGAGAGCCGCGGAGTTTTGAAAAGAGCGGGAGATGAGAGTCGCGGAGGTTTGAAAAGAGCGGGAGCTGAGAGTCGCGCATGTTTGAAATGAGCGGGAGCTGAGAGTCGCGGAGGTTTGCAAAGAGCGGGAGCTGAGAGTCGCGGAGGATTGAAAAGAGCGGGAGCTGAGAGTCGCCGAGGTTTGAAAAGAGCGGGAGCTGAGAGTCGCGGAGGTTTGAAAAGAGCGGGAGCTGAAAGTCGCGGAGGTTTGAAAAGAGCTGGAGCTAAGAGTCACGGAGGTTTGAAAAGAGCGGGTGCTGAGAGTCGCGGAGGTTTGAAAAGAGCGGGAGCTGAGAGTCGCGGAGGATTGAAATGAGCGGGAGCTGAGAGTTGCGGAGGTTTGAAAAGAGCGGGAGCTAAGAGTCGCAGAGGTTTGAAAAGAGCGGGAGCTGAGAGCCGCGGAGGTTTGAAAATAGCGGGAGAAGAGAGTCGCGGAGGTTTGAAAAGAGCGGGAGCTTAGAGTCGCGGAGGTTTGAAAAGAGCGGGAGCTGAGAGTCGCGCATGTCTGAAAAGAGCGGGAGGTGAGAGTCGCGGAGGTTTGCAAAGAGCGGGAGCTGAGATTCGCGGAGGATTGAAAAGAGCCGGAGCTGAGAGTCGCCGAGGTTTGAAAAGAGCGGGAGCTGAGAGTCGCGGAGGTTTGAAAAGAGCGAGAGCTGAGAGTCGCGGAGGTTTGAAAAGAGCGGGAGCTAAGAGTCGCGGAGGTTTGAAAAGAGCGGGAGCTGAGAGTCGTGGAGGTTTGAAAAGAGCGGGAGCTGAGAGTCACGGAGGTTTGAAATGAGCGGGAGCTGAGAGTCGCGGAGGTTTGAAAAGAGCGGGTGCTGAGAGTCGGGGAGGTTATGAAAAGACCGGGAGCTAAGAGTCGCGGAGGTTTGAAAAGAGCGGGAGCTGAGAGTCGCGGAGGTTTGAAAACAGCGGGAGCTGAGAGTCGCGGAGGTTTGAAAAGAGCGGGAGCTGAGAGTCGCGGAGGTTTGAAAAGCGCGGGAACTGAGAGTCGCGGAGGTTTGAAAAGAGCGGGAGCTGAGAGTCGCGGAGGTTTGAAAAGAGCGGGAGCTGAGAGTCGCGGAGTTTTGAAAAGAGCGGGAGCTGAGAGTCGCGGAGGTTTGAAAAGAGCGGGACCTGAGAGTCGCGGAGGTTTGAAAAGAGCGTGAGCTGAGAGTCGCGGAGGTTTGAAAAGAGCGGGACGTGAGTGTCCCGGAGGTTTGAAAAGAGCGGGTGCTGTGAGTCGCGGAGATTTGAAAAGAACGGGAGCTGAGAGTCGCGGAGGTTTGAAAATAGCGTGAGCTGAGAGTCGCGGAGTTGTGAAAATAGCAGGACCTGAGAGTCGCGGAGGTTTAAAAAGTGCGGGAGCTGAGAGTCGCGGAGGTTTGAAAAGAGCGTGAGCTGAGAGTCGCGGAGGTTTGAAAAGAGCTGGAGCTGAGAGTCGCGGAGGTTTGAAAAGAGCGGGAGCTGAGAGTCGCGGAGGTTTGCAAAGAGCGGGAGCTGAGAGTCGCGGAAGTTTTAAAAGAGCTGGACCTGAGAGTCGCGGAGATTTGAAAAGAGCGGGAGCTGAGAGTCGCGGAGGTTTGAAAAGAGAGGGAGCTGAGAGTCGCGGAGGTTTGAAAAGAGCGGGAGCTGAGAGTCGCCGAGGTTTGAAAAGAGCGGGAGCTGAGAGTCGCGGAGGTTTGAAAAGAGCGGGAGCTGAGAGTCGCGGAGGTTTGAAAAGAGCTGGAGCTAAGAGTCACGGAGGTTTGAAAAGAGCGGGAGCTGAGAGTCGCGGAGGTTTGAAAAGAGCGGGAGCTGAGAGTCGCGGAGGATTGAAATGAGCGGGAGCTGAGAGTTGCGGAGGTTTGAAAAGAGCGGGAGCTAAGAGTCGCATAGGTTTGAAAAAAGCGGGAGCTGAGAGCCGCGGAGGTTTGAAAATAGCGGGAGAAGAGAGTCGCGGAGGTTTGAAAAGAGCGGGAGCTTAGAGTCGCGAAGGTTTGAAAAGAGCGGGAGCTGAGAGTCGCGCATGTCTGAAAAGAGCGGGAGGTGAGAGTCGCGGAGGTTTGCAAAGAGCGGGAGCTGAGAGTCGCGGAGGATTGAAAAGAGCCGGAGCTGAGAGTCGCCGAGGTTTGAAAAGAGCGGGAGCTGAGAGTCGCCGAGGTTTGAAAAGAGCGGGAGCTGAGAGTCGCGGAGGTTTCAAAAGAGCGGGAGCTGAGGCTCGCGGAGGTTTGAAAAGAGCAGGACCTGAGAGTCGCGGAGGTTTGAAAAGAGCGGGAGCTGAGAGTCGCGGAGGTTTGAAAAGAGCGGGAGCTGAGCGTCGCGGAGGTTTGAAAAGAGCGGGAGCTGAGAGTCGCGGAGGTTTGAAAAGAGCGGGAGCTGAGAGTCGCGGAGGTTTGCAAAGAGCGGGAGCTGAGAGTCGCGGAGGTTTGAAAAGAGCAGTACCTGAGAGTCGCGGAGGTTTGAAAAGAGGGGGAGCTGAGAGTCGTGGAGGTTTGAAAAGAGTGGGAGCTGAGAGTCGCGGAGGTTTGAAAAGAGCGGGAGATGAGAGTCGCGGAGGTTTGAAAAGAGCGGGAGCTGAGAGTCGAGGATGTTTGAAAAGAGCGAGAGCTGAGAGTTGCGGAGGTTTGAAAAGAGCGGGAGCTAAGATTCGCAGAGGTTTGAAAAGAGCGGGAGCTGAGAGCCGCGGAGTTTTGAAAAGAGCGGGAGCTGAGAGTCGCCGAGGTTTGAAAAGAGCGGGAGCTGAGAGTCGCGGAGGTTTGAAAAGAGCGGGAGCTGAGAGTCGCGGAGGTTTGAAAAGAGCTGGAGCTAAGAGTCACGGAGGTTTGAAAAGAGCGGGAGCTGAGAGTCGCGGAGGTTTGAAAAGAGCGGGAGCTGAGAGTCGCGGAGGTTTGAAAAGAGCGGGAGCTGAGGCTCGCGGAGGTTTGAAAAGAGCAGGACCTGAGAGTCGCGGAGGTTTGAAAAGAGCGGGAGCTGAGAGTCGCGGAGGTTTGAAAAGAGCGGGAGCTGAGCGTCGCGGAGGTTTGAAAAGAGCGGGAGCTGAGAGTCGCGGAGGTTTGAAAAGAGCGGGAGCTGAGAGTCGCGGAGGTTTGCAAAGAGCGGGAGCTGAGAGTCGCGGAGGTTTGAAAAGAGCAGTACCTGAGAGTCGCGGAGGTTTGAAAAGAGGGGGAGCTGAGAGTCGTGGAGGTTTGAAAAGAGTGGGAGCTGAGAGTCGCGGAGGTTTGAAAAGAGCGGGAGATGAGAGTCGCGGAGGTTTGAAAAGAGCGGGAGCTGAGAGTCGAGGATGTTTGAAAAGAGCGAGAGCTGAGAGTTGCGGAGGTTTGAAAAGAGCGGGAGCTAAGATTCGCAGAGGTTTGAAAAGAGCGGGAGCTGAGAGCCGCGGAGTTTTGAAAAGAGCGGGAGCTGAGAGTCGCCGAGGTTTGAAAAGAGCGGGAGCTGAGAGTCGCGGAGGTTTGAAAAGAGCGGGAGCTGAGAGTCGCGGAGGTTTGAAAAGAGCTGGAGCTAAGAGTCACGGAGGTTTGAAAAGAGCGGGAGCTGAGAGTCGCGGAGGTTTGAAAAGAGCGGGAGCTGAGAGTCGCGGAGGATTGAAATGAGCGGGAGCTGAGAGTTGCGGAGGTTTGAAAAGAGCGGGAGCTAAGAGTCGCATAGGTTTGAAAAAAGCGGGAGCTGAGAGCCGCGGAGGTTTTAAAAGAGCTGGACCTGAGAGTCGCGGAGGTTTGAAAAGAGCGGGAGCTGAGAGTCGCGGAGGTTTGAAAAGAGAGGGAGCTGAGAGTCGCGGAGGTTTGAAAAGAGCGGGAGCTGAGAGTCGCCGAGGTTTGAAAAGAGCGGGAGCTGAGAGTCGCGGAGGTTTGAAAAGAGCGGGAGCTGAGAGTCGCGGAGGTTTGAAAAGAGTTGGAGCTAAGAGTCACGGAGGTTTGAAAAGAGCGGGAGCTGAGAGTCGCGGAGGTTTGAAAAGAGCGGGAGCTGAGAGTCGCGGAGGATTGAAATGAGCGGGAGCTGAGAGTTGCGGAGGTTTGAAAAGAGCGGGAGCTAAGAGTCGCATAGGTTTGAAAAAAGCGGGAGCTGAGAGCCGCGGAGGTTTGAAAATAGCGGGAGAAGAGAGTCGCGGAGGTTTGAAAAGAGCGGGAGCTTAGAGTCGCGAAGGTTTGAAAAGAGCGGGAGCTGAGAGTCGCGCATGTCTGAAAAGAGCGGGAGGTGAGAGTCACGGAGGTTTGCAAAGAGCGGGAGCTGAGAGTCGCGGAGGATTGAAAAGAGCCGGAGCTGAGAGTCGCCGAGGTTTGAAAAGAGCGGGAGCTGAGAGTCGCCGAGGTTTGAAAAGAGCGGGAGCTGAGAGTCGCGGAGATTTCAAAAGAGCTGGAGCTGAGGCTCGCGGAGGTTTGAAAAGAGCAGGACCTGAGAGTCGCGGAGGTTTGAAAAGAGCGGGAGCTGAGAGTCGCGGAGGTTTGAAAAGAGCGGGAGCTGAGCGTCGCGGAGGTTTGAAAAGAGCGGGAGCTGAGAGTCGCGGAGGTTTGAAAAGAGCGGGAGCTGAGAGTCGCGGAGGTTTGCAAAGAGCGGGAGCTGAGAGTCGCGGAGGTTTGAAAAGAGCAGTACCTGAGAGTCGCGGAGGTTTGAAAAGAGGGGGAGCTGAGAGTCGTGGAGGTTTGAAAAGAGTGGGAGCTGAGAGTCGCGGAGGTTTGAAAAGAGCGGGAGATGAGAGTCGCGGAGGTTTGAAAAGAGCGGGAGCTGAGAGTCGAGGAGGTTTGAAAAGAGCGAGAACTGAGAGTTGCGGAGGTTTGAAAAGAGCGGGAGCTAAGATTCGCAGAGGTTTGAAAAGAGCGCGAGCTGAGAGCCGCGGAGTTTTGAAAAGAGCGGGAGATGAGAGTCGCGGAGGTTTGAAAAGAGCGGGAGCTGAGAGTCGCGCATGTTTGAAATGAGCGGGAGCTGAGAGTCGCGGAGGTTTGCAAAGAGCGGGAGCTGAGAGTCGCGGAGGATTGAAAAGAGCGGGAGCTGAGAGTCGCCGAGGTTTGAAAAGAGCGGGAGCTGAGAGTCGCGGAGGTTTGAAAAGAGCGGGAGCTGAAAGTCGCGGAGGTTTGAAAAGAGCTGGAGCTAAGAGTCACGGAGGTTTGAAAAGAGCGGGTGCTGAGAGTCGCGGAGGTTTGAAAAGAGCGGGAGCTGAGAGTCGCGGAGGATTGAAATGAGCGGGAGCTGAGAGTTGCGGAGGTTTGAAAAGAGCGGGAGCTAAGAGTCGCAGAGGTTTGAAAAGAGCGGGAGCTGAGAGCCGCGGAGGTTTGAAAATAGCGGTAGTGTTGGCTGAGAGCTGAGAGTCACGGAGGTTTGAAATGAGCGGGAGCTGAGAGTCGCGGAGGTTTGAAAAGAGCGGGTGCTGAGAGTCGGGGAGGTTATGAAAAGACCGGGAGCTAAGAGTCGCGGAGGTTTGAAAAGAGCGGGAGCTGAGAGTCGCGGAGGTTTGAAAACAGCGGGAGCTGAGAGTCGCGGAGGTTTGAAAAGAGCGGGAGCTGAGAGTCGCGGAGGTTTGAAAAGCGCGGGAACTGAGAGTCGCGGAGGTTTGAAAAGAGCGGGAGCTGAGAGTCGCGGAGGTTTGAAAAGAGCGGGAGCTGAGAGTCGCGGAGTTTTGAAAAGAGCGGGAGCTGAGAGTCGCGGAGGTTTGAAAAGAGCGGGACCTGAGAGTCGCGGAGGTTTGAAAAGAGCGTGAGCTGAGAGTCGCGGAGGTTTGAAAAGAGCGGGACGTGAGTGTCCCGGAGGTTTGAAAAGAGCGGGTGCTGTGAGTCGCGGAGATTTGAAAAGAACGGGAGCTGAGAGTCGCGGAGGTTTGAAAATAGCGTGAGCTGAGAGTCGCGGAGTTGTGAAAATAGCAGGACCTGAGAGTCGCGGAGGTTTAAAAAGTGCGGGAGCTGAGAGTCGCGGAGGTTTGAAAAGAGCGTGAGCTGAGAGTCGCGGAGGTTTGAAAAGAGCTGGAGCTGAGAGTCGCGGAGGTTTGAAAAGAGCGGGAGCTGAGAGTCGCGGAGGTTTGCAAAGAGCGGGAGCTGAGAGTCGCGGAAGTTTTAAAAGAGCTGGACCTGAGAGTCGCGGAGATTTGAAAAGAGCGGGAGCTGAGAGTCGCGGAGGTTTGAAAAGAGAGGGAGCTGAGAGTCGCGGAGGTTTGAAAAGAGCGGGAGCTGAGAGTCGCCGAGGTTTGAAAAGAGCGGGAGCTGAGAGTCGCGGAGGTTTGAAAAGAGCGGGAGCTGAGAGTCGCGGAGGTTTGAAAAGAGCTGGAGCTAAGAGTCACGGAGGTTTGAAAAGAGCGGGAGCTGAGAGTCGCGGAGGTTTGAAAAGAGCGGGAGCTGAGAGTCGCGGAGGATTGAAATGAGCGGGAGCTGAGAGTTGCGGAGGTTTGAAAAGAGCGGGAGCTAAGAGTCGCATAGGTTTGAAAAAAGCGGGAGCTGAGAGCCGCGGAGGTTTGAAAATAGCGGGAGAAGAGAGTCGCGGAGGTTTGAAAAGAGCGGGAGCTTAGAGTCGCGAAGGTTTGGAAAGAGCGGGAGCTGAGAGTCGCGCATGTCTGAAAAGAGCGGGAGGTGAGAGTCGCGGAGGTTTGCAAAGAGCGGGAGCTGAGAGTCGCGGAGGATTGAAAAGAGCCGGAGCTGAGAGTCGCCGAGGTTTGAAAAGAGCGGGAGCTGAGAGTCGCCGAGGTTTGAAAAGAGCGGGAGCTGAGAGTCGCGGAGGTTTCAAAAGAGCGGGAGCTGAGGCTCGCGGAGGTTTGAAAAGAGCAGGACCTGAGAGTCGCGGAGGTTTGAAAAGAGCGGGAGCTGAGAGTCGCGGAGGTTTGAAAAGAGCGGGAGCTGAGCGTCGCGGAGGTTTGAAAAGAGCGGGAGCTGAGAGTCGCGGAGGTTTGAAAAGAGCGGGAGCTGAGAGTCGCGGAGGTTTGCAAAGAGCGGGAGCTGAGAGTCGCGGAGGTTTGAAAAGAGCAGTACCTGAGAGTCGCGGAGGTTTGAAAAGAGGGGGAGCTGAGAGTCGTGGAGGTTTGAAAAGAGTGGGAGCTGAGAGTCGCGGAGGTTTGAAAAGAGCGGGAGATGAGAGTCGCGGAGGTTTGAAAAGAGCGGGAGCTGAGAGTCGAGGATGTTTGAAAAGAGCGAGAGCTGAGAGTTGCGGAGGTTTGAAAAGAGCGGGAGCTAAGATTCGCAGAGGTTTGAAAAGAGCGGGAGCTGAGAGCCGCGGAGTTTTGAAAAGAGCGGGAGATGAGAGTCGCGGAGGTTTGAAAAGAGCGGGAGCTGAGAGTCGCGGAGGTTTGAAAAGAGCGGGAGCTGAGAGTCGCGCATGTTTGAAATGAGCGGGAGCTGAGAGTCGCGGAGGTTTGCAAAGAGCGGGAGCTGAGAGTCGCGGAGGATTGAAAAGAGCGGGAGCTGAGAGTCGCCGAGGTTTGAAAAGAGCGGGAGCGGAGAGTCGCGGAGGTTTGAAAAGAGCGGGAGCTGAACGTCGCGGAGGTTTGAAAAGAGCTGGAGCTAAGAGTCACGGAGGTTTGAAAAGAGCGGGTGCTGAGAGTCGCGGAGGTTTGAAAAGAGCGGGAGCTGAGAGTCGCGGAGGATTGAAATGAGCGGGAGCTGAGAGTTGCGGAAGTTTGAAAAGAGCGGGAGCTAAGAGTCGCAGAGGTTTGAAAAGAGCGGGAGCTGAGAGCCGCGGAGGTTTGAAAATAGCGGGAGAAGAGAGTCGCGGAGGTTTGAAAAGAGCGGGAGCTTAGAGTCGCGGAGGTTTGAAAAGAGCGGGAGCTGAGAGTCGCGCATGTCTGAAAAGAGCGGGAGGTGAGAGTCGCGGAGGTTTGCAAAGAGCGGGAGCTGAGATTCGCGGAGGATTGAAAAGAGCCGGAGCTGAGAGTCGCCGAGGTTTGAAAAGAGCGGGAGCTGAGAGTCGCGGAGGTTTGAAAAGAGCGAGAGCTGAGAGTCGCGGAGGTTTGAAAAGAGCGGGAGCTAAGAGTCGCGGAGGTTTGAAAAGAGCGGGAGCTGAGAGTCGTGGAGGTTTGAAAAGAGCGGGAGCTGAGAGTCACGGAGGTTTGAAATGAGCGGGAGCTGAGAGTCGCGGAGGTTTGAAAAGAGCGGGTGCTGAGAGTCGGGGAGGTTATGAAAAGACCGGGAGCTAAGAGTCGCGGAGGTTTGAAAAGAGCGGGAGCTGAGAGTCGCGGAGGTTTGAAAACAGCGGGAGCTGAGAGTCGCGGAGGTTTGAAAAGAGCGGGAGCTGAGAGTCGCGGAGGTTTGAAAAGAGCGGGAACTGAGAGTCGCGGAGGTTTGAAAAGAGCGGGAGCTGAGAGTCGCGGAGGTTTGAAAAGAGCGGGAGCTGAGAGTCGCGGAGTTTTGAAAAGAGCGGGAGCTGAGAGTCGCGGAGGTTTGAAAAGAGCGGGACCTGAGAGTCGCGGAGGTTTGAAAAGAGCGTGAGCTGAGAGTCGCGGAGGTTTGAAAAGAGCGGGACGTGAGTGTCCCGGAGGTTTGAAAAGAGCGGGTGCTGTGAGTCGCGGAGATTTGAAAAGAACGGGAGCTGAGAGTCGCGGAGGTTTGAAAATAGCGTGAGCTGAGAGTCGCGGAGTTGTGAAAATAGCAGGACCTGAGAGTCGCGGAGGTTTAAAAAGAGCGGGAGCTGAGAGTCGCGGAGGTTTGAAAAGAGCGTGAGCTGAGAGTCGCGGAGGTTTGAAAAGAGCTGGAGCTGAGAGTCGCGGAGGTTTGAAAAGAGCGGGAGCTGAGAGTCGCGGAGGTTTGCAAAGAGCGGGAGCTGAGAGTCGCGGAGGTTTTAAAAGAGCTGGACCTGAGAGTCGCGGAGGTTTGAAAAGAGCGGGAGCTGAGAGTCGCGGAGGTTTGAAAAGAGAGGGAGCTGAGAGTCGCGGAGGTTTGAAAAGAGCGGGAGCTGAGAGTCGCCGAGGTTTGAAAAGAGCGGGAGCTGAGAGTCGCGGAGGTTTGAAAAGAGCGGGAGCTGAGAGTCGCGGAGGTTTGAAAAGAGCTGGAGCTAAGAGTCACGGAGGTTTGAAAAGAGCGGGAGCTGAGAGTTGCGGAGGTTTGAAAAGAGCGGGAGCTAAGAGTCGCATAGGTTTGAAAAAAGCGGGAGCTGAGAGCCGCGGAGGTTTGAAAATAGCGGGAGAAGAGAGTCGCGGAGGTTTGAAAAGAGCGGGAGCTTTGAGTCGCGAAGGTTTGAAAAGAGCGGGAGCTGAGAGTCGCGCATGTCTGAAAAGAGCGGGAGGTGAGAGTCGCGGAGGTTTGCAAAGAGCGGGAGCTGAGAGTCGCGGAGGATTGAAAAGAGCCGGAGCTGAGAGTCGCCGAGGTTTGAAAAGAGCGGGAGCTGAGAGTCGCCGAGGTTTGAAAAGAGCGGGAGCTGAGAGTCGCGGAGGTTTGAAAAGAGCGGGAGCTAAGAGTCGCGGAGGTTAGAAAAGAGCGGGAGCTGAAAGTCGCGGAGGTTTGAAAAGAGCGGGAGCTGAGAGTCGCGGTGGTTTGAAATGAGCGGGAGCTGAGAGTCGCGGAGGTTTGAAAAGAGCGGGTGCTGAGAGTCGGGGAGGTTATGAAAAGACCGGGAGCTAAGAGTCGCGGAGGTTTGAAAAGAGCGGGAGCTGAGAGTCGCGGAGGTTTGAAAAGAGCGGGAGCTGAGAGTCGCGGAGGTTTGAAAAGAGCGGGAGCTGAGAGTGGCGGAGGTTTGAAAAGAGCGGGAGCTGGGAGTCGCGGAGTTTTGAAAAGAGCGGGAGCTGAGAGTCGCGGAGGTTTGAAAAGAGCGGGACCAGAGAGTCCCGGAGGTCTGAAAAGAGCGGGAGCTGAGAGTCCCGGAGGTTTTAAAAGAGCGGGAGAAGAGAGTCGCGGAGGTTTGAAAAGAGCGGGAGCTTTGAGTCGCGAAGGTTTGAAAAGAGCGGGAGCTGAGAGTCGCGCATGTCTGAAAAGAGCGGGAGGTGAGAGTCGCGGAGGTTTGCAAAGAGCGGGAGCTGAGAGTCGCGGAGGATTGAAAAGAGCCGGAGCTGAGAGTCGCCGAGGTTTGAAAAGAGCGGGAGCTGAGAGTCGTCGAGGTTTGAAAAGAGCGGGAGCTGAGAGTCGCGGAGGTTTGAAAAGAGCGGGAGCTAAGAGTCGCGGAGGTTTGAAAAGAGCGGGAGCTGAAAGTCGCGGAGGTTTGAAAAGAGCGGGAGCTGAGAGTCGCGGTGGTTTGAAATGAGCGGGAGCTGAGAGTCGCGGAGGTTTGAAAAGAGCGGGTGCTGAGAGTCGGGGAGGTTATGAAAAGACCGGGAGCTAAGAGTCGCGGAGGTTTGAAAAGAGCGGGAGCTGAGAGTCGCGGAGGTTTGAAAAGAGCGGGAGCTGAGAGTCGCGGAGGTTTGAAAACAGCGGGAGCTGAGAGTCGCGGAGGTTTGAAAAGAGCGGGAGCTGGGAGTCGCGGAGTTTTGAAAAGAGCGGGAGCTGAGAGTCGCGGAGGTTTGAAAAGAGCGGGACCAGAGAGTCCCGGAGGTTTGAAAAGAGCGGGAGCTGAGAGTCCCGGAGGTTTGAAAAGAGCGGGAGCTGAGAGTGGCGGAGGTTTCAAAAGATCGGGAGCTGAGGCTCGCGGAGGTTTGAAAAGAGTAGGACCTGAGAGTCGCGGAGGTTTGAAAAGAGCGGGTGCTGTGAGTCGCGGAGATTTGAAAAGAACGGGAGCTGAGAGTCGCGGAGGTTTGAAAATAGCGTGAGCTGAGAGTCGCGGAGGTGTGAAAATAGCAGGACCTGAGAGTCGCGGAGGTTTGAAAAGAGCGGGAGCTGAGAGTCGCGGAGGTTTGAAAAGAGCGTGAGCTGAGAGTCGCGGAGGTTTGAAAAGAGCTGGAGCTGAGAGTCGCGGAGTTTTGAAAAGAGCGGGAGCTGAGAGTCGCGGAGGTTTGCAAAGAGCGGGAGCTGAGAGTCGCGGAGGTTTGAAAAGAGCTGGACCTGAGAGTCGCGGAGCTTTGAAAAGAGCGGGAGCTGAGAGTCGCGGAGGTTTGAAAAGAGAGGGAGCTGAGAGTCGCGGAGGTTTGAAAAGACCGGGAGCTGAGAGACGCCGAGGTTTGAAAAGAGCGGGAGCTGAGAGTCGCGGAGGTTTGAAAAGAGCGGGAGCTGAGAGTGGCGGAGGTTTGAAAAGAGCTGGAGCTAAGAGTCACGGAGGTTTGAAAAGAGCAGGAGCTGAGAGTCGTGGAGGTTTGAAAAGAGCGGGAGCTGAGAGTCGCGGAGGATTGAAATGAGCGGGAGCTGAGAGTTGCGGAGGTTTGAAAAGAGCGGGAGCTAAGAGTCGCAGAGGTTTGAAAAAAGCGGGAGCTGAGAGCCGCGGAGGTTTGAAAATAGCGGGAGAAGAGAGTCGCGGAGGTTTGAAAAGAGCGGGAGCTTAGAGTCGCGGAGGTTTGAAAAGAGCGGGAGCTGAGAGTCGCGCATGTCTGAAAAGAGCGGGAGGTGAGAGTCGCGGAGGTTTGCAAAGAGCGGGAGCTGAGAGTCGCGGAGGATTGAAAAGAGCCGGAGCTGAGAGTCGCCGAGGTTTGAAAAGAGCGGGAGCTGAGAGTCGCGGAGGTTTGAAAAGAGCGGCAGCTGAGAGTCGCGGAGGTTTGAAAAGAGCGGGAGCTAAGAGTCGCGGAGGTTTGCAAAGAGCGGGAGCTGTGAGTCGCGGAGGTTTGAAAAGAGCGGGAGCTGAGAGTCGCGGTGGTTTGAAATGAGCGGGAGCTGAGAGTCGCGGAGGTTTGAAAAGAGCGGGTGCTGAGAGTCGGGGAGGTTATGAAAAGACCGGGAGCTAAGAGTCGCGGAGATTTGAAAAGAGCGGGAGCTGAGAGTCGCGGAGGTTTGAAAAGTGCGGGAGCTGAGAGTCGCGGAGGTTTGAAAAGAGCGGGAGCTGAGAGTCGCGGAGTTTTGAAAAGAGCGGGAGCTGAGAGTCGCGGAGGTTTGAAAAGAGCAGGACCTGAGAGTCGCGCAGGTTTGAAAAGTGCGGGAGCTGAGAGTCGCGGAGGTTTGAAAAGAGCGGGTGCTGAGAGTCGGGGAGGTTATGAAAAGACCGGGAGCTAAGAGTCGCGGAGATTTGAAAAGAGCGGGAGCTGAGAGTCGCGGAGGTTTGAAAACAGCGGGAGCTGAGAGTCGCGGAGGTTTGAAAACAGCGGGAGCTGAGAGTCGCGGAGGTTTGAAAAGAGCGGGAGCTGAGAGTCGCGGAAGTTTGAAAAGAGCGGGAGCTGAGAGTCGCGGAGGTTTGAAAAGAGCGGGAGCTGAGAGTCGCGGAGGTTTGAAAAGAGCGGGAGCTGAGAGTCGCGGAGTTTTGAAAAGAGCGGGAGCTGAGAGTCGCGGAGGTTTGAAAAGAGCGTGAGCTGAGAGTCGCGGAGGTTTGAAAAGAGCGGGACCTGAGTGTCCCGGAGGTTTGAAAAGAGCGGGTGCTGTGAGTCGCGGAGATTTGAAAAGAACGGGAGCTGAGAGTCGCGGAGGTTTGAAAATATCGTGAGCTGAGAGTCGCGGAGGTGTGAAAATAGCAGGACCTGAGAGTCGCGGAGGTTTGAAAAGAGCGGGAGCTGAGAGTCGCGGAGGTTTGAAAAGAGCGTGAGCTGAGAGTCGCGGAGGTTTGAAAAGAGCTGGAGCTGAGAGTCGCGGAGTTTTGAAAACAGCGGGAGCTGAGAGTCGCGGAGGTTTGAAAAGAGCGGGACCTGAGTGTCGCGGAGGTTTGAAAAGAGCGGGAGCTGAGAGTCGCGGAGGTTTGAAAAGAGCGGGAGCTGACAGTCCCGGAGGTTTGAAAAGAGCGGGAGCTGAGAGTCGCGGAGGTTTCAAAAGAGCGGGAGCTGAGGCTCGCGGACGTTTGAAAAGAGCAGGACCTGAGAGTCGCGGAGGTTTGAAAAGAGCGGGAGCTGAGAGTCGCGGAGGTTTGAAAAGAGCGGGAGCTGAAAGTCGCGGAGATTTTAAAAGAGCAGGGCCTGAGAGTCGCGGAGGTTTGAAAAGAGCGGGAGCTGAGAGTCGCGGAGGTTTGAAAAGAGCGGGAGGTGAGAGTTGCGGAGGTTTGAAAAGAGCGGGACCTGAGAGTCGCGGAGGTTTGAAGAGAGCGGGAGCTGAGAGTCGCGGAGGTTTGAAAAGAGCGGGAGCTGAGCGTCGCGGAGGTTTGAAAAGAGCGGGAGCTGAGAGTCGCGGAGGTTTGAAAAGAGCGGGAGCTGAGAGTTCCGGAGGTTTACAAAGAGCGGGAGCTGAGAGTCGCAGAGGTTTGAAAAGAGCAAGATCTGAGAGTCGCGGAGGTTTGAAAAGAGGGGGAGCTGAGAGTCGCGGAGGTTTGAAAAGAGTGGGAGCTGAGAGTCGCGGAGGTTTGAAAAGAGCGGGAGCTGAGAGTTGCGGAGGTTTGAAAAGAGCGGGAGCTGAGAGTCGCGGAGGTTTGAAAAGAGCGAGAGCTGAGAGTTGCGGAGGTTTGAAAAGAGCGGGAGCTAAGAGTCGCAGAGGTTTGAAAAGAGCGGGAGCTGAGAGCCGCGGAGGTTTGAAAATAGCGGGAGAAGAGAGTCGCGGATGTTTGAAAAGAGCGGGAGCTTAGAATCGCGGAGGTTTGAAAAGAGCGGGAGCTGAGAGTCGCGGAGGTTTGAAAAGAGCGGGAGCTGACAGTCCCGGAGGTTTGAAAAGAGCGGGAGCTGAGAGTCGCGGAGGTTTCAAAAGAGCGGGAGCTGAGGCTCGCGGACGTTTGAAAAGAGCAGGACCTGAGAGTCGCGGAGGTTTGAAAAGAGCGGGAGCTGAGAGTCGCGGAGGTTTGAAAAGAGCGGGAGCTGAAAGTCGCGGAGATTTTAAAAGAGCAGGGCCTGAGAGTCGCGGAGGTTTGAAAAGAGCGGGAGCTGAGAGTCGCGGAGGTTTGAAAAGAGCGGGAGGTGAGAGTTGCGGAGGTTTGAAAAGAGCGGGACCTGAGAGTCGCGGAGGTTTGAAGAGAGCGGGAGCTGAGAGTCGCGGAGGTTTGAAAAGAGCGGGAGCTGAGCGTCGCGGAGGTTTGAAAAGAGCGGGAGCTGAGAGTCGCGGAGGTTTGAAAAGAGCGGGAGCTGAGAGTTCCGGAGGTTTGCAAAGAGCGGGAGCTGAGAGTCGCAGAGGTTTGAAAAGAGCAAGATCTGAGAGTCGCGGAGGTTTGAAAAGAGGGGGAGCTGAGAGTCGCGGAGGTTTGAAAAGAGTGGGAGCTGAGAGTCGCGGATGTTTGAAAAGAGCGGGAGCTGAGAGTTGCGGAGGTTTGAAAAGAGCGGGAGCTGAGAGTCGCGGAGGTTTGAAAAGAGCGAGAGCTGAGAGTTGCGGAGGTTTGAAAAGAGCGGGAGCTAAGAGTCGCAGAGGTTTGAAAAGAGCGGGAGCTGAGAGCCGCGGAGGTTTGAAAATAGCGGGAGAAGAGAGTCGCGGATGTTTGAAAAGAGCGGGAGCTTAGAATCGCGGAGGTTTGAAAAGAGCGGGAGCTGAGAGTTGCGGAGGTTTGAAAAGAGCGGGAGCTGAGAGTCGCGGAGGTTTGAAAAGTGCGGGAGCTGAGAGTCGCGGAGGTTTGAAAAGAGCGGGAGCTGAGAGTCGCGGAGTTTTGAAAAGAGCGGGAGCTGAGAGTCGCGGAGGTTTGAAAAGAGCAGGACCTGAGAGTCGCGCAGGTTTGAAAAGTGCGGGAGCTGAGAGTCGCGGAGGTTTGAAAAGAGCGGGTGCTGAGAGTCGGGGAGGTTATGAAAAGACCGGGAGCTAAGAGTCGCGGAGATTTGAAAAGAGCGGGAGCTGAGAGTCGCGGAGGTTTGAAAACAGCGGGAGCTGAGAGTCGCGGAGGTTTGAAAACAGCGGGAGCTGAGAGTCGCGGAGGTTTGAAAAGAGCGGGAGCTGAGAGTCGCGGAAGTTTGAAAAGAGCGGGAGCTGAGAGTCGCGGAGGTTTGAAAAGAGCGGGAGCTGAGAGTCGCGGAGGTTTGAAAAGAGCGGGAGCTGAGAGTCGCGGAGTTTTGAAAAGAGCGGGAGCTGAGAGTCGCGGAGGTTTGAAAAGAGCGTGAGCTGAGAGTCGCGGAGGTTTGAAAAGAGCGGGACCTGAGTGTCCCGGAGGTTTGAAAAGAGCGGGTGCTGTGAGTCGCGGAGATTTGAAAAGAACGGGAGCTGAGAGTCGCGGAGGTTTGAAAATAGCGTGAGCTGAGAGTCGCGGAGGTGTGAAAATAGCAGGACCTGAGAGTCGCGGAGGTTTGAAAAGAGCGGGAGCTGAGAGTCGCGGAGGTTTGAAAAGAGCGTGAGCTGAGAGTCGCGGAGGTTTGAAAAGAGCTGGAGCTGAGAGTCGCGGAGTTTTGAAAACAGCGGGAGCTGAGAGTCGCGGAGGTTTGAAAAGAGCGGGACCTGAGTGTCGCGGAGGTTTGAAAAGAGCGGGAGCTGAGAGTCGCGGAGGTTTGAAAAGAGCGGGAGCTGACAGTCCCGGAGGTTTGAAAAGAGCGGGAGCTGAGAGTCGCGGAGGTTTCAAAAGAGCGGGAGCTGAGGCTCGCGGACGTTTGAAAAGAGCAGGACCTGAGAGTCGCGGAGGTTTGAAAAGAGCGGGAGCTGAGAGTCGCGGAGGTTTGAAAAGAGCGGGAGCTGAAAGTCGCGGAGATTTTAAAAGAGCAGGGCCTGAGAGTCGCGGAGGTTTGAAAAGAGCGGGAGCTGAGAGTCGCGGAGGTTTGAAAAGAGCGGGAGGTGAGAGTTGCGGAGGTTTGAAAAGAGCGGGACCTGAGAGTCGCGGAGGTTTGAAGAGAGCGGGAGCTGAGAGTCGCGGAGGTTTGAAAAGAGCGGGAGCTGAGCGTCGCGGAGGTTTGAAAAGAGCGGGAGCTGAGAGTCGCGGAGGTTTGAAAAGAGCGGGAGCTGAGAGTTCCGGAGGTTTACAAAGAGCGGGAGCTGAGAGTCGCAGAGGTTTGAAAAGAGCAAGATCTGAGAGTCGCGGAGGTTTGAAAAGAGGGGGAGCTGAGAGTCGCGGAGGTTTGAAAAGAGTGGGAGCTGAGAGTCGCGGAGGTTTGAAAAGAGCGGGAGCTGAGAGTTGCGGAGGTTTGAAAAGAGCGGGAGCTGAGAGTCGCGGAGGTTTGAAAAGAGCGAGAGCTGAGAGTTGCGGAGGTTTGAAAAGAGCGGGAGCTAAGAGTCGCAGAGGTTTGAAAAGAGCGGGAGCTGAGAGCCGCGGAGGTTTGAAAATAGCGGGAGAAGAGAGTCGCGGATGTTTGAAAAGAGCGGGAGCTTAGAATCGCGGAGGTTTGAAAAGAGCGGGAGCTGAGAGTCGCGGAGGTTTGAAAAGAGCGGGAGCTGACAGTCCCGGAGGTTTGAAAAGAGCGGGAGCTGAGAGTCGCGGAGGTTTCAAAAGAGCGGGAGCTGAGGCTCGCGGACGTTTGAAAAGAGCAGGACCTGAGAGTCGCGGAGGTTTGAAAAGAGCGGGAGCTGAGAGTCGCGGAGGTTTGAAAAGAGCGGGAGCTGAAAGTCGCGGAGATTTTAAAAGAGCAGGGCCTGAGAGTCGCGGAGGTTTGAAAAGAGCGGGAGCTGAGAGTCGCGGAGGTTTGAAAAGAGCGGGAGGTGAGAGTTGCGGAGGTTTGAAAAGAGCGGGACCTGAGAGTCGCGGAGGTTTGAAGAGAGCGGGAGCTGAGAGTCGCGGAGGTTTGAAAAGAGCGGGAGCTGAGCGTCGCGGAGGTTTGAAAAGAGCGGGAGCTGAGAGTCGCGGAGGTTTGAAAAGAGCGGGAGCTGAGAGTTCCGGAGGTTTGCAAAGAGCGGGAGCTGAGAGTCGCAGAGGTTTGAAAAGAGCAAGATCTGAGAGTCGCGGAGGTTTGAAAAGAGGGGGAGCTGAGAGTCGCGGAGGTTTGAAAAGAGTGGGAGCTGAGAGTCGCGGATGTTTGAAAAGAGCGGGAGCTGAGAGTTGCGGAGGTTTGAAAAGAGCGGGAGCTGAGAGTCGCGGAGGTTTGAAAAGAGCGAGAGCTGAGAGTTGCGGAGGTTTGAAAATAGCGGGAGCTAAGAGTCGCAGAGGTTTGAAAAGAGCGGGAGCTGAGAGCCGCGGAGGTTTGAAAATAGCGGGAGAAGAGAGTCGCGGATGTTTGAAAAGAGCGGGAGCTTAGAATCGCGGAGGTTTGAAAAGAGCGGGAGCTGAGAGTTGCGGAGGTTTGAAAAGAGCGGGAGCTGAGAGTCGCGGAGGTTTGAAAAGAGCGAGAGCTGAGAGTTGCGGAGGTTTGAAAAGAGCGGGAGCTAAGAGTCGCAGAGGTTTGAAAAGAGCGGGAGCTGAGAGCCGCGGAGGTTTGAAAATAGCGTGAGCTGAGAGTCGCGGAGGTTTGAAAAGAGCTGGAGCTGAGAGTCGCGGAGTTTTGAAAAGAGCGGGAGCTGAGAGTCGCGGAGGTTTGCAAAGAGCGGGAGCTGAGAGTCGCGGAGGTTTGAAAAGAGCTGGACCTGAGAGTCGCGGAGCTTTGAAAAGAGCGGGAGCTGAGAGTCGCGGAGGTTTGAAAAGAGAGGGAGCTGAGAGTCGCGGAGGTTTGAAAAGACCGGGAGCTGAGAGTCGCCGAGGTTTGAAAAGAGCAGGAGCTGAGAGTCGCGGAGGTTTGAAAAGAGCGGGAGCTGAGAGTCGCGGAGGTTTGAAATGAGCTGGAGCAAAGAGTCACGGAGGTTTGAAAAGAGCGGGAGCTGAGAGTCGCGGAGGTTTGAAAAGAGCGGGAGCTGAGAGTTGCGGAGGATTGAAATGAGCGGGAGCTGAGAGTTGCGGAGGTTTGAAAAGAGCGGGAGCTAAGAGTCGCAGAGGTTTGAAAAAAGCGGGAGCTGAGAGCCGCGGAGGTTTGAAAATAGCGGGAGAAGAGAGTCGCGGAGGTTTGAAAAGAGCGGGAGCTTAGAGTCGCGGAGGTTTGAAAAGAGCGGGAGCTGAGAGTCGCGCATGTCTGAAAAGAGCGGGAGGTGAGAGTCGCGGAGGTTTGCAAAGAGCGGGAGCTGAGAGTCGCGGAGGATTGAAAAGAGCCGGAGCTGAGAGTCGCCGAGGTTTGAAAAGAGCGGGAGCTGAGAGTCGCGGAGGTTTGAAAAGAGCGGGAGCTGAGAGTCGCGGAGGTTTGAAAAGAGCGGGAGCTAAGAGTCGCGGAGGTTTGAAAAGAGCGGGAGCTGTGAGTCGCGGAGGTTTGAAAAGAGCGGGAGCTGAGAGTCGCGGTGGTTTGAAATGAGCGGGAGCTGAGAGTCGCGGAGGTTTGAAAAGAGCGGGTGCTGAGAGTCGGGGAGGTTATGAAAAGACCGGGAGCTAACAGTCGCGGAGATTTGAAAAGAGCGGGAGCTGAGAGTCGCGGAGGTTTGAAAAGAGCGGGAGCTGAGAGACGCGGAGGTTTGAAAAGAGCGGGAGCTGAGAGTCGCGGAGTTTTGAAAAGAGCGGGAGCTGAGAGTCGCGGAGGTTTGAAAGGAGCGGGACCTGAGAGTCGCGCAGGTTTGAAAAGTGCGGGAGCTGAGAGTCGCGGAGGTTTGAAAAGAGCGGGTGCTGAGAGTCGGGGAGGTTATGAAAAGACCGGGAGCTAAGAGTCGCGGAGATTTGAAAAGAGCGGGAGCTGAGAGTCGCGGAGGTTTGAAAACAGCGGGAGCTGAGAGTCGCGGAGGTTTGAAAAGAGCGAGAGCTGAGATTCGCGGAAGTTTGAAAAGAGCGGGAGCTGAGAGTCGCGGAGGTTTGAAAAGAGCGGGAGCTGAGAGTCGCGGAGGTTTGAAAAGAGCGGGAGCTGAGAGTCGCGGAATTTTGAAAAGAGCGGGAGCTGAGAGTCGCGGAGGTTTGAAAAGAGCGGGACCTGAGAGTCGCGCAGGTTTGAAAAGTGCGGGAGCTGAGAGTCGCGGAGGTTTGAAAAGAGCGTGAGCTGAGAGTCGCGGAGGTTTGAAAAGAGCGGGACCTGAGTGTGCCGGAGGTTTGAAAAGAGCGGGTGCTGTGAGTCGCGGAGATTTGAAAAGAACGGGAGCTGAGAGTCGCGGAGGTTTGAAAATAGCGTGAGCTGAGAGTCGCGGAGGTGTGAAAATAGCAGGACCTGAGAGTCGCGGAGGTTTGAAAAGAGCGGGAGCTGAGAGTCGCGGAGGTTTGAAAAGAGCGTGAGCTGAGAGTCGTGGAGGTTTGAAAAGAGCTGGAGCTGAGAGTCGCGGAGTTTTGAAAACAGCGGGAGCTGAGAGTCGCGGAGGTTTGAAAAGAGCGGGACCTGAGAGTCGCGGAGGTTTGAAAAGAGCGGGAGCTGAGAGTCGCGGAGGTTTGAAAAGAGCGGGAGCTGAGAGTCCCGGAGGTTTGAAAAGAGCGGGAGCTGAGAGTCGCGGAGGTTTCAAAAGAGCGGGAGCTGAGGCTCGCGGACGTTTGAAAAGAGCAGGACCTGAGAGTCGCGGAGGTTTGAAAAGAGCGGGAGCTGAGAGTCGCGGAGGTTTGAAAAGAGCGGGAGCTGAAAGTCGCGGAGATTTTAAAAGAGCAGGACCTGAGAGTCGCGGAGGTTTGAAAAGAGCGGGAGCTGAGAGTCGCGGAGGTTTGAAAAGAGCGGGAGGTGAGAGTTGCGGAGGTTTGAAAAGAGCGGGACCTGAGAGTCGCGGAGGTTTGAAGAGAGCGGGAGCTGAGAGTCGCGGAGGTTTGAAAAGAGCGGGAGCTGAGCGTCGCGGAGGTTTGAAAAGAGCGGGAGCTGAGAGTCGCGGAGGTTTGAAAAGAGCGGGAGCTGAGAGTTCCGGAGGTTTGCAAAGAGCGGGAGCTGAGAGTCGCAGAGGTTTGAAAAGAGCAAGATCTGAGAGTCGCGGAGGTTTGAAAAGAGGGGGAGCTGAGAGTCGCGGAGGTTTGAAAAGAGCGGGAGCTGAGAGTTGCGGAGGTTTGAAAAGAGCGGGAGCTGAGAGTCGGGGAGGTTTGAATAGAGCGAGAGCTGAGAGTTGCGGAGGTTTGAAAGGAGCGGGAGCTAAGAGTCGCAGAGGTTTGAAAAGAGCGGGAGCTGAGAGCCGCGGAGGTTTGAAAATAGCGGGAGAAGAGAGTCGCGGAGGTTTGAAAAGAGCGGGAGCTTAGAATCGCGGAGGTTTGAAAAGAGCGGGAGCTGAGAGTCGCGCATGACTGAAAAGAGCGGGAGGTGAGAGTCGCGGAGGTTTGCAAAGAGCGGGAGCTGAGAGTCGCGGAGGATTGAAAAGAGCCGGAGCTGAGAGTCGCCGAGGTTTGAAAAGAGCGGGAGCTGAGAGTCGCGGAGGTTTGAAAAGAGCGGGAGCTGAGAGTCGCGGAGGTTTGAAAAGAGCGGGAGCTAAGAGTCGCGGAGGTTTGAAAAGAGCGGGAGCTGAGAGTCGCGGAGGTTTGAAAAGAGCGGGAGCTGAGAGTCGCGGAGGTTTGAAATGAGCGGGAGCTGAGAGTCGCGGAGGTTTGAAAAGAGCGGGTGCTGAGAGTCGGGGAGGTTATGAAAAGACCGGGAGCTAAGAGTCACGGAGGTTTGAAAAGAGAGGGAGCTGAGAGTCGCGGAGGTTTGAAAACAGCGGGAGCTGAGAGTCGCGGAGGTTTGAAAAGAGCGGGAGCTGAGAGTCGCGGAGTTTTGAAAAGAGCGGGAGCTGAGAGTCGCGGAGGTTTGAAAAGAGCGGGAGCTGAGAGTCCCGGAGGTTTGAAAAGAGCGGGAGCTGAGAGTCCCGGAGGTTTGAAAAGAGCGGGAGCTGAGAGTCGCGGAGGTTTCAAAAGAGCGGGAGCTGAGGCTCGCGGAGGTTTGAAAAGAGCAGGACCTGAGAGTCGCGGAGGTTTGAAAAGAGCGGGAGCTGAGAGTCGCGGAGGTTTGAAAAGAGCGGGAGCTGAGCTTCGCGGAGGTTTGAAAAGAGCGGGAGCTGAGAGTCGCGGAGGTTTGAAAAGAGCGGGAGCTGAGAGTCGCGGAGGTTTGCAAAGAGCGGGAGCTGAGAGTCGCGGAGGTTTGAAAAGAGCAGGACCTGAGAGTCGCGGAGGTTTGAAAAGAGGGGGAGCTGAGAGTCGCGGAGGTTTGAAAAGAGTGGGAGCAGAGAGTCGCGGAGGTTTGAAAAGAGCGGGAGATGAGAGTCGCGGAGGTTTGAAAAGAGCGGGAGCTGAGAGTCGCGGAGGTTTGAAAAGAGCGGGAGCTGAGAGTCGCGGAGGTTTCAAAAGAGCGGGAGCTGAGGCTCGCGGAGGTTTGAAAAGAGCAGGACCTGAGAGTCGCGGAGGTTTGAAAAGAGCGGGAGCTGAGAGTCGCGGAGGTTTGAAAAGAGCGGGAGCTGAGCGTCGCGGAGGTTTGAAAAGAGCGGGAGCTGAGAGTCGCGGAGGTTTGAAAAGACCGGGAGCTGAGAGTCGCGGAGGTTTGCAAAGAGCGGGAGCTGAGAGTCGCGGAGGTTTGAAAAGAGCAGTACCTGAGAGTCGCGGAGGTTTGAAAAGAGGGGGAGCTGAGAGTCGCGGAGGTTTGAAAAGAGTGGGAGCTGAGAGTCGCGGAGGTTTGAAAAGAGCGGGAGATGAGAGTCGCGGAGGTTTGAAAAGAGCGGGAGCTCAGAGTCGCGGAGGTTTGAAAAGAGCGAGAGCTGAGAGTTGCGGAGGTTTGAAAAGAGCGGGAGCTAAGAGTCGCGGAGGTTTGAAAAGAGCGGGAGCTGAGAGTCGCGGAGGTTTGAAAAGAGCGGGAGCTGAGAGTCGCGGAGGTTTGAAAAGAGCGGGAGCTGAGAGTCGCGGAGGTTTGAAAAGAGCGGGTGCTGAGAGTCGGGGAGGTTATGAAAAGACCGGGAGCTAAGAGTCGCGGAGCTTTGAAAAGATGGGAGCTGAGAGTCGCGGAGGTTTGAAAACAGCGGGAGCTGAGAGTCGCGGAGGTTTGAAAAGAGCGGGAGCTGAGAGTCGCGGAGGTTTGAAAAGAGCGGGAGCTGAGAGTCGCGGAGTTTTGAAAAGAGCGGGAGCTGAGAGTCGCGGAGGTTTGAAAAGAGCGGGACCTGAGAGTCCCGGAGGTTTGAAAAGAGCGGGAGCTGAGAGTCGCGGAGGTTTCAAAAGAGCGGGAGCTGAGGCTCGCGGAGGTTTGAAAAGAGCAGGACCTGAAAGTCGCGGAGGTTTGAAAAGAGCGGGAGCTGAGAGTCGCGGAGGTTTGAAAAGAGCGGGAGCTGAGCTTCGCGGAGGTTTGAAAAGAGCGTGCGCTGAGAGTCGCGGAGGTTTGAAAAGAGCGGGACCTGAGTGTCCCGGAGGTTTGAAAAGAGCGGGTGCTGTGAGTCGCGGAGATTTGAAAAGAACGGGAGCTGAGAGTCGCGGAGGTTTGAAAATAGCGTGAGCTGAGATGCGCGGAGGTGTGAAAATAGCAGGACCTGAGAGTCGCGGAGGTTTGAAAAGAGCGGGAGCTGAGAGTCGCGGAGGTTTGAAAAGAGCGTGAGCTGAGAGTCGCGGAGGTTTGAAAAGAGCTGGAGCTGAGAGTCGCGGAGTTTTGAAAAGAGCGGGAGCTGAGAGTCGCGGAGGTTTGCAAAGAGCGGGAGCTGAGAGTCGCGGAGGTTTGAAAAGAGCTCGACCTGAGAGTCGCGGCGGTTTGAAAAGAGCGGGAGCTGAGAGTCGCGGAGGTTTGAAAAGAGAGGGAGCTGAGAGGCGCGGAGGTTTGAAAAGAGCGGGAGCTGAGAGTCGCCGATGTTTGGAAAGAGCGGGAGCTGAGAGTCGCGGAGGTTTGCAAAGAGCGGGAGCTGAGAGTCGCGGAGGTTTGAAAAGAGCTGGAGCTAAGAGTCACGGAGGTTTGAAAAGAGCGGGAGCTGAGAGTCGCGGAGGTTTGAAAAGATCGGGAGCTGAGAGTCGCGGAGGATTGAAATGAGCGGGAGCTGAGAGTTGCGGAGGTTTGAAAAGAGCGGGAGCTAAGAGTCGCAGAGGTTTGAAAAAAGCGGGAGCTGAGAGCCGCGGAGGTTTGAAAATAGCGGGAGAAGAGAGTCGCGGAGGTTTGAAAAGAGCGGGAGCTGAGAGTCGCGGAGGTTTGAAAAGAGCGTGAGCTGAGAGTCGCGGAGGTTTGAAAAGAGCTGGAGCTGAGAGTCGCGGAGTTTTGAAAAGAGCGGGAGCTAAGAGTCGCGGAGGTTTGAAAAGAGCGGGAGCTGAGAGTCGCGGAGGTTTGAAAAGAGCGGGAGCTGAGAGTCGCGGAGGTTTGAAATGAGCGGGAGCTGAGAGTCGCGGAGGTTTGAAAAGAGCGGGTGCTGAGAGTCGGGGAGGTTATGAAAAGACCGGGAGCTAAGAGTCGCGGAGGTTTGAAAAGAGAGGGAGCTGAGAGTCGCGGAGGTTTGAAAACAGCGGGAGCTGAGAGTCGCGGAGGTTTGAAAAGAGCGGGAGCTGAGAGTCGCGGAGGTTTGAAAAGAGCGGGAGCTGAGAGTCGCGGAGTTTTGAAAAGAGCGGGAGCTGAGAGTCGCGGAGGTTTGAAAAGAGCAGGACCTGAGAGTCGCGGAGGTTTGAAAAGAGCGGGAGCTGAGAGTCGCGGAGGTTTGAAAAGAGCGGGAGCTGAGCTTCGCGGAGGTTTGAAAAGAGCGGGAGCTGAGAGTCGCGGAGGTTTGAAAAGAGCGGGAGCTGAGAGTCGCGGAGGTTTGCAAAGAGCGGGAGCTGAGAGTCGCGGAGGTTTGAAAAGAGCAGGACCTGAGAGTCGCGGAGGTTTGAAAAGAGGGGGAGCTGAGAGTCGCGGAGGTTTGAAAAGAGTGGGAGCTGAGAGTCGCGGAGGTTTGAAAAGAGCGGGAGATGAGAGTCGCGGAGGTTTGAAAAGAGCGGGAGCTGAGAGTCGCGGAGGTTTGAAAAGAGCGGGAGCTGAGAGTCGCGGAGGTTTCAAAAGAGCGGGAGCTGAGGCTCGCGGAGGTTTGAAAAGAGCAGGACCTGAGAGTCGCGGAGGTTTGAAAAGAGCGGGAGCTGAGAATCGCGGAGGTTTGAAAAGAGCGGGAGCTGAGCGTCGCGGAGGTTTGAAAAGAGCGGGAGCTGAGAGTCGCGGAGGTTTGAAAAGACCGGGAGCTGAGAGTCGCGGAGGTTTGCAAAGAGCGGGAGCTGAGAGTCGCGGAGGTTTGAAAAGAGCAGTACCTGAGAGTCGCGGAGGTTTGAAAAGAGGGGGAGCTGAGAGTCGCGGAGGTTTGAAAAGAGTGGGAGCTGAGAGTCGCGGAGGTTTGAAAAGAGCGGGAGATGAGAGTCGCGGAGGTTTGAAAAGAGCGGGAGCTCAGAGTCGCGGAGGTTTGAAAAGAGCGAGAGCTGAGAGTTGCGGAGGTTTGAAAAGAGCGGGAGCTAAGAGTCGCGGAGGTTTGAAAAGAGCGGGAGCTGAGAGTCGCGGAGGTTTGAAAAGAGCGGGAGCTGAGAGTCGCGGAGGTTTGAAATGAGCGGGAGCTGAGAGTCGCGGAGGTTTGAAAAGAGCGGGTGCTGAGAGTCGGGGAGGTTATGAAAAGACCGGGAGCTAAGAGTCGCGGAGGTTTGAAAAGATGGGAGCTGAGAGTCGCGGAGGTTTGAAAACAGCGGGAGCTGAGAGTCGCGGAGGTTTGAAAAGAGCGGGAGCTGAGAGTCGCGGAGGTTTGAAAAGAGCGGGAGCTGAGAGTCGCGGAGTTTTGAAAAGAGCGGGAGCTGAGAGTCGCGGAGGTTTGAAAAGAGCGGGACCTGAGAGTCCCGGAGGTTTGAAAAGAGCGGGAGCTGAGAGTCGCGGAGGTTTCAAAAGAGCGGGAGCTGAGGCTCGCGGAGGTTTGAAAAGAGCAGGACCTGAAAGTCGCGGAGGTTTGAAAAGAGCGGGAGCTGAGAGTCGCGGAGGTTTGAAAAGAGCGGGAGCTGAGCTTCGCGGAGGTTTGAAAAGAGCGTGCGCTGAGAGTCGCGGAGGTTTGAAAAGAGCGGGACCTGAGTGTCCCGGAGGTTTGAAAAGAGCGGGTGCTGTGAGTCGCGGAGATTTGAAAAGAACGGGAGCTGAGAGTCGCGGAGGTTTGAAAATAGCGTGAGCTGAGATGCGCGGAGGTGTGAAAATAGCAGGACCTGAGAGTCGCGGAGGTTTGAAAAGAGCGGGAGCTGAGAGTCGCGGAGGTTTGAAAAGAGCGTGAGCTGAGAGTCGCGGAGGTTTGAAAAGAGCTGGAGCTGAGAGTCGCGGAGTTTTGAAAAGAGCGGGAGCTGAGAGTCGCGGAGGTTTGCAAAGAGCGGGAGCTGAGAGTCGCGGAGGTTTGAAAAGAGCTCGACCTGAGAGTCGCGGCGGTTTGAAAAGATCGGGAGCTGAGAGTCGCGGAGGTTTGAAAAGAGAGGGAGCTGAGAGTCGCGGAGGTTTGAAAAGAGCGGGAGCTGAGAGTCGCCGATGTTTGGAAAGAGCGGGAGCTGAGAGTCGCGGAGGTTTGCAAAGTGCGGGAGCTGAGAGTCGCGGAGGTTTGAAAAGAGCTGGAGCTAAGAGTCACGGAGGTTTGAAAAGAGCGGGAGCTGAGAGTCGCGGAGGTTTGAAAAGATCGGGAGCTGAGAGTCGCGGAGGATTGAAATGAGCGGGAGCTGAGAGTTGCGGAGGTTTGAAAAGAGCGGGAGCTAAGAGTCGCAGAGGTTTGAAAAAAGCGGGAGCTGAGAGCCGCGGAGGTTTGAAAATAGCGGGAGAAGAGAGTCGCGGAGGTTTGAAAAGAGCGGGAGCTGAGAGTCGCGGAGGTTTGAAAAGAGCGTGAGCTGAGAGTCGCGGAGGTTTGAAAAGAGCTGGAGCTGAGAGTCGCGGAGTTTTGAAAAGAGCGGGAGCTGAGAGTCGCGGAGGTTTGCAAAGAGCGGGAGCTGAGAGTCGCGGAGGTTTGCAAAGAGCGGGAGCTGAGAGTCGCGGAGGTTTGAAAAGAGCGGGAGCTGAGAGTCGCGGAGGTTTGAAAAGAGAGGGAGCTGAGAGTCGCGGAGGTTTGAAAAGAGCGGGAGCTGAGAGTCGCCGATGTTTGAAAAGAGCGGGAGCTGAGAGTCGCGGAGGTTTGAAAAGAGCTGGAGCTAAGAGTCACGGAGGTTTGAAAAGAGCGGGAGCTGAGAGTCGCGGAGGTTTGAAAAGATCGGGAGCTGAGAGTCGCGGAGGATTGAAATGAGCGGGAGCTGAGAGTCGCGGAGGATGGAAATGAGCGGGAGCTAAGAGTCGCAGAGGTTTGAAAAGAGCGGGAGCTGAGAGCCGCGGAGGTTTGAAAATAGCGGGAGAAGAGAGTCGCGGAGGTTTGAAAAGAGCGGGAGCTTAGAGTCGCGGAGGTTTGAAAAGAGCGGGAGCTTAGAGTCGCGGAGGTTTGAAAAGAGCGGGAGCTGAGAGTCGCGCATGTCTGAAAAGAGCGGGAGGTGAGAGTCGCGGAGGTTTGCAAAGAGCGGGAGCTGAGAGTCGCGGAGGATTGAAAAGAGCCGGAGCTGAGAGTCGCCGAGGTTTGAAAAGAGCGGGAGCTGAGAGTCGCGGAGGTTTGAAAAGAGCGGGAGCTGAGAGTCGCGGAGGTTTGAAAACAGCGGGAGCTGAGAGTCGCGGAGGTTTGAAAAGAGCGGGAGCTGAGAGTCGCGGAGGTTTGAAAAGAGCGGGAGCTGAGAGTCGCGGAGTTTTGAAAAGAGCGGGAGCTGAGAGTCGCGGAGGTTTGAAAAGAGCGGGACCTGAGAGTCCCGGAGGTTTGAAAAGAGCGGGAGCTGAGAGTCGCGGAGGTTTCAAAAGAGCGGGAGCTGAGGCTCGCGGAGGTTTGAAAAGAGCAGGACCTGAAAGTCGCGCAGGTTTGAAAAGAGCGGGAGCTGAGAGTCGCGGAGGTTTGAAAAGAGCGGGAGCTGAGCTTCGCGGTGGTTTGAAAAGAGCGTGCGCTGAGAGTCGCGGAGGTTTGAAAAGAGCGGGACCTGAGTGTCCCGGAGGTTTGAAAAGAGCGGGTGCTGTGAGTCGCGGAGATTTGAAAAGAACGGGAGCTGAGAGTCGCGGAGGTTTGAAAATAGCGTGAGCTGAGATGCGCGGAGGTGTGAAAATAGCAGGACCTGAGAGTCGCGGAGGTTTGAAAAGAGCGGGAGCTGAGAGTCGCGGAGGTTTGAAAAGAGCGTGAGCTGAGAGTCGCGGAGGTTTGAAAAGAGCTGGAGCTGAGAGTCGCGGAGTTTTGAAAAGAGCGGGAGCTGAGAGTCGCGGAGGTTTGCAAAGAGCGGGAGCTGAGAGTCGCGGAGGTTTGAAAAGAGCTCGACCTGAGAGTCTCGGCGGTTTGAAAAGAGCGGGAGCTGAGAGTCGCGGAGGTTTGAAAAGAGAGGGAGCTGAGAGTCGCGGAGGTTTGAAAAGAGCGGGAGCTGAGAGTCGCCGATGTTTGAAAAGAGCGGGAGCTGAGAGTCGCGGAGGTTTGCAAAGAGCGGGAGCTGAGAGTCGCGGAGGTTTGAAAAGAGCTGGAGCTAAGAGTCACGGAGGTTTGAAAAGAGCGGGAGCTGAGAGTCGCGGAGGTTTGAAAAGATCGGGAGCTGAGAGTCGCGGAGGATTGAAATGAGCGGGAGCTGAGAGTTGCGGAGGTTTGAAAAGAGCGGGAGCTAAGAGTCGCAGAGGTTTGAAAAAAGCGGGAGCTGAGAGCCGCGGAGGTTTGAAAATAGCGGGAGAAGAGAGTCGCGGAGGTTTGAAAAGAGCGGGAGCTGAGTGTCGCGGAGGTTTGAAAAGAGCGGGAGCTGAGAGTCGCCGAGGTTTGAAAAGAGCGGGAGCTGAGAGTCGCGGAGGTTTGAAAAGTGCGAGAGCTGAGAGTCGCGGAGGTTTGAAAAGAGCGGGAGCTGAGAGTCGCGGAGGTTTGAAAAGAGCGGGAGCTGAGAATCCCGGAGGTTTGAAAAGAGCGGGAGCTGAGAGTCGCGGAGGTTTCAAAAGAGCGGGAGCTGAGGCTCGCGGACGTTTGAAAAGAGCAGGACCTGAGAGTCGCGGAGGTTTGAAAAGAGCGGGAGCTGAGAGTCGCGGAGGTTTGAAAAGAGCGGGAGCTGAAAGTCGCGGAGATTTTAAAAGAGCAGGACCTGAGAGTCGCGGAGGTTTGAAAAGAGCGGGAGCTGAGAGTCGCGGAGGTTTGAAAAGAGCGGGAGGTGAGAGTTGCGGAGGTTTGAAAAGAGCGGGACCTGAGAGTCGCGGAGGTTTGAAGAGAGCGGGAGCTGAGAGTCGCGGAGGTTTGAAAAGAGCGGGAGCTGAGCGTCGCGGAGGTTTGAAAAGAGCGGGAGCTGAGAGTCGCGGAGGTTTGAAAAGAGCGGGTGCTGAGAGTTCCGGAGGTTTGCAAAGAGCGGGAGCTGAGAGTCGCAGAGGTTTGAAAAGAGCAAGATCTGAGAATCGCGGAGGTTTGAAAAGAGGGGGAGCTGAGAGTCGCGGAGGTTTGAAAAGAGTGGGAGCTGAGAGTCGCGGAGGTTTGAAAAGAGCGGGAGCTGAGAGTTGCGGAGGTTTGAAAAGAGCGGGAGCTGAGAGTCGCGGAGGTTTGAAAAGAGCGAGAGCTGAGAGTTGCGGAGGTTTGAAAAGAGCGGGAGCTGAGAGTCGCGGAGGTTTGAAAAGAGCGGGAGCTGAGAGTCGCGGAGGTTTGAAAAGAGCGGGAGCTAAGAGTCGCGGAGGTTTGAAAAGAGCGGGAGCTGAGAGTCGCGGAGGTTTGAAAAGAGCGGGAGCTGAGAGTCGCGGAGGTTTGAAATGAGCGGGAGCTGAGAGTCGCGGAGGTTTGAAAAGAGCGGGTGCTGAGAGTCGGGGAGGTTATGAAAAGACCGGGAGCTAAGAGTCGCGGAGGTTTGAAAAGAGCGGGAGCTGAGAGTCGCGGAGGTTTGAAAACAGCGGGAGCTGAGAGTCGCGGAGGTTTGAAAAGAGCGGGAGCTGAGAGTCGCGGAGGTTTGAAAAGAGCGGGAGCTGAGAGTCGCGGAGGTTTCAAAAGAGCGGGAGCTGAGGCTCGCGGAGGTTTGAAAAGAGCAGGACCTGAGAGTCGCGGAGGTTTGAAAAGAGCGGGAGCTGAGAGTCGCGGAGGTTTGAAAAGAGCGGGAGCTGAGCTTCGCGGAGGTTTGAAAAGAGCGGGAGCTGAGAGTCGCGGAGGTTTGAAAAGAGCGGGAGCTGAGAGTCGCGGAGGTTTGCAAAGAGCGGGAGCTGAGAGTCGCGTAGGTTTGAAAAGAGCAGGACCTGAGAGTCGCGGAGGTTTGAAAAGAGGGGGAGCTGAGAGTAGCGGAGATTTGAAAAGAGTGGGAGCTGAGAGTCGCGGAGGTTTGAAAAGAGCGGGAGATGAGAGTCGCGGAGGTTTGAAAAGAGCGGGAGCTGAGAGTCGCGGAGGTTTGAAAAGAGCGGGAGCTGAGAGTCGCGGAGGTTTGAAAAGAGCGGGAGCTGAGCGTCGCGGAGGTTTGAAAAGAGCGGGAGCTGAGAGTCGCGGAGGTTTGAAAAGAGCGGGAGCTGAGAGTCGCGGAGGTTTGCAAAAAGCGGGAGCTGAGAGTCGCGGAGGTTTGAAAAGAGCAGTACCTGAGAGTCGCGGAGGTTTGAAAAGAGGGGGAGCTGAGAGTCGCGGAGGTTTGAAAAGAGTGGGAGCTGAGAGTCGCGGAGGTTTGAAAAGAGCGGGAGATGAGAGTCGCGGAGGTTTGAAAAGAGCGGGAGCTCAGAGTCGCGGAGGTTTGAAAAGAGCGAGAGCTGAGAGTTGCGGAGGTTTGAAAAGAGCGGGAGCTAAGAGTCGCGGAGGTTTGAAAAGAGCGGGAGCTGAGAGTCGCGGAGGTTTGAAAAGAGCGGGAGCTGAGAGTCGCGGAGGTTTGAAAAGAGCGGGTGCTGAGAGTCGGGGAGGTTATGAAAAGACCGGGAGCTAAGAGTCGCGGAGGTTTGAAAAGATGGGAGCTGAGAGTCGCGGAGGTTTGAAAACAGCGGGAGCTGAGAGTCGCGGAGGTTTGAAAAGACCGGGAGCTGAGAGGCGCGGAGGTTTGAAAAGAGCGGGAGCTGAGAGTCGCGGAATTTTGAAAAGAGCGGGAGCTGAGAGTCGCGGAGGTTTGAAAAGAGCGGGACCTGAGAGTCCCGGAGGTTTGAAAAGAGCGGGAGCTGAGAGTCGCGGAGGTTTCAAAAGAGCGGGAGCTGAGGCTCGCGGAGGTTTGAAAAGAGCAGGACCTGAGAGTCGCGGAGGTTTGAAAAGAGCGGGAGCTGAGAGTCGCGGAGGTTTGAAAAGAGCGGGAGCTGAGCTTCGCGGAGGTTTGAAAAGAGCGTGAGCTGAGAGTCGCGGAGGTGTGAAAAGAGCGGGACCTGAGTGTCCCGGAGGTTTGAAAAGAGCGGGTGCTGTGAGTCGCGGAGATTTGAAAAGAACGGGAGCTGAGAGTCGCGGAGGTTTGAAAAGAGCGGGAGCTGAGAGTCGCGGAGGTTTGAAAAGAGCTGGAGCTAAGAGTCACGGAGGTTTGAAAAGAGCGGGAGCTGAGAGTCGCGGAGGTTTGAAAAGATCGGGAGCTGAGAGTCGCGGAGGATTGAAATGAGCGGGAGCTGAGAGTTGCGGAGGTTTGAAAAGAGCGGGAGCTACGAGTCGCAGAGGTTTGAAAAAAGCGGGAGCTGAGAGCCGCGGAGGTTTGAAAATAGCGGGAGAAGAGAGTCGCGGAGGTTTGAAAAGAGCGGGAGCTTAGAGTCGCGGAGGTTTGAAAAGAGCGGGAGCTGAGAGTCGCGCATGTCTGAAAAGAGCGGGAGGTGAGAGTCGCGGAGGTTTGCAAAGAGCGGGAGCTGAGAGTCGCGGAGGATTGAAAAGAGCCGGAGCTGAGAGTCGCCGAGGTTTGAAAAGAGCGGGAGCTGAGAGTCGCGGAGGTTTGAAAAGAGCGGGAGCTGAGAGTCGCGGAGGTTTGAAAAGAGCGGGAGCTAAGAGTCGCGGAGGTTTGAAAAGAGCGGGAGCTGAGAGTCGCGGAGGTTTGAAAAGAGCGGGAGCTGAGAGTCGCGGTGGTTTGAAATGAGCGGGAGCTGAGAGTCGCGGAGGTTTGAAAAGAGCGGGTGCTGAGAGTCGGGGAGGTTATGAAAAGACCGGGAGATAAGAGTCGCGGAGGTTTGAAAAGAGCGGGAGCTGAGAGTCGCGGAGGTTTGAAAACAGCGGGAGCTGAGAGTCGCGGAGGTTTGAAAAGAGCGGGAGCTGAGAGTCGCGGAGGTTTGAAAAGAGCGGGAGCTGAGAGTCGCGGAGGCTTGAAAAGAGCGGGAGCTGAGAGTCGCGGAGGTTTGAAAAGAACGGGAGCTGAGAGTCGCGGAGTTTTGAAAAGAGCGGGAGCTGAGAGTCGCGGAGGTTTGAAAAGAGCGGGACCTGAGAGTCCCGGAGGTTTGAAAAGAGCGGGAGCTGAGAGTGGTGGAGGTTTCAAAAGAGCGGGAGCTGAGGCTCGCGGAGGTTTGAAAAGAGCAGGACCTGAGAGTCGCGGAGGTTTGAAAAGAGCGGGAGCTGAGAGTCGCGGAGGTTTGAAAAGTGCGTGAGCTGAGAGTCGCGGAGGTTTGAAAAGAACGGGACCTGAGTGTCCCGGAGGTTTGAAAAGAGCGGGTGCTGTGAGTCGCGGAGATTTGAAAAGAACGGGAGCTGAGAGTCGCGGAGGTTTGAAAATAGCGTGAGCTGAGAGTCGCGGAGGTGTGAAAATAGCAGGACCTGAGGGTCGCGGAGGTTTGAAAAGAGCGGGAGCTGAGAGTCGCGGAGGTTTGAAAAGAGCGTGAGCTGAGAGTCGCGGAGGTTTGAAAAGAGCTGGAGCTGAGAGTCGCGGAGTTTTGAAAAGAGCGGGAGCTGAGAGTCGCGGAGGTTTGCAAAGAGCGGGAGCTGAGAGTCGCGGAGGTTTGAAAAAAGCTGGACCTGAGAGTCGCGGAGGTTTGAAAAGAGCGGGAGCTGAGAGTCGCGGAGGTTTGAAAAGAGAGGGAGCTGAGAGTCGCGGAGGTTTGAAAAGAGCAGGAGCTGAGAGTCGCCGAGGTTTGAAAAGAGCGGGAGCTGAGAGTCGCGGAGGTTTGAAAAGTGCGAGAGCTGAGAGTCGCGGAGGTTTGAAAAGAGCTGGAGCTAAGAGTCACGGAGGTTTGAAAAGAGCGGGAGCTGAGAGTCGCGGAGGTTTGAAAAGAGCGGGAGCTGAGAGTCGCGGAGGATTGAAATGAGCGGGAGCTGAGAGTTGCGGAGGTTTGAAAGGAGCGGGAGCAAAGAGTCGCAGAGGTTTGAAAAAAGCGGGAGCTGAGAGCCGCGGAGGTTTGAAAATAGCGGGAGAAGAGAGTCGCGGAGGTTTGAAAAGAGCGGGAGCTTAGAGTCGCGGAGGTTTGAAAAGAGCGGGAGCTGAGAGTCGCGCATGTCTGAAAAGAGCGGGAGGTGAGAGTCGCGGAGATTTGCAAAGAGCGGGAGCTGAGAGTCGCGGAGGATTGAAAAGAGCCGGAGCTGAGAGTCGCCGAGGTTTGAAAAGAGCGGGAGCTGAGAGTCGCGGAGGTTTGAAAAGAGCGGGAGCTGAGAGTCGCGGAGGTTTGAAAAGAGCGGGAGCTGAGAGTCGCGGAGGTTTGAAAAGAGCGGGAGCTGAGAGTCGCGGAGGTTTGAAAAGAGCGGGAGCTGAGAGTCGCGGAGGTTTGAAAAGAGCGGGAGCTGAGAGTCGCGGAGTTTTGAAAAGAGCGGGAGCTGAGAGTCGCGGAGGTTTGAAAAGAGCGGGACCTGAGAGTCCCGGAGGTTTGAAAAGAGCGGGAGCTGAGAGTCGCGGATGTTTCCAAAGAGCGGGAGCTGAGGCTCGCGGAGGTTTGAAAAGAGCAGGACCTGAGAGTCGCGCAGGTTTGAAAAGAGCGGGAGCTGAGAGTCGCGGAGGTTTGAAAAGAGCGTGAGCTGAGAGTCGCGGAGGTTTGAAAAGACGGGACCTGAGTGTCCCGGAGGTTTGAAAAGAGCGGGTGCTGTGAGTCGCGGAGATTTGAAAAGAACGGGAGCTGAGAGTCGCGGAGGTTTGAAAATAGCGTGAGCTGAGAGTCGCGGAGGTGTGAAAATAGCAGGACCTGAGAGTCGCGGAGGTTTGAAAAGAGCGGGAGCTGAGAGTCGCGGACGTTTGAAAAGAGCGTGAGCTGAGAGTCGCGGAGGTTTGAAAAGAGCTGGAGCTGAGAGTCGCGGAGTTTTGAAAAGAGCGGGAGCTGAGAGTCGCGGAGGTTTGCAAAGAGCGGGAGCTGAGAGTCGCGGAGGTTTGAAAAGAGCTGGACCTGAGAGTCGCGGAGGTTTGAAAAGAGCGGGAGCTGAGAGTCGCGGAGGTTTGAAAAGAGAGGGAGCTGAGAGTCGCGGAGGTTTGAAAAGAGCGGGACCTGATAGTCCCGGAGGTTTGAAAAGAGCGGGAGCTGAGAGTCGCGGTGGTTTGAAATGAGCGGGAGCTGAGAGTCGCGGAGGTTTGAAAAGAGCGGGTGCTGAGAGTCGGGGAGGTTATGAAAAGACCGGGAGATAAGAGTAGCGGAGATTTGAAAAGAGCGGGAGCTGAGAGTCGCGGAGGTTTGAAAACAGCGGGAGCTGAGGGTCGCGGAGGTTTGAAAAGAGCGGGAGCTGAGAGTCGCGGAGGTTTGAAAAGAGCGGGAGCTGAGAGTCGCGGAGGTTTGAAAAGAGCGGGAGCTGAGAGTCGCGGAGGTTTGAAAAGAGCGGGAGCTGAGAGTCGCGGAGTTTTGAAAAGAGCGGGAGCTGAGAGTCGCGGAGGTTTGAAAAGAGCGGGACCTGAGAGTCCCGGAGGTTTGAAAAGAGCGGGAGCTGAGAGTCGCGGATGTTTCCAAAGAGCGGGAGCTGAGGCTCGCGGAGGTTTGAAAAGAGCAGGACCTGAGAGTCGCGCAGGTTTGAAAAGAGCGGGAGCTGAGAGTCGCGGAGGTTTGAAAAGAGCGTGAGCTGAGAGTCGCGGAGGTTTGAAAAGACGGGACCTGAGTGTCCCGGAGGTTTGAAAAGAGCGGGTGCTGTGAGTCGCGGAGATTTGAAAAGAACGGGAGCTGAGAGTCGCGGAGGTTTGAAAATAGCGTGAGCTGAGAGTCACGGAGGTGTGAAAATAGCAGGACCTGAGAGTCGCGGAGGTTTGAAAAGAGCGGGAGCTGAGAGTCGCGGACGTTTGAAAAGAGCGTGAGCTGAGAGTCGCGGAGGTTTGAAAAGAGCTGGAGCTGAGAGTCGCGGAGTTTTGAAAACAGCGGGAGCTGAGAGTCGCGGAGGTTTGCAAAGAGCGGGAGCTGAGAGTCGCGGAGGTTTGAAAAGAGCTGGACCTGAGAGTCGCGGAGGTTTGAAAAGAGCGGGAGCTGAGAGTCGCGGAGGTTTGAAAAGAGAGGGAGCTGAGAGTCGAGGAGGTTTGAAAAGAGCGGGACCTGATAGTCCCGGAGGTTTGAAAAGAGCGGGAGCTGAGAGTCGCGGAGGTTTCAAAAGAGCGGGAGCTGAGGCTCGCGGACGTTTGAAAAGAGCAGGACCTGAGAGTCGCGGAGGTTTGAAAAGTGCGGGAGCTGAGAGTCGCGGAGATTTGAAAAGAGCGGGAGCTGAAAGTCGCGGAGATTTGAAAAGAGCAGGACCTGAGAGTCGCGGAGGTTTGAAAAGAGCGGGAGGTGAGAGTTGCGGAGGTTTGAAAAGAGCGGGACCTGAGAGTCGCGGAGGTTTGAAGAGAGCGGGAGCTGAGAGTCGCGGAGGTTTGAAAAGAGCGGGAGCTGAGCGTCGCGGAGGTTTGAAAAGAGCGGGAGCTGAGAGTCGCGGAGGTTTGAAAAGAGCGGGAGCTGAGAGTTCCGGAGGTTTGCAAAGAGCGGGAGCTGAGAGTCGCAGAGGTTTGAAAAGAGCAGGATCTGAGAGTCGCGGAGGTTTGAAAAGAGGGGGAGCTGAGAGTCGCGGAGGTTTGAAAAGAGTGGGAGCTGAGAGTCGCGTAGGTTTGAAAAGAGCGAGAGCTGAGAGTTGCGGAGGTTTGAAAAGAGCGGGAGCTAAGAGTCGCAGAGGTTTGAAAATAGCGGGAGAAGAGAGTCGCGGAGGTTTGAAAAGAGCGGGAGCTTAGAGTCGCGGAGGTTTGAAAAGAGCGGGAGCTGAGAGTCGCGCATGTCTGAAAAGAGCGGGAGGTGAGAGTCGCGGAGGTTTGCAAAGAGCGGGAGCTGAGAGTCGCGGAAGATTGAAAAGAGCCGGAGCTGAGAGTCGCCGAGGTTTGAAAAGAGCGGGAGCTGAGAGTCGCGGAGGTTTGAAAAGAGCGGGAGCTGGGAGTCGCGTTGGTTTGAAAAGAGCGGGTGCTGAGAGTCGGGGAGGTTATGAAAAGACCGGGAGCTAAGAGTCGCGGAGGTTTGAAAAGAGCGGGAGCTGAGAGTCACGGAGGTTTGAAAACAGCGGGAGCTGAGAGTCGCGGAGGTTTGAAAAGAGCGGGAGCTGAGAGTCGCGGTGGTTTGAAAAGAGCGGGAGCTGAGAGTCGCGGAGTTTTGAAAAGAGCGGGAGCTGAGAGTCGCGGAGGTTTGAAAAGAGCGGGACCTGAGAGTCCCGGAGGTTTGAAAAGAGCGGGAGCTGAGAGTCGCGGAGGTTTCAAAAGAGCGGGAGCTGAGGCTCGCGGAGGTTTGAAAAGAGCAGGACCTGAGAGTCGCGGAGGTTTGAAAAGAGCGGGAGCTGAGAGTCGTGGAGGTTTGAAAAGAGCGGGAGCTGAGCTTCGCGGAGGTTTGAAAAGAGCGGGAGCTGAGAGTCGCGGAGGTTTGAAAAGAGCGGGAGCTGAGAGTCGCGGAGGTTTGCAAAGAGCGGGAGCTGAGAGTCGCGGAGGTTTGAAAAGAGCAGGACCTGAGAGTCGCAGAGGTTTGAAAAGAGGGGGAGCTGAGAGTCGCGGAGGTTTGAAAAGAGTGGGAGCTGAGAGTCGCGGAGATTTGAAAAGAGCGGGAGATGAGAGTCGCGGAGGTTTGAAAAGAGCGGGAGCTGAGAGTCGCGGAGGTTTGAAAAGAGCGGGAGCTGAGAGTCGCGGAGGTTTCAAAAGAGCGGGAGCTGAGGCTCGCGGAGGTTTGAAAAGAGCAGGACCTGAGAGTCGCGGAGATTTGAAAAGAGCGGGAGCTGAGAGTCGCGGAGGTTTGAAAAGAGCGGGAGCTGAGCGTCGCGGAGGTATGAAAAGAGCGGGAGCTGAGAGTCGCGGAGGTTTGAAAAGAGCGGGAGCTGAGAGTCGCGGAGGTTTGCAAAGAGCGGGAGCTGAGAGTTGCGGAGGTTTGAAAAGAGCAGTACCTGAGAGTCGCGGAGGTTTGAAAAGAGCGGGAGCTCAGAGTCGCGGAGGTTTGAAAAGAGCGAGAGCTGAGAGTTGCGGAGGTTTGAAAAGAGCGGGAGCTAAGAGTCGCGGAGGTTTGAAAAGAGCGGGAGCTGAGAGTCGCGGAGGTTTGAAAAGAGCGGGAGCTGAGAGTCGCGGAGGTTTGAAATGAGCGGGAGCGGAGAGTCGCGGAGGTTTGAAAAGAGCGGGTGCTGAGAGTCGGGGAAGTTATGAAAAGACCGGGAGCTAAGAGTCGCGGAGGTTTGAGAAGAGCGGGAGCTGAGAGTCGCGGAGGTTTGAAAACAGCGGGAGCTGAGAGTCGCGGAGGTTTGAAAAGAGCGGGAGCTGAGAGTCGCGGAGGTTTGAAAAGAGCGGGAGCTGAGAGTCGCGGAGTTTTGAAAAGAGCGGGAGCTGAGAGTCGCGGAGGTTTGAAAAGAGCGGGACCTGAAAGTCGCGGAGGTTTGAAAAGAGCGGGAGCTGAGAGTCGCGGAGGTTTCAAAAGAGCGGGAGCTGAGGCTCGCGGAGGTTTGAAAAGAGCAGGACCTGAGAGTCGCGGAGGTTTGAAAAGAGCGGGAGCTGAGAGTCGCGGAGGTTTGAAAAGAGCGGGAGCTGAGCTTCGCGGAGGTTTGAAAAGAGCGGGAGCTGAGAGTCGCGGAGGTTTGAAAAGAGCGGGAGCTGAGAGTCGCGGAGGTTTGCAAAGAGCGGGAGCTGAGAGTCGCGGAGGTTTGAAATGAGCAGGACCTGAGAGTCGCGGAGGTTTGAAAAGAGGGGGAGCTGAGAGTCGCGCAGGTTTGAAAAGAGTGGGAGCTGAGAGTCGCGGAGGTTTGAAAAGAGTGGGAGATGAGAGTCGCGGAGGTTTGAAAAGAGCGGGAGCTGAGAGTCGCGGAGGTTTGCAAAGAGCGGGAGCTGAAAGTCGCGGAGGTTTTCAAAAGAGCAGTACCTGAGAGTCGCGGAGGTTTGAAAAGAGGGGGAGCTGAGAGTCGCGGAGGTTTGAAAAGAGTGGGAGCTGAGAGTCGCGGAGGTTTGAAAAGAGCGGGAGATGAGAGTCGCGGAGGTTTGAAAAGAGCGGGAGCTCAGAGTCGCGGAGGTTTGAAAAGAGCGAGAGCTGAGAGTTGCGGAGGTTTGAAAAGAGCGGGAGCTAAGATTCGCAGAGGTTTGAAAAGAGCGGGAGCTGAGAGCCGCGGAGTTTTGAAAAGAGCGGGAGATGAGAGTCGCGGAGGTTTGAAAAGAGCGGGAGCTTAGAGTCGCGGAGGTTTGAATAGAGCGGGAGCTGAGAGTCGCGCATGTTTGAAATGAGCGGGAGCTGAGAGTCGCGGAGGTTTGCAAAGAGCGGGAGCTGAGAGTCGCGGAGGATTGAAAAGAGCGGGAGCTGAGAGTCGCCGAGGTTTGAAAAGAGCGGGAGCTGAGAGTCGCGGAGGTTTGAAAAGAACGGGAGCTGAGAGTCGCGGAGGTTTGAAAAGAGCTGGAGCTAAGAGTCACGGGGGTTGGAAAAGAGCGGGAGCTGAGAGTCGCGCATGTCTGAAAAGAGCGGGAGGTGAGAGTCGCGGAGGTTTGCAAAGAGCGGGAGCTGAGAGTCACGGAGGATTGAAAAGAGCCGGAGCTGAGAGTCGCCGAGGTTTGAAAAGAGCGGGAGCTGAGAGTCGCGGAGGTTTGAAAAGAGCGGGAGCTGAGAGTCGCGGAGGTTTGAAAAGAGCGGGAGCTAAGAGTCGCGGAGGTTTGAAAAGAGCGGGAGCTGAGAGTCGCGGAGGTTTGAAAAGAGCGGGAGCTGAGAGTCGCGGAGGTTTGAAATGAGCGGGAGCTGAGAGTCGCGGAGGTTTGAAAAGAGCGGGTGCTGAGAGTCGGGTAGGTTATGAAAAGACCGGGAGCTAAGAGTCGCGGAGGTTTGAAAAGAGCGGGAGCTGAGAGTCGCGGAGGTTTGAAAACAGCGGGAGCTGAGAGTCGCGGAGGTTTGAAAAGAGCGGGAGCTGAGAGTCGCGGAGGTTTGAAAAGAGCGGGAGCTGAGAGTCGCGGAGTTTTGAAAAGAGCGGGAGCTGTGAGTCGCGGAGGTTTGAAAAGAGCGGGACCTGAGAGTCCCGGAGGTTTGAAAAGAGCGGGAGCTGAGAGTCGCGGAGGTTTCAAAAGAGCGGGAGCTGAGGCTCGCGGAGGTTTGAAAAGAGCAGGACCTGAGAGTCGCGGAGGTTTGAAAAGAGCGGGAGCTGAGAGTCGCGGAGGTTTGAAAAGAGCGGGAGCTGAGCGTCGCGGAGGTTTGAAAAGAGCGGGAGCTGAGTGTCGCGGAGGTTTGAAAAGAGCGGGAGCTGAGAGTCGCGGAGGTTTGCAAAGAGCGGGAGCTGAGAGTCGCGGAGGTTTGAAAAGAGCAGTACCTGAGAGTCGCGGAGGTTTGAAAAGAGGGGGAGCTGAGAGTCGCGGAGGTTTGAAAAGAGTGGGAGCTGAGAGTCGCGGTGGTTTGAAAAGAGCGGGAGATGAGAGTCGCGGAGGTTTGAAAAGAGCGGGAGCTCAGAGTCGCGGAGGTTTGAAAAGAGCGAGAGCTGAGAGTTGCGGAGGTTTGAAAAGAGCGGGAGCTAAGATTCGCAGAGGTTTGAAAAGAGCGGGAGCTGAGAGCCGCGGAGTTTTGAAAAGAGCGGGAGATGAGAGTCGCGGAGGTTTGAAAAGAGCGGGAGCTTAGAGTCGCGGAGGTTTGAAAAGAGCGGGAGCTGAGAGTCGCGCATGTTTGAAATGAGCGGGAGCTGAGAGTCGCGGAGGTTTGCAAAGAGCGGGAGCTGAGAGTCGCGGAGGATTGAAAAGAGCGGGAGCTGAGAGTCGCGGAGGTTTGAAAAGAGCGGGAGCTGAGAGTCGCGGAGGATTGAAATGAGCGGGAGCTGAGAGTTGCGGAGGTTTGAAAAGAGCGGGAGCTAAGAGTCGCAGAGGTTTGAAAAGAGCGGGAGCTGAGAGCCGCGGAGGTTTGAAAATAGCGGGAGAAGTGAGTCGCGGAGGTTTGAAAAGAGCGGGAGCTTAGAGTCGCGGAGGTTTGAAAAGAGCGGGAGCTGAGAGTCGCGCATGTCTGAAAAGAGCGGGAGGTGAGAGTCGCGGAGGTTTGCAAAGAGCGGGAGCTGAGAGTCGCGGAGGATTGAAAAGAGCCGGAGCTGAGAGTCGCGGAGGTTTGAAAAGAGCGGGAGCTGAGAGTCGCGGAGGTTTGAAAAGAGCGGGACCTGAGAGTCCCGGAGGTTTGAAAAGAGCGGGAGCTGAGAGTCGCGGAGGTTTCAAAAGAGCGGGAGCTGAGGCTCGCGGAGGTTTGAAAAGAGCAGGACCTGAGAGTCGCGGAGGTTTGAAAAGAGCGGGAGCTGAGAGTCGCGGAGGTTTGAAAAGAGCGTGAGCTGAGAGTCGCGGAGGTTTGAAAAGAGCGGGACCTGAGTGTCCCGGAGGTTTGAAAAGAGCGGGTGCTGTGAGTCGCGGAGATTTGAAAAGAACGGGAGCTGAGAGTCGCGGAGGTTTGAAAATAGCGTGAGCTGAGAGTCGCGGAGGTGTGAAAATAGCAGGACCTGATAGTCGCGGAGGTTTGAAAAGAGCGGGAGCTGAGAGTCGCGGAGGTTTGAAAAGAGCGTGAGCTGAGAGTCGCGGAGGTTTGAAAAGAGCTGGAGATGAGAGTCGCGGAGTTTTGAAAAGAGCGGGAGCTGAGAGTCGCGGAGGTTTGCAAAGAGCGGGAGCTGAGAGTCGCGGAGGTTTGAAAAGAGCTGGACCTGAGAGTCGCGGAGGTTTGAAAAGAGCGGGAGCTGAGAGTCGCGGAGGTTTGAAAAGAGAGGGAGCTGAGAGTCGCGGAGGTTTCAAAAGAGCGGGAGCTGAGAGTCGCCGAGGTTTGAAAAGAGCGGGAGCTGAGAGTCGCGGCGGTTTGAAAAGAGCGGGAGCTGAGAGTCGCGGAGGTTTGAAAAGAGTTGGAGCTAAGAGTCACGGAGGTTTGAAAAGAGCGGGAGCGGAGAGTCGCGGAGGTTTGAAAAGAGCGGGAGCTGAGAGTCGCGGAGGATTGAAATGAGCGGGAGCTGAGAGTTGCGGAGGTTTGAAAAGAGTGGGAGCTAAGAGTCGCAGAGGTTTGAAAAGAGCGGGAGCTGAGAGCCGCGGACGTTTGAAAATAGCGGGAGAAGAGAGTCGCGGAGGTATGAAAAGAGCGGGAGCTTAGAGTCGCGGAGGTTTGAAAAGAGCGGGAGCTGAGAGTCGCGCATGTCTGAAAAGAGCGGGAGGCGAGAGTCGCGGAGGTTTGCAAAGAGCGGGAGCTGAGAGTCGCGGAGGATTGAAAAGAGCCGGAGCTGAGAGTCGCCGAGGTTTGAAAAGAGCGGGAGCTGAGAGTCGCGGAGGTTTGAAAAGAGCGGGAGCTGAGAGTCGCGGAGGTTTGAAAAGAGCGGGAGCTAAGAGTCGCGGAGGTTTGAAAAGAGCGGGAGCTGAGAGTCGCGGAGGTTTGAAAAGAGCGGGAGCTGAGAGTCGCGGAGGTTTGAAATTAGCGGGAGCTGAGAGTCGCGGAGGTTTGAAAAGAGCGGGTGCTTAGAGTCGGGGAGGTTATGAAAAGACCGGGAGCTAAGAGTCGCGGAGGTTTGAAAAGAGCGGGAGCTGAGAGTCGCGGCGGTTTGAAAACAGCGGGAGCTGAGAGTCGCGGAGGTTTGAAAAGAGCGGGAGCTGAGAGTCGCGGAGGTTTGCAAAGAGCGGGAGCTGAGAGTCGCGGAGGTTTGAAAAGAGCAGTACCTGAGAGTCGCGGAGGTTTGAAAAGAGGGGGAGCTGAGAGTCGCGGAGGTTTGAAAAGAGTGGGAGCTGAGAGTCGCGGAGGTTTGAAAACAGCGGGAGATGAGAGTCGCGGAGGTTTGAAAAGAGCGGGAGCTCAGAGTCGCGGAGGTTTGAAAAGAGCGGGAGCTGAGAGTCGCGCATGTCTGAAAAGAGCGGGAGGCGAGAGTCGCGGAGGTTTGCAAAGAGCGGGAGCTGAGAGTCGCGGAGGATTGAAAAGAGCCGGAGCTGAGAGTCGCCGAGGTTTGAAAAGAGCGGGAGCTGAGAGTCGCGGAGGTTTGAAAAGAGCGGGAGCTGAGAGTCGCGGAGGTTTGAAAAGAGCGGGAGCTAAGAGTCGCGGAGGTTTGAAAAGAGCGGGAGCTGAGAGTCGCGGAGGTTTGAAAAGAGCGGGAGCTGAGAGTCGCGGAGGTTTGAAATTAGCGGGAGCTGAGAGTCGCGGAGGTTTGAAAAGAGCGGGTGCTTAGAGTCGGGGAGGTTATGAAAAGACCGGGAGCTAAGAGTCGCGGAGGTTTGAAAAGAGCGGGAGCTGAGAGTCGCGGCGGTTTGAAAACAGCGGGAGCTGAGAGTCGCGGAGGTTTGAAAAGAGCGGGAGCTGAGAGTCGCGGAGGTTTGCAAAGAGCGGGAGCTGAGAGTCGCGGAGGTTTGAAAAGAGCAGTACCTGAGAGTCGCGGAGGTTTGAAAAGAGGGGGAGCTGAGAGTCGCGGAGGTTTGAAAAGAGTGGGAGCTGAGAGTCGCGGAGGTTTGAAAACAGCGGGAGATGAGAGTCGCGGAGGTTTGAAAAGAGCGGGAGCTCAGAGTCGCGGAGGTTTGAAAAGAGCGAGAGCTGAGAGTTGCGGAGGTTTGAAAAGAGCGGGAGCTAAGATTCGCAGAGGTTTGAAAAGAGCGGGAGCTGAGAGCCGCGGAGTTTTGAAAAGAGCGGGAGATGAGAGTCGCGGAGGTTTGAAAAGAGCGGGAGCTTAGAGTCGCGGAGGTTTGAAAAGAGCGGGAGCTGAGAGTCGCGCATGTTTGAAATGATCGGGAGCTGAGAGTCGCGGAGGTTTGCAAAGAGCGGGAGCTGAGAGTCGCGGAGGATTGAAAAGAGCGGGAGCTGAGAGTCGCGGAGATTTGAAAAGAGCGGGAGCTGAGAGTCGCGGAGGATTGAAATGAGCGGGAGCTGAGAGTTGCGGAGGTTTGAAAAGAGCGGGAGCTAAGAGTCGCAGAGGTTTGAAAAGAGCGGGAGCTGAGAGCCGCGGAGGTTTGAAAATAGCGGGAGAAGAGAGTCGCGGAGGTTTGAAAAGAGCGGGAGCTTAGAGTCGCGGAGGTTTGAAAAGAGCGGGAGCTGAGAGTCGCGCATGTCTGAAAAGAGCGGGAGGTGAGAGTCGCGGAGGTTTGCAAAGAGCGGGAGCTGAGAGTCGCGGAGGATTGAAAAGAGCCGGAGCTGAGAGTCGCGGAGGTTTGAAAAGAGCGGGAGCTGAGAGTCGCGGAGGTTTGAAAAGAGCGGGACCTGAGTGTCCCGGAGGTTTGAAAAGAGCGGGAGCTGAGAGTCGCGGAGGTTTCAAAAGAGCGGGAGCTGAGGCTCGCGGAGGTTTGAAAAGAGCAGGACCTGAGAGTCGCGGAGGTTTGAAAAGAGCGGGAGCTGAGAGTCGCGGAGGTTTGAAAAGAGCGGGAGCTGAGAGTCGCGGAGGTTTGAAAAGAGCGGGACCTGAGTGTCCCGGAGGTTTGAAAAGAGCGGGAGCTGAGAGTCGCAGAGGTTTCAAAAGAGCTGGAGCTGAGGCTCGCGGAGGTTTGAAAAGAGCAGGACCTGAGAGTCGCGGAGGTTTGAAAAGAGCGGGAGCTGAGAGTCGCGGAGGTTTGAAAAGAGCGTGAGCTGAGAGTCGCGGAGGTTTGAAAAGAGCGGGACCTGAGTGTCCCGGAGGTTTGAAAAGAGCGGGTGCTGTGAGTCGCGGAGATTTGAAAAGAACGGGAGCTGAGTGTCGCGGAGGTTTGAAAATAGCGTGAGCTGAGAGTCGCGGAGGTGTGAAAATAGCAGGACCTGAGAGTCGCGGAGGTTTGAAAAGAGCGGGAGCTGAGAGTCGCGGAGGTTTGAAAAGAGCGTGAGCTGAGAGTCGCGGAGGTTTGAAAAGAGCTGGAGATGAGAGTCGCGGAGTTTTGAAAAGAGCGGGAGCTGAGAGTCGCGGAGGTTTGCAAAGAGCGGGAGCTGAGAGTCGCGGAGGTTTGAAAAGAGCTGGACCTGAGAGTCGCGGAGGTTTGAAAAGAGCGGGAGCTGAGAGTCGCGGAGGTTTGAAAAGAGAGGGAGCTGAGAGTCGCGGAGGTTTGAAAAGAGCGGGAGCTGAGAGTCGCCGAGGTTTGAAAAGAGCGGGAGCTGAGAGTCGCGGCGGTTTGAAAAGAGCGGGAGCTGAGAGTCGCGGAGGTTTGAAAAGAGTTGGAGCTAAGAGTCACGGAGGTTTGAAAAGAGCGGGAGCTGAGAGTCGCGGAGGTTTGAAAAGAGCGGGAGCTGAGAGTCGCGGAGGATTGAAATGAGCGGGAGCTGAGAGTTGCGGAGGTTTGAAAAGAGCGGGAGCTAAGAGTCGCAGAGGTTTGAAAAGAGCGGGAGCTGAGAGCCGCGGAGGTTTGAAAATAGCGGGAGAAGAGAGTCGCGGAGGTATGAAAAGAGCGGGAGCTTAGAGTCGCGGAGGTTTGAAAAGAGCGGGAGCTGAGAGTCGCGCATGTCTGAAAAGAGCGGGAGGCGAGAGTCGCGGAGGTTTGCAAAGAGCGGGAGCTGAGAGTCGCGGAGGATTGAAAAGAGCCGGAGCTGAGAGTCGCCGAGGTTTGAAAAGAGCGGGAGCTGAAAGTCGCGGAGGTTTGAAAAGAACGGGAGCTGAGAGTCGCGGAGGTTTGAAAAGAGCGGGAGCTAAGAGTCGCGGAGGTTTGAAAAGAGCGGGAGCTGAGAGTCGCCGAGGTTTGAAAAGAGCGGGAGCTGAGAGTCGCGGAGGTTTGAAATTAGCGGGAGCTGAGAGTCGAGGAGGTTTGAAAAGAGCGGGTGCTTAGAGTCGGGGAGGTTATGAAAAGACCGGGAGCTAAGAGTCGCGGAGGTTTGAAAAGAGCGGGAGCTGAGAGTCGCGGCGGTTTGAAAACAGCGGGAGCTGAGAGTCGCGGAGGTTTGAAAAGAGCGGGAGCTGAGAGTCGCGGAGGTTTGAAAAGAGCGGGAGCTGAGAGTCGCGGAGGTTTGAAAAGAGCGGGAGCTGAGAGTCGCGCATGTCTGAAAAGAGCGGGAGGCGAGAGTCGCGGAGGTTTGCAAAGAGCGGGAGCTGAGAGTCGCGGAGGATTGAAAAGAGCCGGAGCTGAGAGTCGCCGAGGTTTGAAAAGAGCGGGAGCTGAGAGTCGCGGAGGTTTGAAAAGAGCGGGAGCTGAGAGTCGCGGAGGTTTGAAAAGAGCGGGAGCTAAGAGTCGCGGAGGTTTGAAAAGAGCGGGAGCTGAGAGTCGCGGAGGTTTGAAAAGAGCGGGAGCTGAGAGTCGCGGAGGTTTGAAATTAGCGGGAGCTGAGAGTCGCGGAGGTTTGAAAAGAGCGGGTGCTTAGAGTCGGGGAGGTTATGAAAAGACCGGGAGCTAAGAGTCGCGGAGGTTTGAAAAGAGCGGGAGCTGAGAGTCGCGGAGGTTTGAAAACAGCGGGAGCTGAGAGTCGCGGAGGTTTGAAAAGAGCGGGAGCTGAGAGTCGCGGAGGTTTGCAAAGAGCGGGAGCTGAGAGTCGCGGAGGTTTGAAAAGAGCAGTACCTGAGAGTCGCGGAGGTTTGAAAAGAGGGGGAGCTGAGAGTCGCGGAGGTTTGAAAAGAGTGGGAGCTGAGAGTCGCGGAGGTTTGAAAACAGCGGGAGATGAGAGTCGCGGAGGTTTGAAAAGAGCGGGAGCTCAGAGTCGCGGAGGTTTGAAAAGAGCGAGAGCTGAGAGTTGCGGAGGTTTGAAAAGAGCGGGAGCTAAGATTCGCAGAGGTTTGAAAAGAGCGGGAGCTGAGAGCCGCGGAGTTTTGAAAAGAGCGGGAGATGAGAGTCGCGGAGGTTTGAAAAGAGCGGGAGCTTAGAGTCGCGGAGGTTTGAAAAGAGCGGGAGCTGAGAGTCGCGCATGTTTGAAATGAGCGGGAGCTGAGAGTCGCGGAGGTTTGCAAAGAGCGGGAGCTGAGAGTCGCGGAGGATTGAAAAGAGCGGGAGCTGAGAGTCGCGGAGATTTGAAAAGAGCGGGAGCTGAGAGTCGCGGAGGATTGAAATGAGCGGGAGCTGAGAGTTGCGGAGGTTTGAAAAGAGCGGGAGCTAAGAGTCGCAGAGGTTTGAAAAGAGCGGGAGCTGAGAGCCGCGGAGGTTTGAAAATAGCGGGAGAAGAGAGTCGCGGAGGTTTGAAAAGAGCGGGAGCTTAGAGTCGCGGAGGTTTGAAAAGAGCGGGAGCTGAGAGTCGCGCATGTCTGAAAAGAGCGGGAGGTGAGAGTCGCGGAGGTTTGCAAAGAGCGGGAGCTGAGAGTCGCGGAGGATTGAAAAGAGCCGGAGCTGAGAGTCGCGGAGGTTTGAAAAGAGCGGGAGCTGAGAGTCGCGGAGGTTTGAAAAGAGCGGGACCTGAGAGTCCCGGAGGTTTGAAAAGAGCGGGAGCTGAGAGTCGCGGAGGTTTCAAAAGAGCGGGAGCTGAGGCTCGCGGAGGTTTGAAAAGAGCAGGACCTGAGAGTCGCGGAGGTTTGAAAAGAGCGGGAGCTGAGAGTCGCGGAGGTTTGAAAAGAGCGTGAGCTGAGAGTCGCGGAGGTTTGAAAAGAGCGGGACCTGAGTGTCCCGGAGGTTTGAAAAGAGCGGGTGCTGTGAGTCGCGGAGATTTGAAAAGAACGGGAGCTGAGTGTCGCGGAGGTTTGAAAATAGCGTGAGCTGAGAGTCGCGGAGGTGTGAAAATAGCAGGACCTGAGAGTCGCGGAGGTTTGAAAAGAGCGGGAGCTGAGAGTCGCGGAGGTTTGAAAAGAGCGTGAGCTGAGAGTCGCGGAGGTTTGAAAAGAGCTGGAGATGAGAGTCGCGGAGTTTTGAAAAGAGCGGGAGCTGAGAGTCGCGGAGGTTTGCAAAGAGCGGGAGCTGAGAGTCGCGGAGGTTTGAAAAGAGCTGGACCTGAGAGTCGCGGAGGTTTGAAAAGAGCGGGAGCTGAGAGTCGCGGAGGTTTGAAAAGAGAGGGAGCTGAGAGTCGCGGAGGTTTGAAAAGAGCGGGAGCTGAGAGTCGCCGAGGTTTGAAAAGAGCGGGAGCTGAGAGTCGCGGCGGTTTGAAAAGAGCGGGAGCTGAGAGTCGCGGAGGTTTGAAAAGAGTTGGAGCTAAGAGTCACAGAGGTTTGAAAAGAGCGGGAGCTGAGAGTCGCGGAGGTTTGAAAAGAGCGGGAGCTGAGAGTCGCGGAGGATTGAAATGAGCGGGAGCTGAGAGTTGCGGAGGTTTGAAAAGAGCGGGAGCTAAGAGTCGCAGAGGTTTGAAAAGAGCGGGAGCTGAGAGCCGCGGAGGTTTGAAAATAGCGGGAGAAGAGAGTCGCGGAGGTATGAAAAGAGCGGGAGCTTAGAGTCGCGGAGGTTTGAAAAGAGCGGGAGCTGAGAGTCGCGCATGTCTGAAAAGAGCGGGAGGCGAGAGTCGCGGAGGTTTGCAAAGAGCGGGAGCTGAGAGTCGCGGAGGATTGAAAAGAGCCGGAGCTGAGAGTCGCCGAGGTTTGAAAAGAGCGGGAGCTGAAAGTCGCGGAGGTTTGAAAAGAACGGGAGCTGAGAGTCGCGGAGGTTTGAAAAGAGCGGGAGCTAAGAGTCGCGGAGGTTTGAAAAGAGCGGGAGCTGAGAGTCGCGGAGGTTTGAAAAGAGCGGGAGCTGAGAGTCGCGGAGGTTTGAAATTAGCGGGAGCTGAGAGTCGAGGAGGTTTGAAAAGAGCGGGTGCTTAGAGTCGGGGAGGTTATGAAAAGACCGGGAGCTAAGAGTCGCGGAGGTTTGAAAAGAGCGGGAGCTGAGAGTCGCGGCGGTTTGAAAACAGCGGGAGCTGAGAGTCGCGGAGGTTTGAAAAGAGCGGGAGCTGAGAGTCGCGGAGGTTTGAAAAGAGCGGGAGCTGAGAGTCGCGGAGGTTTGAAAAGAGCGGGAGCTGAGAGTCGCGGAGGTTTGAAAAGAGCGGGAGCTGAGAGCCGCTGAGGTTTGAAAATAGCGGGAGAAGAGAGTCGCGGAGGTTTGAAAAGAGCGGGAGCTTAGAGTCGCGGAGGTTTGAAAAGAGCGGGAGCTGAGAGTCGCGCATGTCTGAAAAGAGCGGGAGGTGAGAGTCGCGGAGGTTTGCAAAGAGCGGGAGCTGAGAGTCGCGGAGGATTGAAAAGAGCCGGAGCTGAGAGTCGCGGAGGTTTGAAAAGAGCGGGAGCTGAGAGTCGCGGAGGTTTGAAAAGAGCGGGACCTGAGAGTCCCGGAGGTTTGAAAAGAGCGGGAGCTGAGAGTCGCGGAGGTTTCAAAAGAGCGGGAGCTGAGGCTCGCGGAGGTTTGAAAAGAGCAGGACCTGAGAGTCGCGGAGGTTTGAAAAGAGCGGGAGCTGAGAGTCGCGGAGGTTTGAAAAGAGCGTGAGCTGAGAGTCGCGGAGGTTTGAAAAGAGCGGGACCTGAGTGTCCCGGAGGTTTGAAAAGAGCGGGTGCTGTGAGTCGCGGAGATTTGAAAAGAACGGGAGCTGAGAGTCGCGGAGGTTTGAAAATAGCGTGAGCTGAGAGTCGCGGAGGTGTGAAAATAGCAGGACCTGAGAGTCGCGGAGGTTTGAAAAGAGCGGGAGCTGAGAGTCGCGGAGGTTTGAAAAGAGCGTGAGCTGAGAGTCGCGGAGGTTTGAAAAGAGCTGGAGATGAGAGTCGCGGAGTTTTGAAAAGAGCGGGAGCTGAGAGTCGCGGAGGTTTGCAAAGAGCGGGAGCTGAGAGTCGCGGAGGTTTGAAAAGAGCTGGACCTGAGAGTCGCGGAGGTTTGAAAAGAGCGGGAGCTGAGAGTCGCGGAGGTTTGAAAAGAGAGGGAGCTGAGAGTCGCGGAGGTTTCAAAAGAGCGGGAGCTGAGAGTCGCCGAGGTTTGAAAAGAGCGGGAGCTGAGAGTCGCGGGGGTTTGAAAAGAGCGGGAGCTGAGAGTCGCGGAGGTTTGAAAAGAGTTGGAGCTAAGAGTCACGGAGGTTTGAAAAGAGCGGGAGCTGAGAGTCGCGGAGGTTTGAAAAGAGCGGGAGCTGAGAGTCGCGGAGGATTGAAATGAGCGGGAGCTGAGAGTTGCGGAGGTTTGAAAAGAGCGGGAGCTAAGAGTCGCAGAGGTTTGAAAAGAGCGGGAGCTGAGAGCCGCGGAGGTTTGAAAATAGCGGGAGAAGAGAGTCGCGGAGGTATGAAAAGAGCGGGAGCTTAGAGTCGCGGAGGTTTGAAAAGAGCGGGAGCTGAGAGTCGCGCATGTCTGAAAAGAGCGGGAGGCGAGAGTCGCGGAGGTTTGCAAAGAGCGGGAGCTGAGAGTCGCGGAGGATTGAAAAGAGCCGGAGCTGAGAGTCGCCGAGGTTTGAAAAGAGCGGGAGCTGAGAGTCGCGGAGGTTTGAAAAGAGCGGGAGCTGAGAGTCGCGGAGGTTTGAAAAGAGCGGGAGCTAAGAGTCGCGGAGGTTTGAAAAGAGCTGGACCTGAGAGTCGCGGAGGTTTGAAAAGAGCGGGAGCTGAGAGTCGCGGAGGTTTGAAAAGAGAGGGAGCTGAGAGTCGCGGAGGTTTCAAAAGAGCGGGAGCTGAGAGTCGCCGAGGTTTGAAAAGAGCGGGAGCTGAGAGTCGCGGCGGTTTGAAAAGAGCGGGAGCTGAGAGTCGCGGAGGTTTGAAAAGAGTTGGAGCTAAGAGTCACGGAGGTTTGAAAAGAGCGGGAGCTGAGAGTCGCGGAGGTTTGAAAAGAGCGGGAGCTGAGAGTCGCGGAGGATTGAAATGAGCGGGAGCTGAGAGTTGCGGAGGTTTGAAAAGAGCGGGAGCTAAGAGTCGCAGAGGTTTGAAAAGAGCGGGAGCTGAGAGCCGCGGAGGTTTGAAAATAGCGGGAGAAGAGAGTCGCGGAGGTATGAAAAGAGCGGGAGCTTAGAGTCGCGGAGGTTTGAAAAGAGCGGGAGCTGAGAGTCGCGCATGTCTGAAAAGAGCGGGAGGCGAGAGTCGCGGAGGTTTGCAAAGAGCGGGAGCTGAGAGTCGCGGAGGATTGAAAAGAGCCGGAGCTGAGAGTCGCCGAGGTTTGAAAAGAGCGGGAGCTGAGAGTCGCGGAGGTTTGAAAAGAGCGGGAGCTGAGAGTCGCGGAGGTTTGAAAAGAGCGGGAGCTAAGAGTCGCGGAGGTTTGAAAAGAGCGGGAGCTGAGAGTCGCGGAGGTTTGAAAAGAGCGGGAGCTGAGAGTCGCGGAGGTTTGAAATTAGCGGGAGCTGAGAGTCGCGGAGGTTTGAAAAGAGCGGGAGCTGAGAGTCGCGGAGGTTTCAAAAGAGCGGGAGCTGAGAGTCGCCGAGGTTTGAAAAGAGCGGGAGCTGAGAGTCGCGGCGGTTTGAAAAGAGCGGGAGCTGAGAGTCGCGGAGGTTTGAAAAGAGTTGGAGCTAAGAGTCACGGAGGTTTGAAAAGAGCGGGAGCTGAGAGTCGCGGAGGTTTGAAAAGAGCGGGAGCTGAGAGTCGCGGAGGATTGAAATGAGCGGGAGCTGAGAGTTGCGGAGGTTTGAAAAGAGCGGGAGCTAAGAGTCGCAGAGGTTTGAAAAGAGCGGGAGCTGAGAGCCGCGGAGGTTTGAAAATAGCGGGAGAAGAGAGTCGCGGAGGTATGAAAAGAGCGGGAGCTTAGAGTCGCGGAGGTTTGAAAAGAGCGGGAGCTGAGAGTCGCGCATGTCTGAAAAGAGCGGGAGGCGAGAGTCGCGGAGGTTTGCAAAGAGCGGGAGCTGAGAGTCGCGGAGGATTGAAAAGAGCCGGAGCTGAGAGTCGCCGAGGTTTGAAAAGAGCGGGAGCTGAGAGTCGCGGAGGTTTGAAAAGAGCGGGAGCTGAGAGTCGCGGAGGTTTGAAAAGAGCGGGAGCTAAGAGTCGCGGAGGTTTGAAAAGAGCGGGAGCTGAGAGTCGCGGAGGTTTGAAAAGAGCGGGAGCTGAGAGTCGCGGAGGTTTGAAATTAGCGGGAGCTGAGAGTCGCGGAGGTTTGAAAAGAGCGGGTGCTTAGAGTCGGGGAGGTTATGAAAAGACCGGGAGCTAAGAGTCGCGGAGGTTTGAAAAGAGCGGGAGCTGAGAGTCGCGGCGGTTTGAAAACAGCGGGAGCTGAGAGTCGCGGAGGTTTGAAAAGAGCGGGAGCTGAGAGTCGCGGAGGTTTGCAAAGAGCGGGAGCTGAGAGTCGCGGAGGTTTGAAAAGAGCAGTACCTGAGAGTCGCGGAGGTTTGAAAAGAGGGGGAGCTGAGAGTCGCGGAGGTTTGAAAAGAGTGGGAGCTGAGAGTCGCGGAGGTTTGAAAACAGCGGGAGATGAGAGTCGCGGAGGTTTGAAAAGAGCGGGAGCTCAGAGTCGCGGAGGTTTGAAAAGAGCGAGAGCTGAGAGTTGCGGAGGTTTGAAAAGAGCGGGAGCTAAGATTCGCAGAGGTTTGAAAAGAGCGGGAGCTGAGAGCCGCGGAGTTTTGAAAAGAGCGGGAGATGAGAGTCGCGGAGGTTTGAAAAGAGCGGGAGCTTAGAGTCGCGGAGGTTTGAAAAGAGCGGGAGCTGAGAGTCGCGCATGTTTGAAATGAGCGGGAGCTGAGAGTCGCGGAGGTTTGCAAAGAGCGGGAGCTGAGAGTCGCGGAGGATTGAAAAGAGCGGGAGCTGAGAGTCGCGGAGATTTGAAAAGAGCGGGAGCTGAGAGTCGCGGAGGATTGAAATGAGCGGGAGCTGAGAGTTGCGGAGGTTTGAAAAGAGCGGGAGCTAAGAGTCGCAGAGGTTTGAAAAGAGCGGGAGCTGAGAGCCGCGGAGGTTTGAAAATAGCGGGAGAAGAGAGTCGCGGAGGTTTGAAAAGAGCGGGAGCTTAGAGTCGCGGAGGTTTGAAAAGAGCGGGAGCTGAGAGTCGCGCATGTCTGAAAAGAGCGGGAGGTGAGAGTCGCGGAGGTTTGCAAAGAGCGGGAGCTGAGAGTCGCGGAGGATTGAAAAGAGCCGGAGCTGAGAGTCGCGGAGGTTTGAAAAGAGCGGGAGCTGAGAGTCGCGGAGGTTTGAAAAGAGCGGGACCTGAGAGTCCCGGAGGTTTGAAAAGAGCGGGAGCTGAGAGTCGCGGAGGTTTCAAAAGAGCGGGAGCTGAGGCTCGCGGAGGTTTGAAAAGAGCAGGACCTGAGAGTCGCGGAGGTTTGAAAAGAGCGGGAGCTGAGAGTCGCGGAGGTTTGAAAAGAGCGTGAGCTGAGAGTCGCGGAGGTTTGAAAAGAGCGGGACCTGAGTGTCCCGGAGGTTTGAAAAGAGCGGGTGCTGTGAGTCGCGGAGATTTGAAAAGAACGGGAGCTGAGTGTCGCGGAGGTTTGAAAATAGCGTGAGCTGAGAGTCGCGGAGGTGTGAAAATAGCAGGACCTGAGAGTCGCGGAGGTTTGAAAAGAGCGGGAGCTGAGAGTCGCGGAGGTTTGAAAAGAGCGTGAGCTGAGAGTCGCGGAGGTTTGAAAAGAGCTGGAGATGAGAGTCGCGGAGTTTTGAAAAGAGCGGGAGCTGAGAGTCGCGGAGGTTTGCAAAGAGCGGGAGCTGAGAGTCGCGGAGGTTTGAAAAGAGCTGGACCTGAGAGTCGCGGAGGTTTGAAAAGAGCGGGAGCTGAGAGTCGCGGAGGTTTGAAAAGAGGGGGAGCTGAGAGTCGCGGAGGTTTGAAAAGAGCGGGAGCTGAGAGTCGCCGAGGTTTGGAAAGAGCGGGAGCTGAGAGTCGCGGCGGTTTGAAAAGAGCGGGAGCTGAGAGTCGCGGAGGTTTGAAAAGAGTTGGAGCTAAGAGTCACGGAGGTTTGAAAAGAGCGGGAGCTGAGAGTCGCGGAGGTTTGAAAAGAGCGGGAGCTGAGAGTCGCGGAGGATTGAAATGAGCGGGAGCTGAGAGTTGCGGAGGTTTGAAAAGAGCGGGAGCTAAGAGTCGCAGAGGTTTGAAAAGAGCGGGAGCTGAGAGCCGCGGAGGTTTGAAAATAGCGGGAGAAGAGAGTCGCGGAGGTATGAATAGAGCGGGAGCTTAGAGTCGCGGAGGTTTGAAAAGAGCGGGAGCTGAGAGTCGCGCATGTCTGAAAAGAGCGGGAGGCGAGAGTCGCGGAGGTTTGCAAAGAGCGGGAGCTGAGAGTCGCGGAGGATTGAAAAGAGCCGGAGCTGAGAGTCGCCGAGGTTTGAAAAGAGCGGGAGCTGAAAGTCGCGGAGGTTTGAAAAGAACGGGAGCTGAGAGTCGCGGAGGTTTGAAAAGAGCGGGAGCTAAGAGTCGCGGAGGTTTGAAAAGAGCGGGAGCTGAGAGTCGCGGAGGTTTGAAAAGAGCGGGAGCTGAGAGTCGCGGAGGTTTGAAATTAGCGGGAGCTGAGAGTCGAGGAGGTTTGAAAAGAGCGGGTGCTTAGAGTCGGGGAGGTTATGAAAAGACCGGGAGCTAAGAGTCGCGGAGGTTTGAAAAGAGCGGGAGCTGAGAGTCGCGGCGGTTTGAAAACAGCGGGAGCTGAGAGTCGCGGAGGTTTGAAAAGAGCGGGAGCTGAGAGTCGCGGAGGTTTGAAAAGAGCGGGAGCTGAGAGTCGCGGAGGTTTGAAAAGAGCGGGAGCTGAGAGTCGCGGAGGTTTGAAAAGAGCGGGAGCTGAGAGTCGCGGAGTTTTGAAAAGAGCGGGAGCTGAGAGTCGCGGAGGTTTGAAAAGAGCGGGACCTGAGAGTCCCGGAGGTTTGAAAAGAGCGGGAGCTAAGAGTCGCAGTGGTTTGAAAAGAGCGGGAGCTGAGGCTCGCGGAGGTTTGAAAAGAGCAGGACCTGAGAGTCGCGGAGGTTTGAAAAGAGCGGGAGCTGAGGCTCGCGGAGGTTTGAAAAGAGCAGGACCTGAGTGTCGCGGAGGTTTGAAAAGAGCGGGAGCTGAGAGTCGCGGAGGTTTGAAAAGAGCGTGAGCTGAGAGTCGCGGAGGTTTGAAAAGAGCGGGACCTGAGTGTCCCGGAGGTTTGAAAAGAGCGGGTGCTGTGAGTCGCGGAGATTTGAAAAGAACGGGAGCTGAGAGTCGCGGAGGTTTGAAAATAGCGTGAGCTGAGAGTCGAGGAGGTGTGAAAATAACAGGACCTGAGAGTCGCGGAGGTTTGAAAAGAGCGGGAGCTGAGAGTCGCGGAGGTTTGAAAAGAGCGTGAGCTGAGAGTCGCGGAGGTTTGAAAAGAGCGGGAGCTGAGAGTCGCGGAGGTTTGAAAAGAGAGGGAGCTGAGAGTCGCGGAGGTTTGAAAAGAGCGGGACCTGAGAGTCCCGGAGGTTTGAAATGAGCGGGAGCTGAGAGTCGCGGAGGTTTCAAAAGAGCGGGAGCTGAGGCTCGCGGACGTTTGAAAAGAGCAGGACCTGAGAGTCGCGGAGGTTTGAAAAGAGCGGGAGCTGAGAGTCGCGGAGGTTTGAAAAGAGCGGGAGCTGAGAGTCGCGGAGGTTTGAAAAGAGCGGGAGCTGAGAGTCGCGGAGGATTGAAATGAGCGGGAGCTGAGAGTTGCGGAGGTTTGAAAAGAACGGGAGCTAAGAGTCGCAGAGGTTTGAAAAGAGCGGGAGCTGAGAGCCGCGGAGGTTTGAAAATAGCGGGAGAAGAGAGTCGCGGAGGTATGAAAAGAGCGGGAGCTTAGAGTCGCGGAGGTTTGAAAAGAGCGGGAGCTGAGAGTCGCGGAGGTTTGAAAAGAGCGGGAGCTGAGAGTCGCGGAGGTTTGAAAATAGCGGGAGGTGAGAGTTGCGGAGGTTTGAAAAGAGCGGGACCTGAGAGTCGCGGAGGTTTGAAGAGAGCAGGAGCTGAGAGTCGCGGAGGTTTGAAAAGAGCGGGAGCTGAGCGTCGCGGAGGTTTGAAAAGAGCGGGAGCTGAGAGTCGCGGAGGTTTGAAAAGAGCGGGAGATGAGAGTTCCGGAGGTTTGCAAAGAGCGGGAGCTGAGAGTCGCAGAGGTTTGAAAAGAGCAGGATCTGAGAGTCGCGGAGGTTTGAAAAGAGGGGGAGCTGAGAGTCGCGGAGGTTTGAAAAGAGTGGGAGCTGAGAGTCGCGGAGGTTTGAAAAGAGCGGGAGCGAAGAGTCGCAGAGGTTTGAAAAGAGCGGGAGCTGAGAGCCGCGGAGGTTTGAAAATAGCGGGAGAAGAGAGTCGCGGAGGTTTGAAAAGAGCCGGAGCTTAGAGTCGCGGAGGTTTCAAAAGAGCGGGAGCTGAGAGTCGCGCATGTCTGAAAAGAGCGGGAGGTGAGAGTCGCGGAGGTTTCAAAAGAGCGGGAGCTGAGAGTCGCGGAGGTTTCAAAAGAGCCGGAGGTGAGAGTCCCGGAGGTTTGAAAAGAGCGGGAGCTGGTAGTCGCGGAGGTTTCAAAAGAGCGGGAGCTGAGGCTCGCGGAGGTTTGAAAAGAGCAGGACCTGAGAGTCGCGGAGGTTTGAAAAGAGCGGGAGCTGAGAGTCGCGGAGGTTTGAAAAGAGCGGGAGCTGAGCTTCGCGGAGGTTTGAAAAGAGCGGGAGCTGAGAGTCGCGGAGGTTTGAAAAGAGCGGGAGCTGAGAGTCGCGGAGGTTTGCAAAGAGCGGGAGCTGAGAGTCGCGGAGGTTTGAAAAGAGCAGGACCTGAGAGTCGCGGAGGTTTGAAAAGAGGGGGAGCTGAGAGTCGCGGAGGTTTGAAAAGAGTGGGAGCTGAGAGTCGCGGAGGTTTGAAAAGAGCGGGAGATGAGAGTCGCGGAGGTTTGAAAAGAGCGAGAGCTGAGAGTTGCGGAGGTTTGAAAAGAGCGGGAGCTAAGATTCGCAGAGGTTTGAAAAGAGCGGGAGCTGAGAGCCGCGGAGTTTTGAAAAGAGCGGGAGATGAGAGTCGCGGAGGTTTGAAAAGAGCGGGAGCTTAGAGTCGCGGAGGTTTGAAAAGAGCGGGAGCTGAGATTCGCGCATGTTTGAAATGAGCGGGAGCTGAGAGTCGCGGAGGATTGAAAAGAGCCGGAGCTGAGAGTCGCCGAGGTTTGAAAAGAGCGGGAGCTGAGAGTCGCGGAGGTTTGAAAAGAGAGGGAGCTGAGAGTCGCGGAGGTTTGAAAAGAGCGGGAGCTAAGAGTCGCGGAGGTTTGAAAAGAGCGGGAGCTGAGAGTCGCGGAGGTTTGAAAAGAGCGGGAGCTGAGAGTCGCGGAGGTTTGAAATGAGCGGGAGCTGAGAGTCGCGGAGGTTTGAAAAGAGCGGGTGCTGAGAGTCGGGGAGGTTATGAAAAGACCGGGAGCTAAGAGTCGCGGAGGTTTGAAAAGAGCGGGAGCTGAGAGTCGCGGAGGTTTGAAAACAGCGGGAGCTGAGAGTCGCGGAGGTTTGAAAAGAGGGGGAGCTGAGAGTCGCGGAGGTTTGAAAAGAGTGGGAGCTGAGAGTCGCGGAGGTTTGAAAAGAGCGGGAGCGAAGAGTCGCAGAGGTTTGAAAAGAGCGGGAGCTGAGAGCCGCGGAGGTTTGAAAATAGCGGGAGCTAAGAGTCGCGGAGGTTTGAAAAGAGCGGGAGCTGAGAGTCGCGGAGGTTTGAAAAGAGCGGGAGCTGAGAGTCGCGGTGGTTTGAAATGAGCGGGAGCTGAGAGTCGCGGAGGTTAGAAAAGAGCGGGTGCTGAGAGTCGGGGAGGTTATGAAAAGACCGGGAGATAAGAGTCGCGGAGATTTGAAAAGAGCGGGAGCTGAGAGTCGCGGAGGTTTGAAAACAGCGGGAGCTGAGGCTCGCGGAGGTTTGAAAAGAGCAGGACCTGAGAGTCGCGGAGGTTTGAAAAGAGCGGGAGCTGAGAGTCGCGGAGGTTTGAAAAGAGCGTGAGCTGAGAGTCGCGGAGGTTTGAAAAGAGCGGGACCTGAGTGTCCCGGAGGTTTGAAAAGAGCGGGTGCTGTGAGTCGCGGAGATTTGAAAAGAACGGGAGCTGAGAGTCGCGGAGGTTTGAAAATAGCGTGAGCTGAGAGTCGAGGAGGTGTGAAAATAGCAGGACCTGAGAGTCGCGGAGGTTTGAAAAGAGCGGGAGCTGAGAGTCGCGGCGGTTTGAAAAGAGCGGGAGCTGAGAGTCGCGGAGGTTTGAAAAGAGCGGGAGCTAAGAGTCGCGGAGGTTTGAAAAGAGCGGGAGCTGAGAGTCGCGGAGGTTTGAAAAGAGCGGGAGCTGAGAGTCGCGGAGGTTTGAAATTAGCGGGAGCTGAGAGTCGCGGAGGTTTGAAAAGAGCGGTTGCTTAGAGTCGGGGAGGTTATGAAAAGACCGGGAGCTAAGAGTCGCGGAGGTTTGAAAAGAGCGGGAGCTGAGAGTCGCGGCGGTTTGAAAACAGCGGGAGCTGAGAGTCGCGGAGGTTTGAAAAGAGCGGGAGCTGAGAGTCGCGGAGGTTTGCAAAGAGCGGGAGCTGAGAGTCGCGGAGGTTTGAAAAGAGCAGTACCTGAGAGTCGCGGAGGTTTGAAAAGAGGGGGAGCTGAGAGTCGCGGAGGTTTGAAAAGAGTGGGAGCTGAGAGTCGCGGAGGTTTGAAAAGAGCGGGAGATGAGAGTCGCGGAGGTTTGAAAAGAGCGGGAGCTCAGAGTCGCGGAGGTTTGAAAAGAGCGAGAGCTGAGAGTTGCGGAGGTTTGAAAAGAGCGGGAGCTAAGATTCGCAGAGGTTTGAAAAGAGCGGGAGCTGAGAGCCGCGGAGTTTTGAAAAGAGCGGGAGATGAGAGTCGCGGAGGTTTGAAAAGAGCGGGAGCTTAGAGTCGCGGAGGTTTGAAAAGAGCGGGAGCTGAGAGTCGCGCATGTTTGAAATGAGCGGGAGCTGAGAGTCGCGGAGGTTTGCAAAGAGCGGGAGCTGAGAGTCGCGGAGGATTGAAAAGAGCGGGAGCTGAGAGTCGCGGAGGTTTGAAAAGAGCGGGAGCTGAGAGTCGCGGAGGATTGAAATGAGCGGGAGCTGAGAGTTGCGGAGGTTTGAAAAGAGCGGGACCTAAGAGTCGCAGAGGTTTGAAAAGAGCGGGAGCTGAGAGCCGCGGAGGTTTGAAAATAGCGGGAGAAGAGAGTCGCGGAGGTTTGAAAAGAGCGGGAGCTTAGAGTCGCGGAGGTTTGAAAAGAGCGGGAGCTGAGAGTCGCGCATGTCTGAAAAGAGCGGGAGGTGAGAGTCGCGGAGGTTTGCAAAGAGCGGGAGCTGAGAGTCGCGGAGGATTGAAAAGTGCCGGAGCTGAGAGTCGCGGAGGTTTGAAAAGAGCGGGAGCTGAGAGTCGCGGAGGTTTGAAAAGAGCGGGACCTGAGAGCCCCGGAGGTTTGAAAAGAGCGGGAGCTGAGAGTCGCGGAGGTTTCAAAAGAGCGGGAGCTGAGGCTCGCGGAGGTTTGAAAAGAGCAGGACCTGAGAGTCGCGGAGGTTTGAAAAGAGCGGGAGCTGAGAGTCGCGGAGGTTTGAAAAGAGCGTGAGCTGAGAGTCGCGGAGGTTTGAAAAGAGCGGGACCTGTGTGTTCCGGAGGTTTGAAAAGAGCGGGTGCTGTGAGTCGCGGAGATTTGAAAAGAACGGGAGCTGAGAGTCGCGGAGGTTTGAAAATAGCGTGAGCTGAGAGTCGCGGAGGTGTGAAAATAGCAGGACGTGAGAGTCGCGGAGGTTTGAAAAGAGCGGGAGCTGAGAGTCGCGGAGGTTTGAAAAGAGCGTGAGCTGAGAGTCGCGGAGGTTTGAAAAGAGCTGGAGATGAGAGTCGCGGAGTTTTGAAAAGAGCGGGAGCTGAGAGTCGCGGAGGTTTGCAAAGAGCGGGAGCTGAGAGTCGCGGAGGTTTGAAAAGAGCTGGACCTGAGAGTCGCGGAGGTTTGAAAAGAGCGGGAGCTGAGAGTCGCGGAGGTTTGAAAAGAGAGGGAGCTGAGAGTCGCAAAGGTTTGAAAAGAGCGGGAGCTGAGAGTCGCCGAGGTTTGAAAAGAGCGGGAGCTGAGAGTCGCGGCGGTTTGAAAAGAGCGGGAGCTGAGAGCCGCGGAGGTTTGAAAAGAGTTGGAGCTAAGAGTCACGGAGGTTTGAAAAGAGCGGGAGCTGAGAGTCGCGGAGGTTTGAAAAGAGCGGGAGCTGAGAGTCGCGGAGGATTGAAATGAGCGGGAGCTGAGAGTTGCGGAGGTTTGAAAAGAGCGGGAGCTAAGAGTCGCAGAGGTTTGAAAAGAGCGGGAGCTGAGAGCCGCGGAGGTTTGAAAATAGCGGGAGAAGAGAGTCGCGGAGGTATGAAAAGAGCGGGAGCTTAGAGTCGCGGAGGTTTGAAAAGAGCGGGAGCTGAGAGTCGCGCATGTCTGAAAAGAGCGGGAGGCGAGAGTCGCGGAGGTTTGCAAAGAGCGGGAGCTGAGAGTCGCGGAGGATTGAAAAGAGCCGGAGCTGAGAGTCGCCGAGGTTTGAAAAGAGCGGGAGCTGAGAGTCGCGGAGGTTTGAAAAGAGCGGGAGCTGAGAGTCGCGGAGGTTTGAAAAGAGCGGGAGCTAAGAGTCGCGGAGGTTTGAAAAGAGCGGGAGCTGAGAGTCGCGGAGGTTTGAAAAGAGCGGGAGCTGAGAGTCGCGGAGGTTTGAAATTAGCGGGAGCTGAGAGTCGCGGAGGTTTGAAAAGAGCGGGTGCTTAGAGTCGGGGAGGTTATGAAAAGACCGGGAGCTAAGAGTCGCGGAGGTTTGAAAAGAGCGGGAGCTGAGAGTCGCGGCGGTTTGAAAACAGCGGGAGCTGAGAGTCGCGGAGGTTTGAAAAGAGCGGGAGCTGAGAGTCGCGGAGGTTTGAAAAGAGCGGGAGCTGAGAGTCGCGGTGGTTTGAAAAGAGCGGGAGCTGAGAGTCGCGGAGGTTTGAAAAGAGCGGGAGCTGAGAGTCGCGGAGTTTTGAAAAGAGCGGGAGCTGAGAGTCGCGGAGGTTTGAAAAGAGCGGGACCTGAGAGTCCCGGAGGTTTGAAAAGAGCGGGAGCTAAGAGTCGCAGTGGTTTGAAAAGAGCGGGAGCTGAGGCTCGCGGAGGTTTGAAAAGAGCAGGACCTGAGAGTCGCGGAGGTTTGAAAAGAGCGGGAGCTGAGGCTCGCGGAGGTTTGAAAAGAGCAGGACCTGAGAGTCGCGGAGGTTTGAAAAGAGCGGGAGCTGAGAGTCGCGGAGGTTTGAAAAGAGCGTGAGCTGAGAGTCGCGGAGGTTTGAAAAGAGCGGGACCTGAGTGTCCCGGAGGTTTGAAAAGAGCGGGTGCTGTGAGTCGCGGAGATTTGAAAAGAACGGGAGCTGAGAGTCGCGGAGGTTTGAAAATAGCGTGAGCTGAGAGTCGAGGAGGTGTGAAAATAACAGGACCTGAGAGTCGCGGAGGTTTGAAAAGAGCGGGAGCTGAGAGTCGCGGAGGTTTGAAAAGAGCGTGAGCTGAGAGTCGCGGAGGTTTGAAAAGAGCTGGAGCTGAGAGTCGCGGAGTTTTGAAAAGAGCGGGAGCTGAGAGTCGCGGAGGTTTGCAAAGAGCGGGAGCTGAGAGTCGCGGAGGTTTGAAAAGAGCTGGACCTGAGAGTCGCGGAGGTTTGAAAAGAGCGGGAGCTGAGAGTCGCGGAGGTTTGAAAAGAGAGGGAGCTGAGAGTCGCGGAGGTTTGAAAAGAGCGGGACCTGAGAGTCCCGGAGGTTTGAAAAGAGCGGGAGCTGAGAGTCGCGGAGGTTTCAAAAGAGCGGGAGCTGAGGCTCGCGGACGTTTGAAAAGAGAAGGACCTGAGAGTCGCGGAGGTTTGAAAAGAGCGGGAGCTGAGAGTCGCGGAGGTTTGAAAAGAGCGGGAGCTGAGAGTCGCGGAGGTTTGAAAAGAGCGGGAGCTGAGAGTCGCGGAGGATTGAAATGAGCGGGAGCTGAGAGTTGCGGAGGTTTGAAAAGAGCGGGAGCTAAGAGTCGCAGAGGTTTGAAAAGAGCGGGAGCTGAGAGCCGCGGAGGTTTGAAAATAGCGGGAGAAGAGAGTCGCGGAGGTATGAAAAGAGCGGGAGCTTAGAGTCGCGGAGGTTTGAAAAGAGCGGGAGCTGAGAGTCGCGGAGATTTGAAAAGAGCAGGACCTGAGAGTCGCGGAGGTTTGAAAAGAGCGGGAGCTGAGAGTCGCGGAGGTTTGAAAATAGCGGGAGGTGAGAGTTGCGGAAGTTTGAAAAGAGCGGGACCTGAGAGTCGCGGAGGTTTGAAGAGAGCAGGAGCTGAGAGTCGCGGAGGTTTGAAAAGAGCGGGAGCTGAGCGTCGCGGAGGTTTGAAAAGAGCGGGAGCTGAGAGTCGCGGAGGTTTGAAAAGAGCGGGAGCTGAGAGTTCCGGAGGTTTGCAAAGAGCGGGAGCTGAGAGTCGCAGAGGTTTGAAAAGAGCAGGATCTGAGAGTCGCGGAGGTTTGAAAAGGGGGGGAGCTGAGAGTCGCGGAGGTTTGAAAAGAGTGGGAGCTGAGAGTCGCGGATGTTTGAAAAGAGCGGGAGCGAAGAGTCGCAGAGGTTTGAAAAGAGCGGGAGCTGAGAGCCGCGGAGGTTTGAAAATAGCGGGAGAAGAGAGTCGCGGAGGTTTGAAAAGAGCCGGAGCTTAGAGTCGCGGAGGTTTCAAAAGAGCGGGAGCTGAGAGTCGCGCATGTCTGAAAAGAGCGGGAGGTGAGAGTCGCGGAGGTTTCAAAAGAGCGGGAGCTGAGAGTCGCGGAGGTTTCAAAAGAGCGGGAGCTGAGAGTCCCGGAGGTTTGAAAAGAGCGGGAGCTGGTAGTCGCGGAGGTTTCAAAAGAGCGGGAGCTGAGGCTCGCGGAGGTTTGAAAAGAGCAGGACCTGAGAGTCGCGGAGGTTTGAAAAGAGCGGGAGCTGAGAGTCGCGGAGGTTTGAAAAAAGCGGGAGCTGAGAGTCGCGGAGGTTTGCAAAGAGCGGGAGCTGAGAGTCGCGGAGGTTTGAAAAGAGCAGGACCTGAGAGTCGCGGAGGTTTGAAAAGAGGGGGAGCTGAGAGTCGCGGAGGTTTGAAAAGAGTGGGAGCTGAGAGTCGCGGAGGTTTGAAAAGAGCGGGAGATGAGAGTCGCGGAGGTTTGAAAAGAGCGAGAGCTGAGAGTTGCGGAGGTTTGAAAAGAGCGGGAGCTAAGATTCGCAGAGGTTTGAAAAGAGAGGGAGCTGAGAGTCGCGGAGGTTTGAAAAGAGCGGGAGCTAAGAGTCGCGGAGGTTTGAAAAGAGCGGGAGCTGAGAGTCGCGGAGGTTTGAAAAGAGCGGGAGCTGAGAGTCGCGGAGGTTTGAAATGAGCGGGAGCTGAGAGTCGCGGAGGTTTGAAAAGAGCGGGTGCTGAGAGTCGGGGAGGTTATGAAAAGACCGGGAGCTAAGAGTCGCGGAGGTTTGAAAAGAGCGGGAGCTGAGAGTCGCGGAGGTTTGAAAACAGCGGGAGCTGAGAGTCGCGGAGGTTTGAAAAGAGGGGGAGCTGAGAGTCGCGGAGGTTTGAAAAGAGTGGGAGCTGAGAGTCGCGGAGGTTTGAAAAGAGCGGGAGCGAAGAGTCGCAGAGGTTTGAAAAGAGCGGGAGCTGAGAGCCGCGGAGGTTTGAAAATAGCGGGAGCTAAGAGTCGCGGAGGTTTGAAAAGAGCGGGAGCTGAGAGTCGCGGAGGTTTGAAAAGAGCGGGAGCTGAGAGTCGCGGTGGTTTGAAATGAGCGGGAGCTGAGAGTCGCGGAGGTTAGAAAAGAGCGGGTGCTGAGAGTCGGGGAGGTTATGAAAAGACCGGGAGATAAGAGTCGCGGAGATTTGAAAAGAGCGGGAGCTGAGAGTCGCGGTGGTTTGAAAACAGCGGGAGCTGAGGCTCGCGGAGGTTTGAAAAGAGCAGGACCTGAGAGTCGCGGAGGTTTGAAAAGAGCGGGAGCTGAGAGTCGCGGAGGTTTGAAAAGAGCGTGAGCTGAGAGTCGCGGAGGTTTGAAAAGAGCGGGACCTGAGTGTCCCGGAGGTTTGAAAAGAGCGGGTGCTGTGAGTCGCGGAGATTTGAAAAGAACGGGAGCTGAGAGTCGCGGAGGTTTGAAAATAGCGTGAGCTGAGAGTCGAGGAGGTGTGAAAATAGCAGGACCTGAGAGTCGCGGAGGTTTGAAAAGAGCGGGAGCTGAGAGTCGCGGAGGTTTGAAAAGAGCGTGAGCTGAGAGTCGCGGAGGTTTGAAAAGAGCTGGAGCTGAGAGTCGCGGAGTTTTGAAAAGAGCGGGAGCTGAGAGTCGCGGAGGTTTGCAAAGAGCGGGAGCTGAGAGTCGCGGAGGTTTGCAAAGAGCGGGAGCTGAGAGTCGCGGAGGTTTGAAAAGAGCTGGACCTGAGAGTCGCGGAGGTTTGAAAAGAGCGGGAGCTGAGAGTCGCGGAGGTTTGAAAAGAGAGGGAGCTGAGAGTCGCGGAGGTTTGAAAAGAGCGGGACCTGAGAGTCCCGGAGGTTTGAAAAGAGCGGGAGCTGAGAGTCGCGGAGGTTTCGAAAGAGCGGGAGCTGAGGCTCGCGGACGTTTGAAAAGAGCAGGACCTGAGAGTCGCGGAGGTTTGAAAAGAGCGGGAGCTGAGAGTCGCGGAGGTTTGAAATGAGCGGGAGCTGAGAGTCGCGGAGGTTTGAAAAGAGCGGGAGCTGAGAGTCGCGCATGTCTGAAAAGAGCGGGAGGTGAGAGTCGCGGAGGTTTGCAAAGAGCGGGAGCTGAGAGTCGCGGAGGATTGAAAAGAGCCGGAGCTGAGAGTCGCGGAGGTTTGAAAAGAGCGGGAGCTGAGAGCCGCGGAGGTTTGAAAATAGCGGGAGAAGAGAGTCGCGGAGGTATGAAAAGAGCGGGAGCTTAGAGTCGCGGAGGTTTGAAAAGAGCGGGAGCTGAGAGTCGCGGAGATTTGAAAAGAGCGGGAGCTGAGAGTCGCGGAGATTTGAAAAGAGCAGGACCTGAGAGTCGCGGAGGTTTGAAAAGAGCGGGAGCTGAGAGTCGCGGAGGTTTGAAAATAGCGGGAGGTGAGAGTTGCGGAGGTTTGAAAAGAGCGGGACCTGAGAGTCGCGGAGGTTTGAAGAGAGCAGGAGCTGAGAGTCGCGGAGGTTTGAAAAGAGCGGGAGCTGAGCGTCGCGGAGGTTTGAAAAGAGCGGGAGCTGAGAGTCGCGGAGGTTTGAAAAGAGCGGGAGCTGAGAGTTCCGGAGGTTTGCAAAGAGCGGGAGCTGAGAGTCGCGGAGGTTTGAAAACAGCGGGAGCTGAGAGTCGCGGAGGTTTGAAAAGAGCGGGAGCTGAGAGTCGCGGAGGTTTGAAAAGAGCGGGAGCTGAGAGTCGCGCATGTCTGAAAAGAGCGGGAGGTGAGAGTCACGGAGGTTTGCAAAGAGCGGGAGCTGAGAGTCGCGGAGGATTGAAAAGAGCCGGAGCTGAGAGTCGCGGAGGTTTGAAAAGAGCGGGAGCTGAGAGCCGCGGAGGTTTGAAAATAGCGGGAGAAGAGAGTCGCGGAGGTATGAAAAGAGCGGGAGCTTAGAGTCGCGGAGGTTTGAAAAGAGCGGGAGCTGAGAGTCGCGGAGATTTGAAAAGAGCGGGAGCTGAGAGTCGCGGAGATTTGAAAAGAGCAGGACCTGAGAGTCGCGGAGGTTTGAAAAGAGCGGGAGCTGAGAGTCGCGGAGGTTTGAAAATAGCGGGAGGTGAGAGTTGCGGAGGTTTGAAAAGAGCGGGACCTGAGAGTCGCGGAGGTTTGAAGAGAGCAGGAGCTGAGAGTCGCGGAGGTTTGAAAAGAGCGGGAGCTGAGCGTCGCGGAGGTTTGAAAAGAGCGGGAGCTGAGAGTCGCGGAGGTTTGAAAAGAGCGGGAGCTGAGAGTTCCGGAGGTTTGCAAAGAGCGGGAGCTGAGAGTCGCGGAGGTTTGAAAACAGCGGGAGCTGAGAGTCGCGGAGGTTTGAAAAGAGCGGGAGCTGAGAGTCGCGGAGGTTTGAAAAGAGCGGGAGCTGAGAGTCGCGGAGGTTTGAAAAGAGCGGGAGCTGAAAGTCGCGGAGGTTTGAAAAGAGCGGGAGCTGAGAGTCGCGGAGGTTTGAAAAGAGCGGGAGCTAAGAGTCGCGGAGGTTTGCAAAGAGCGGGAGCTGAGAGTCGCGGAGGTTTGAAAAGAGCGGGAGCTGAGAGTCGCGGTGGTTTGAAATGAGCGGGAGCTGAGAGTCGCGGAGGTTTGAAAAGAGCGGGTGCTGAGAGTCGGGGAGGTTATGAAAAGACCGGGAGATAAGAGTCGCGGAGATTTGAAAAGAGCGGGAGCTGAGAGTCGCGGAGGTTTGAAAACAGCGGGAGCTGAGGCTCGCGGAGGTTTGAAAAGAGCAGGACCTGAGAGTCGCGGAGGTTTGAAAAGAGCGGGAGCTGAGAGTCGCGGAGGTTTGAAAAGAGCGTGAGCTGAGAGTCGCGGAGGTTTGAAAAGAGCGGGACCTGAGTGTCCCGGAGGTTTGAAAAGAGCGGGTGCTGTGAGTCGCGGAGATTTGAAAAGAACGGGAGCTGAAGAACATAGATTGGGGGCGGATGTTTGAGGGCAAATCAACATCTGACATGTGGGAGGCTTTCAAGTGTCAGTTGAAAGGAATACAGGACAGGCATGTTCCTGTGAGGAAGAAAGATAAATACGGCAATTTTCGGGAACCTTGGATGACGAGTGATATTGTAGGCCTCGTCTAAAAGAAAAAGGAGGCATTTGTCAGGGCTAAAAGGCTGGGAACAGACGAAGCCTGTGTGGCATATAAGGAAAGTAGGAAGGAACTTAAGCAAGGAGTCAGGAGGGCTAGAAGGGGTCATGAAAAGGCATTGGCAAATAGGGTTAAGGAAAATCCCAAGGCTTTTTACACTTACATAAAAAGTAAGAGGGTAGCCAGGGAAAGGGTTGGCCCACTGAAGGATAGGCAAGGGAATCTATGTGTGGAGCCAGAGGAAATGGGCGAGGTACTAAATGAATACTTTGCATCAGTATTCACCAAAGAGAAGGAATTGGTAGATGTTGAGTCTGGAGAAGGGGGTGTAGATAGCCTGGGTCACATTGTGATCCAAAAAGACGAGGTGTTGGGTGTCTTAAAAAATATTAAGGTAGATAAGTCCCCAGGGCCGGATGGGATCTACCCCAGAATACTGAAGGAGGCTGGAGAGGAAATTGCTGAGGCCTTGACAGAAATCTTTGGATCCTCGCTGTCTTCAGGGGGTGTCCCGGAGGACTGGAGAATAGCCAATGTTGTTCCTCTGTTTATGAAGGGTGGCAGGGATAATCCCGGGAACTACAGGCCGGTGAGCCTTACTTCAGTGGTAGGGAAATTACTGGAGAGAATTCTTCGAGACAGGATCTACTCCCATTTGGAAGCAAATGGACGTATTAGTGAGAGGCAGCACGGTTTTGTGAAGGGGAGGTCGTGTCTCACTAACTTGATAGAGTTTTTCGAGGAGGTCACTAAGATGATTGATGCAGGTAGGGCAGTATATGTTGTCTATATGGACTTCAGTAAGGCCTTTGACAAGGTCCCTCATGGTAGACTAGTACAAAAGGTGAAGTCACACGGGATCAGGGGTGAACTGGCAAGGTGGATACAGAACTGGCTAGGCCATAGAAGGCAGAGGGTAGCAATGGAGGGATGCTTTTCTAATTGGAGGGCTGTGACCAGTGGTGTTCCACAGGGATCAGTGCTGGGACCTTTGCTCTTTGTAGTATATATAAATGATTTGGAGGAAAATGTAACTGGTCTGATTAGTAAGTTTGCAGACGACACAAAGGTTGGTGGAATTGCGGATAGCGATGAGGACTGTCTGAGGATACAGCAGGATTTAGATTGTCTGGAGACTTGGGCGGAGAGATGGCAGATGGAGTTTAACCTGGACAAATGTGAGGTAATGCATTTTGGAAGGGCTAATGCAGGTAGGGAATATACAGTGAATGGTAGAACCCTCAAGAGTATTGAAAGTCAAAGAGATCTAGGAGTACAGGTCCACAGATCACTGAAAGGGGCTACACAGGTGGAGAAGGTAGTCAAGAAGGCATACGGCATGCTTGCCTTCATTGGCCGGGGCATTGAGTATAAGAATTGGCAAGTCATGTTGCAGCTGTATAGAACTTTAGTTAGGCCACACTTGGAGTATAGTGTTCAATTCTGGTCGCCACACTACCAGAAGGATGTGGAGGCTTTAGAGAGGGTGCAGAAGAGATTTACCAGAATGTTGCCTGGTATGGAGGGCATAAGCTATGAGGAGCGATTGAATAAACTCGGTTTGTTCTCACTGGAACGAAGGAGGTTGAGGGGCGACCTGATAGAGGTATACAAAATTATGAGGGGCATAGACAGAGTGGATAGTCAGAGGCTTTTCCCCAGGGTAGAGGGGTCAATTACTAGGGGGCATAGGTTTAAGGTGAGAGGGGCAAAGTTTAGAGTAGATGTACGAGGCAAGTTTTTTACGCAGAGGGTAGTGGGTGCCTGGAACTCACTACCGGAGGAGGTAGTGGAGGCAGGGACGATAGGGACATTTAAGGGGCATCTTGACAAATATATGAATAGGATGGGAATAGAAGGATACGGACCCAGGAAGTGTAGAAGATTGTAGTTTAGTCGGGCAGTATGGTCGGCACGGGCTTGGAGGGCCGAAGGGCCTGTTCCTGTGCTGTACATTTCTTTGTTCTTTGTTCTTTGAGCGTCGCGGAGGTTTGAAAATAGCGTGAGCTGAGAGTCGAGGAGGTGTGAAAATAGCAGGACCTGAGAGTCGAGGAGGTTTGAAAAGAGCGGGAGCTGAGAGTCGCGGAGGTTTGAAAAGAGCGTGAGCTGAGAGTCGCGGAGGTTTGAAAAGAGCTGGAGCTGAGAGTCGCGGAGTTTTGAAAAGAGCGGGAGCTGAGAGTCGCGGAGGTTTGCAAAGAGCGGGAGCTGAGAGTCGCGGAGGTTTGAAAAGAGCTGGACCTGAGAGTCGCGGAGGTTTGAAAAGAGCGGGAGCTGAGAGTCGCGGAGGTTTGAAAAGAGAGGGAGCTGAGAGTCGCGGAGGTTTGAAAAGAGCGGGACCTGAGAGTCCCGGAGGTTTGAAAAGAGCGGGAGCTGAGAGTCGCGGAGGTTTCAAAAGAGCGGGAGCTGAGGCTCGCGGACGTTTGAAAAGAGCAGGACCTGAGAGTCGCGGAGGTTTGAAAAGAGCGGGAGCTGAGAGTCGCGGAGGTTTGAAAAGAGCGGGAGCTGAGAGTCGCGGAGGTTTGAAAAGAGCGGGAGCTGAGAGTCGCGGAGGATTGAAATGAGCGGGAGCTGAGAGTTGCGGAGGTTTGAAAAGAGCGGGAGCTAAGAGTCGCAGAGGTTTGAAAATAGCGGGAGCTGAGAGCGGCGGAGGTTTGAAAATAGCGGGAGAAGAGAGTCGCGGAGGTATGAAAAGAGCGGGAGCTTAGAGTCGCGGAGGTTTGAAAAGAGCGGGAGCTGAGAGTCGCGGAGATTTGAAAAGAGCAGGACCTGAGAGTCGCGGAGGTTTGAAAAGAGCGGGAGCTGAGAGTCGCGGAGGTTTGAAAATAGCGGGAGGTGAGAGTTGCGGAGGTTTGAAAAGAGCGGGACCTGAGAGTCGCGGAGGTTTGAAGAGAGCAGGAGCTGAGAGTCGCGGAGGTTTGAAAAGAGCGGGAGCTGAGAGTTCCGGAGGTTTGCAAAGAGCGGGAGCTGAGAGTCGCAGAGGTTTGAAAAGAGCAGGATCTGAGAGTCGCGGAGGTTTGAAAAGAGGGGGAGCTGAGAGTCGCGGAGGTTTGAAAAGAGTGGGAGCTGAGAGTCGCGGAGGTTTGAAAAGAGCGGGAGCGAAGAGTCGCAGAGGTTTGAAAAGAGCGGGAGCTGAGAGCCGCGGAGGTTTGAAAATAGCGGGAGAAGAGAGTCGCGGAGGTTTGAAAAGAGCGGGAGCTTAGAGTCGCGGAGGTTTCAAAAGAGCGGGAGCTGAGAGTCGCGCATGTCTGAAAAGAGCGGGAGGTGAGAGTCGCGGAGGTTTCAAAAGAGCGGGAGCTGAGAGTCGCGGAGGTTTCAAAAGAGCGGGAGGTGAGAGTCCCGGAGGTTTGAAAAGAGCGGGAGCTGAGAGTCGCGGAGGTTTCAAAAGAGCGGGAGCTGAGGCTCGCGGAGGTTTGAAAAGAGCAGGACCTGAGAGTCGCGGAGGTTTGAAAAGAGCGGGAGCTGAGAGTCGCGGAGGTTTGAAAAGAGCGGGAGCTGAGCTTCGCGGAGGTTTGAAAAGAGCGGGAGCTGAGAGTCGCGGAGGTTTGAAAAGAGAGGGAGCTGAGAGTCGCGGAGGTTTGAAAAGAGCGGGAGCTAAGAGTCGCGGAGGTTTGAAAAGAGCGGGAGCTGAGAGTCGCGGAGGTTTGAAAAGAGCGGGAGCTGAGAGTCGCGGAGGTTTGAAATGAGCGGGAGCTGAGAGTCGCGGAGGTTTGAAAAGAGCGGGTGCTGAGAGTCGGGGAGGTTATGAAAAGACCGGGAGCTAAGAGTCGCGGAGGTTTGAAAAGAGCGGGAGCTGAGAGTCGCGGAGGTTTGAAAACAGCGGGAGCTGAGAGTCGCGGAGGTTTGAAAAGAGCGGGAGCTGAGAGTCGCGGAGGTTTGAAAAGAGCGGGAGCTGAGAGTCGCGGAGGTTTGAAAAGAGCGGGAGCTGAAAGTCGCGGAGGTTTGAAAAGAGCGGGAGCTGAGAGTCGCGGAGGTTTGAAAAGAGCGGGAGCTAAGAGTCGCGGAGGTTTGAAAAGAGCGGGAGCTGAGAGTCGCGGAGGTTTGAAAAGAGCGGGAGCTGAGAGTCGCGGTGGTTTGAAATGAGCGGGAGCTGAGAGTCGCGGAGGTTTGAAAAGAGCGGGTGCTGAGAGTCGGGGAGGTTATGAAAAGACCGGGAGATAAGAGTCGCGGAGATTTGAAAAGAGCGGGAGCTGAGAGTCGCTGAGGTTTGAAAACAGCGGGAGCTGAGAGTCGCGGAGGTTTGAAAAGAGCGGGAGCTGAGAGTCGCGGAGGTTTGAAAAGAGCGGGAGCTGAGAGTCGCGGAGGTTTGAAAAGAGCGGGAGCTGAGAGTCGCGGAGGTTTGAAAAGAGCGGGAGCTGAGAGTCGCGGAGTTTTGAAAAGAGCGGGAGCTGAGAGTCGCGGAGGTTTGAAAAGAGCGGGACCTGAGAGTCCCGGAAGTTTGAAAAGAGCGGGAGCTGAGAGTCGCGGATGTTTCCAAAGAGCGGGAGCTGAGGCTCGCGGAGGTTTGAAAAGAGCAGGACCTGAGAGTCGCGCAGGTTTGAAAAGAGCGTGAGCTGAGCTTCGCGGAGGTTTGAAAAGAGCGGGAGCTGAGAGTCGCGGAGGTTTGAAAAGAGCGGGAGCTGAGAGTCGCGGAGGTTTGAAAAGAGCGGGAGCTGAGAGTCGCGGATTTTTGAAAAGAGCGGGAGCTGAGAGTCGCGGAGGTTTGAAAAGAGCGGGACCTGAGAGTCCCGGAGGTTTGAAAAGAGCGGGAGCTGAGAGTCGCGGATGTTTCCAAAGAGCGGGAGCTGAGGCTCGCGGAGGTTTGAAAAGAGCAGGACCTGAGAGTCGCGGAGGTTTGAAAAGAGCGGGAGCTGAGCTTCGCGGAGGTTTGAAAAGAGCGGGAGCTGAGAGTCGCGGAGGTTTGAAAAGAGCGGGAGCTGAGAGTCGCGGAGGTTTGCAAAGAGCGGGAGCTGAGAGTCGCGGAGGTTTGAAAAGAGCAGGACCTGAGAGTCGCGGAGGTTTGAAAAGAGGGGGAGCTGAGAGTCGCGGAGGTTTGAAAAGAGTGGGAGCTGAGAGTCGCGGAGGTTTGAAAAGAGCGGGAGATGAGAGTCGCGGAGGTTTGAAAAGAGCGAGAGCTGAGAGTTGCGGAGGTTTGAAAAGAGCGGGAGCTAAGATTCGCAGAGGTTTGAAAAGAGCGGGAGCTGAGAGCCGCGGAGTTTTGAAAAGAGCGGGAGATGAGAGTCGTGGAGGTTTGAAAAGAGCGGGAGCTTAGAGTCGCGGAGGTTTGAAAAGAGCGGGAGCTGAGAGTCGCGCGTGTTTGAAATGAGCGGGAGCTGAGAGTCGCGGATGTTTGCAAAGAGCGGGAGCTGAGAGTCGCGGAGGATTGAAAAGAGCGGGAGCTGAGAGTCGCCGAGGTTTGAAAAGAGCGGGAGCTGAGAGTCGCGGAGGTTTGAAAAGAGCGGGAGCTGAGAGTTGCGGAGGTTTGAAAAGAGCTGGAGCTAAGAGTCACGGAGGTTTGAAAAGAGCGGGAGCTGAGAGTCGCGGAGGTTTGAAAAGAGCGGGAGCTGAGAGTCGCGGAGGATTGAAATGAGCGGGAGCTGAGAGTTGCGGAGGTTTGAAAAGAGCGGGAGCTAAGAGTCGCAGAGGTTTGAAAAGAGCGGGAGCTGAGAGCCGCGGAGGTTTGAAAATAACGGGAGAAGAGAGTCGCGGAGGTTTGAAAAGAGCGGGAGCTTAGAGTCGCGGAGGTTTGAAAAGAGCGGGAGCTGAGAGTCGCGCATGTCTGAAAAGAGCGGGAGGTGAGAGTCGCAGAGGTTTGCAAAGAGCGGAAGCTGAGAGTCGCGGAGGATTGAAAAGAGCCGGAGCTGAGAGTCGCCGAGGTTTGAAAAGAGCGGGAGCTGAGAGTCGCGGAGGTTTGAAAAGAGAGGGAGCTGAGAGTCGCGGAGGTTTGAAAAGAGCGGGAGCTAAGAGTCGCGGAGGTTTGAAAAGAGCGGGAGCTGAGAGTCGCGGAGGTTTGAAAAGAGCGGGAGCTGAGAGTCGCGGAGGTTTGGAATGAGCGGGAGCTGAGAGTCGCGGAGGTTTGAAAAGAGCGGGTGCTGAGAGTCGGGGAGGTTATGAAAAGACCGGGAGCTAAGAGTCGCGGAGGTTTGAAAAGAGCGGGAGCTGAGAGTCGCGGAGGTTTGAAAACAGCGGGAGCTGAGAGTCGCGGAGGTTTGAAAAGAGCGGAAGCTGAGAGTCGCGGAGGTTTGAAAAGAGCGGGAGCTGAGAGTCGCGGAGGTTTGAAAAGAGCGGGAGCTGAGAGTCGCGGAGGTTTGAAAAGAGCGGGAGCTGAGAGTCGCGGAGGTTTGAAAAGAGCAGGACCTGAGAGTCGCGGAGGTTTGAAAAGAGCGGGAGCTGAGAGTCGCGGAGGTTTGAAAAGAGCGGGAGCTGAGAGTCGCGGAGGTTTGAAAAGAGCGGGAGCTGAGAGTCGCGGAGGTTTGAAAAGAGCGGGAGCTGAGAGTCGCGGAGTTTTGAAAAGAGCGGGAGCTGAGAGTCGCGGAGGTTTGAAAAGAGCGGGACCTGAGAGTCCCGGAGGTTTGAAAAGAGCGGGAGCTGAGAGTCGCGGATGTTTCCAAAGAGCGGGAGCTGAGGCTCGCGGAGGTTTGAAAAGAGCAGGACCTGAGAGTCGCGCAGGTTTGAAAAGAGCGGGAGCTGAGAGTCGCGGAGGTTTGAAAAGAGCGTGAGCTGAGAGTCGCGGAGGTTTGAAAAGACGGGACCTGAGTGTCCCGGAGGTTTGAAAAGAGCGGGTGCTGTGAGTCGCGGAGATTTGAAAAGAACGGGAGCTGAGAGTCGCGGAGGTTTGAAAATAGCGTGAGCTGAGAGTCGCGGAGGTGTGAAAATAGCAGGACCTGAGAGTCGCGGAGGTTTGAAAAGAGCGGGAGCTGAGAGTCGCGGACGTTTGAAAAGAGCGTGAGCTGAGAGTCGCGGAGGTTTGAAAAGAGCTGGAGCTGAGAGTCGAGAAGTTTTGAAAACAGCGGGAGCTGAGAGTCGCGGAGGTTTGCAAAGAGCGGTAGCTGAGAGTCGCGGAGGTTTGAAAAGAGGTGGACCTGAGAGTCACGGAGGTTTGAAAAGAGCGGGAGCTGAGAGTCGCGGAGGTTTGAAAAGAGAGGGAGCTGAGAGTCGCGGAGGTTTGAAAAGAGCGGGACCTGAGAGTCCCGGATGTTTGAAAAGAGCGGGAGCTGAGAGTCGCGGAGGTTTCAAAAGAGCGGGAGCTGAGGCTCGCGGACGTTTGAAAAGAGCAGGACCTGAGAGTCGCGGAGGTTTGAAAAGAGCGGGAGCTGAGAGTCGCGGAGGTTTGAAAAGAGCGGGAGCTGAAAGTCGCGGAGATTTGAAAAGAGCAGGACCTGAGAGTCGCGGAGGTTTGAAAAGAGCGGGAGCTGAGAGTCGCGGAGGTTTGAAAAGACCGGGAGCTAAGAGTCGCGGAGGTTTGAAAAGAGCGGGACCTGAGAGTCGCGGAGGTTTGAAGAGAGCGGGAGCTGAGAGTCGCGGAGGTTTGAAAAGAGCGGGAGCTGAGCGTCGCGGAAGTTTGAAAAGAGCGGGAGCTGAGAGTCGCGGAGGTTTGAAAAGAGCGGGAGCTGAGAGTCGCGGAGGTTTGAAAAGAGCGGGACCTGAGAGTCGCAGAGGTTTGAAAAGAGCGGGAGCTGAGAGTCGCGGAGGTTTCAAAAGAGCGGGAGCTGAGGCTCGCGGAGGTTTGAAAAGAGCAGGACCTGAGAGTCGCGGAGGTTTGAAAAGAGCGGGAGCTGAGAGTCGCGGGGGTTTGAAAAGAGCGGGAGCTGAGAGTCGCGGAGGTTTGAAAAGAGCGAGAGCTGAGAGTTGCGGAGATTTGAAAAGAGCGGGAGCTAAGAGTCGCAGAGGTTTGAAAATAGCGGGAGAAGAGAGTCGCGCATGTCTGAAAAGAGCGGGAGGTGAGAGTCGTGGAGGTTTGCAAAGAGCGGGAGCTGAGAGTCGCGGAGGATTGAAAAGAGCCGGAGCTGAGAGTCGCCGAGGTTTGAAAAGAGCGGGAGCTGAGAGTCGCGGAGGTTTGAAAAGAGCGGGAGCTGAGAGTCGCGGAGGTTTGAAAAGAGCGGGAGCTAAGAGTCGCGGAGGTTTGAAAAGAGCAGGACCTGAGAGTCGCGGAGATTTGAAAAGAGCGGGAGCTGAGAGTCGCGGAGGTTTGAAAAGAGCGGGAGCTGAGCGTCGTGGAGGTTTGAAAAGAGCGGGAGCTGAGAGTCGCGGAGGTTTGAAAAGAGCGGGAGCTGAGAGTCGCGGAGGTTTGCAAAGAGCGGGAGCTGAGAGTCGCGGAGGTTTGAAAAGAGCAGTACCTGAGAGTCGTGGAGGTTTGAAAAGAGCGGGAGCTCAGAGTCGCGGAGGTTTGAAAAGAGCGAGAGCTGAGAGTTGCGGAGGTTTGAAAAGAGCGGGAGCTAAGAGTCGCGGAGGTTTGAAAAGAGCGGGAGCTGAGAGTCGCGGAGGTTTGAAATGAGCGGGAGCGGAGAGTCGCGGAGGTTTGAAAAGAGCGGGTGCTGAGAGTCGGGGAGGTTATGAAAAGACCGGGAGCTAAGAGTCGCGGAGGTTTGAGAAGAGCGGGAGCTGAGAGTCGCGGTGGTTTGAAAACAGCGGGAGCTGAGAGTCGCGGAGGTTTGAAAAGAGCGGGAGCTGAGAGTCGCGGACATTTGAAAAGAGCGGGAGCTGAGAGTCGCGGAGTTTTGAAAAGAGCGGGAGCTGAGAGTCGCGGAGGTTTGAAAAGAGCGGGACCTGAGAGTCGCGGAGGTTTGAAAAGAGCGGGAGCTGAGAGTCGCGGAGGTTTCAAAAGAGCGGGAGCTGAGGCTCGCGGAGGTTTGAAAAGAGCAGGACCTGAGAGTCGCGGAGGTTTGAAAAGAGCGGGAGCTGAGAGTCGCGGAGGTTTGAAAAGAGCGGGAGCTGAGCTTCGCGGAGGTTTGAAAAGAGCGGGAGCTGAGAGTCGCGGAGGTTTGAAAAGAGCGGGAGCTGAGAGTCGCGGAGGTTTGCAAAGAGCGGGAGCTGAGAGTCGCGGAGGTTTGAAAAGAGCAGGACCTGAGAGTCGCGGAGGTTTGAAAAGAGGGGGAGCTGAGAGTCGCGGAGGTTTGAAAAGAGTGGGAGCTGAGAGTCGCGGAGGTTTGAAAAGAGCGGGAGATGAGAGTCGCGGAGGTTTGAAAAGAGCGGGAGCTGAGAGTCGCGGAGGTTTGAAAAGAGCGGGAGCTGAGAGTCGCGGAGGTTTCAAAAGAGCGGGAGCTGAGGCTCACGGAGGTTTGAAAAGAGCAGGACCTGAGAGTCGCGGAGGTTTGAAAAGAGCGGGAGATGAGAGTCGCGGAGGTTTGAAAAGAGCGGGAGCTCAGAGTCGCAGAGGTTTGTAAAGAGCGAGAGCTGAGAGTTGCGGAGGTTTGAAAAGAGCGGGAGCTAAGATTCGCAGAGGTTTGAAAAGAGCGGGAGCTGAGAGCCGCGGAGTTTTGAAAAGAGCGGGAGATGAGAGTCGCGGAGGTTTGAAAAGAGCGGGAGCTTAGAGTCGCGGAGGTTTGAAAAGAGCGGGAGCTGAGAGTCGCGCATGTTTGAAATGAGCGGGAGCTGAGAGTCGCGGAGGTTTGCAAAGAGCGGGAGCTGAGAGTCGCGGAGGATTGAAAAGAGCGGGAGCTGAGAGTCGCCGAGGTTTGAAAAGAGCGGGAGCTGAGAGTCGCGGAGGTTTGAAAAGAGCGGGAGCTGAGAGTCGCGGAGGTTTGAAAAGAGCTGGAGCTAAGAGTCACGGGGGTTTGAAAAGAGCGGGAGCTGCGAGTCGCGCATGTCTGAAAAGAGCGGGAGGTGAGAGTCGCGGAGGTTTGCAAAGAGCGGGAGCTGAGAGTCGCGGAGGATTGAAAAGAGCCGGAGCTGAGAGTCGCCGAGGTTTGAAAGGAGCGGGAGCTGAGAGTCGCGGAGGTTTGAAAAGAGCGGGAGCTGAGAGTCGCGGAGGTTTGAAAAGAGCGGGAGCTAAGAGTCGCGGAGGTTTGAAAAGAGCGGGAGCTGAGAGTCGCGGAGGTTTGAAAAGAGCGGGAGCTGAGAGTCGCGGAGGTTTCAAAAGAGCGGGAGCTGAGGCTCACGGATGTTTGAAAAGAGCAGGACCTGAGAGTCGCGGAGGTTTGAAAAGAGCGGGAGATGAGAGTCGCGGAGGTTTGAAAAGAGCGGGAGCTCAGAGTCGTGGAGGTTTGAAAAGAGCGAGAGCTGAGAGTTGCGGAGGTTTGAAAAGAGCGGGAGCTAAGATTCGCAGAGGTTTGAAAAGAGCGGGAGCTGAGAGCCGCGGAGTTTTGAAAAGAGCGGGAGATGAGAGTCGCGGAGGATTGAAAAGAGCGGGAGCTTAGAGTCGCGGAGGTTTGAAAAGAGCGGGAGCTGAGAGTCGCGCATGTTTGAAATGAGCGGGAGCTGAGAGTCGCGGAGGTTTGCAAAGAGCGGGAGCTGAGAGTCGCGGAGGATTGAAAAGAGCGGGAGCTGAGAGTCGCCGAGGTTTGAAAAGAGCGGGAGCTGAGAGTCGCGGAGGTTTGAAAAGAGCGGGAGCTGAGAGTCGCGGAGGTTTGAAAAGAGCTGGAGCTAAGAGTCACGGGGGTTTGAAAAGAGCGGGAGCTGCGAGTCGCGCATGTCTGAAAAGAGCGGGAGGTGAGAGTCGCGGAGGTTTGCAAAGAGCGGGAGCTGAGAGTCGCGGAGGATTGAAAAGAGCGGGAGCTGAGAGTCGCGGAGGTTTGAAAAGAGCGGGAGCTGAGAGTCGCGGAGGTTTGAAAAGAGCGGGAGCTGAGAGTCGCGGAGGTTTGAAAAGAGCTGGAGCTGAGAGTCGCGGAGTTTTGAAAAGAGCGTGAGCTGAGAGTCGCGGAGGTTTGAAAAGAGCGGGACCTGAGTGTCCCGGAGGTTTGAAATGAGCGGGTGCTGTGAGTCGTGGAGATTTGAAAAGAACGGGAGCTGAGAGTCGCGGAGGTTTGAAAAGAGCGGGAGCTGAGAGTCGCGGAGGTTTGAAAAGAGCGGGAGCTGAGAGTCGCGGAGGTTTGAAAAGAGCTGGAGCTGAGAGTCGCGGAGTTTTGAAAAGAGCGGGAGCTGAGAGTCGCGGAGGTTTGCAAAGAGCGGGAGCTGAGAGTCGCGGAGGTTTGAAAAGAGCAGTACCTGAGAGTCGCGGAGGTTTGAAAAGAGGGGGAGCTGAGAGTCGCGGAGGTTTGAAAAGAGTGGGAGCTGAGAGTCGCGGAGGTTTGAAAAGAGCGGGAGATGAGAGTCGCGGAGGTTTGAAAAGAGCGGGAGCTCAGAGTCGCGGAGGTTTGAAAAGAGCGAGAGCTGAGAGTTGCGGAGGTTTGAAAAGAGCGGGAGCTAAGATTCGCAGAGGTTTGAAAAGAGCGGGAGCTGAGAGCCGCGGAGTTTTGAAAAGAGCGGGAGATGAGAGTCGCGGAGGTTTGAAAAGAGCGGGAGCTTAGAGTCGCGGAGGTTTGAAAAGAGCGGGAGCTGAGAGTCGCGCATGTTTGAAATGAGCGGGAGCTGAGAGTCGCGGAGGTTTGCAAAGAGCGGGAGCTGACAGTCGCGGAGGATTGAAAAGAGCGGGAGCTGAGAGTCGCCGAGGTTTGAAAAGAGCGGGAGCTGAGAATCGCGGAGGTTTGAAAAGAGCGGGACCTGAGAGTCCCGGAGGTTTGAAAAGAGCGGGAGCTGAGAGTCGCGGAGGTTTCAAAAGAGCGGGAGCTGAGGCTCGCGGAGGTTTGAAAAGAGCAGGACCTGAGAGTCGCGGAGGTTTGAAAAGAGCGGGAGCTGAGAGTCGCGGAGGTTTGAAAAGAGCGTGAGCTGAGAGTCGCGGAGGTTTGAAAAGAGCGGGACCTGAGTGTCCCGGAGGTTTGAAAAGAGCGGGTGCTGTGAGTCGCGGAGATTTGAAAAGAACGGGAGCTGAGAGTCGCGGAGGTTTGAAAAGATCGGGAGCTGAGAGTCGCGGAGGTTTGAAAAGAGCGGGAGCTGAGAGTCGCGGAGGTTTGAAAAGAGCTGGAGCTGAGAGTCGCGGAGTTTTGAAAAGAGCGGGAGCTGAGAGTCGCGGAGGTTTGCAAAGAGCGGGAGCTGAGAGTCGCGGAGGTTTGAAAAGAGCTGGACCTGAGAGTCGCGGAGGTTTGAAAAGAGCGGGAGCTGAGAGTCGCGGAGGTTTGAAAAGAGAGGGAGCTGAGAGTCGCGGAGGTTTGAAAAGAGCGGGAGCTGAGAGTCGCCGAGGTTTGAAAAGAGCGGGAGCTGAGAGTCGCGGCGGTTTGAAAAGAGCGGGAGCTGAGAGTCGCGGAGGTTTGAAAAGAGTTGGAGCTAAGAGTCACGGAGGTTTGAAAAGAGCGGGAGCTGAGAGTCGCGGAGGTTTGAAAAGAGCGGGAGCTGAGAGTCGCGGAGGATTGAAATGAGCGGGAGCTGAGAGTTGCGGAGGTTTGAAAAGAGCGGGAGCTAAGAGTCGCAGAGGTTTGAAAAGAGCGGGAGCTGAGAGCCGCGGAGGTTTGAAAATAGCGGGAGAAGAGAGTCGCGGAGGTATGAAAAGAGCGGGAGCTTAGAGTCGCGGAGGTTTGAAAAGAGCGGGAGCTGAGAGTCGCGCATGTCTGAAAAGAGCGGGAGGCGAGAGTCGCGGAGGTTTGCAAAGAGCGGGAGCTGAGAGTCGCGGAGGATTGAAAAGAGCCGGAGCTGAGAGTCGCCGAGGTTTGAAAAGAGCGGGAGCTGAGAGTCGCGGAGGTTTGAAAAGAGCGGGAGCTGAGAGTCGCGGAGGTTTGAAAAGAGGGGGAGCTAAGAGTCGCGGAGGTTTGAAAAGAGCGGGAGCTGAGAGTCGCGGAGGTTTGAAAAGAGCGGGAGCTGAGAGTCGCGGAGGTTTGAAATTAGCGGGAGCTGAGAGTCGCGGAGGTTTGAAAAGAGCGAGAGCTGATAGTTGCGGAGGTTTGAAAAGAGCGGGAGCTAAGATTCGCAGAGGTTTGAAAAGAGCGGGAGCTGAGAGTCGCGGAGGTTTGAAAAGAGCGGGAGCTTAGAGTCGCGGAGGTTTGAAAAGAGCGGGAGCTGAGAGTCGCGCATGTTTGAAATGAGCGGGAGCTGAGAGTCGCGGAGGTTTGCAAAGAGCGGGAGCTGAGAGTCGCGGAGGATTGAAAAGAGCGGGAGCTGAGAGTCGCCGAGGTTTGAAAAGAGCGGGAGCTGAGAGTCGCGGAGGTTTGAAAAGAGAGGGAGCTGAGAGCGCGGAGGTTTGAAAAGAGCTGGAGCTAAGAGTCACGGAGGTTTGAAAAGAGCGGGAGCTGAGAGTCGCGGAGGTTTGAAAAGAGCGGGTGCTGAGAGTCGCGGAGGATTGAAATGAGCGGGAGCTGAGAGTTGCGGAGGTTTGAAAAGAGCGGGAGCTAAGAGTCGCAGAGGTTTGAAAAGAGCGGGAGCTGAGAGCCGCGGAGGTTTGAAAATAGCGGGAGAAGAGAGTCGCGGAGGTTTGAAAAGAGCGGGAGCTTAGAGTCGCGGAGGTTTGAAAAGAGCGGGAGCTGAGAGTCGCGCATGTCTGAAAAGGGCGGGAGGTGAGAGTCGCGGAGGTTTGCAAAGAGCGGGAGCTGAGAGTCGCGGAGGATTGAAAAGAGCCGGAGCTGAGAGTCGCGGAGGTTTGAAAAGAGCGGGAGCTGAGAGTCGCGGAGGTTTGAAAAGAGCGGGACCTGAGAGTCCCGGAGGTTTGAAAAGAGCGGGAGCTGAGAGTCGCGGAGGTTTCAAAAGAGCGGGAGCTGAGGCTCGCGGAGGTTTGAAAAGAGCAGGACCTGAGAGTCGCGGAGGTTTGAAAAGAGCGGGAGCTGAGAGTCGCGGAGGTTTGAAAAGAGCGTGAGCTGAGAGTCGCGGAGGTTTGAAAAGAGCGGGACCTGAGTGTCCCGGAGGTTTGAAAAGAGCGGGTGCTGTGAGTCGCGGAGATTTGAAAAGAACGGGAGCTGAGAGTCGCGGAGGTTTGAAAATAGCGTGAGCTGAGAGTCGCGGAGGTGTGAAAATAGCAGGACCTGAGAGTCGCGGAGGTTTGAAAAGAGCGGGAGCTGAGAGTCGCGGAGGTTTGAAAAGAGCGTGAGCTGAGAGTCGCGGAGGTTTGAAAAGAGCTGGAGCTGAGAGTCGCGGAGTTTTGAAAAGAGCCGGAGCTGAGAGTCGCGGAGGTTTGCAAAGAGCGGGAGCTGAGAGTCGCGGAGGTTTGAAAAGAGCTGGACCTGAGAGCCGCGGAGGTTTGAAAAGAGCGGGAGAAGAGAGTCGCGGAGGTTTGAAAAGAGCGGGAGCTTAGAGTCGCGGAGGTTTGAAAAGAGCGGGAGCTGAGAGTCGCGCATGTCTGAAAAGAGCGGGAGGTGAGAGTCGCGGAGGTTTGCAAAGAGCGGGAGCTGAGAGTCGCGGAGGATTGAAAAGAGCCGGAGCTGAGAGTCGCGGAGGTTTGAAAAGAGCGGGAGCTGAGAGTCGCGGAGGTTTGAAAAGAGCGGGACCTGAGAGACCCGGAGGTTTGAAAAGAGCGGGAGCTGAGAGTCGCGGAGGTTTCAAAAGAGCGGGAGCTGAGGCTCGCGGAGGTTTGAAAAGAGCAGGACCTGAGAGTCGCGGAGGTTTGAAAAGAGCGGGAGCTTAGAGTCGCGGAGGTTTGAAAAGAGCGTGAGCTGAGAGTCGCGGGGGTTTGAAAAGAGCGGGACCTGAGTGTCCCGGAGGTTTGAAAAGAGCGGGTGCTGTGAGTCGCGGAGATTTGAAAAGAACGGGAGCTGAGAGTCGCGGAGGTTTGAAAAGAGCGGGAGCTGAGAGTCGCGGAGGTTTGAAAAGAGCGGGAGCTGAGAGTCGCGGAGTTTTGAAAAGAGCGGGAGCTGAGAGTCGCGGAGGTTTGCAAAGAGCGGGAGCTGAGAGTCGCGGAGGTTTGAAAAGAGCGGGAGCTGAGAGTCGACGAGGTTTGAAAAGAGCGGGAGCTGAGAGTCGCGGCGGTTTGAAAAGAGCGGGAGCTGAGAGTCGCGGAGGTTTGAAAAGAGTTGGAGCTAAGAGTCACGGAGGTTTGAAAAGAGCGGGAGCTGAGAGTCGCGGAGGTTTGAAAAGAGCGGGAGCTGAGAGTCGCGGAGGATTGAAATGAGCGGGAGCTGAGAGTTGCGGAGGTTTGAAAAGAGCGGGAGCTAAGAGTCGCAGAGGTTTGAAAAGAGCGGGAGCTGAGAGCCGCGGAGGTTTGAAAATAGCGGGAGAAGAGAGTCGCGGAGGTATGAAAGAGCGGGAGCTTAGAGTCGCGGAGGTTTGAAAAGAGCGGGAGCTGAGAGTCGCGCATGTCTGAAAAGAGCGGGAGGCGAGAGTCGCGGAGGTTTGCAAAGAGCGGGAGCTGAGAGTCGCGGAGGATTGAAAAGAGCCGGAGCTGAGAGTCGCCGAGGTTTGAAAAGAGCGGGAGCTGAGAGTCGCGGAGGTTTGAAAAGAGCGGGAGCTGAGAGTCGCGGAGGTTTGAAAAGAGGGGGAGCTAAGAGTCGCGGAGGTTTGAAAAGAGCGGGAGCTGAGAGTCGCGGAGGTTTGAAAAGAGCGGGAGCTGAGAGTCGCGGAGGTTTGAAATTAGCGGGAGCTGAGAGTCGCGGAGGTTTGAAAAGAGCGAGAGCTGAGAGTTGCGGAGGTTTGAAAAGAGCGGGAGCTAAGATTCGCAGAGGTTTGAAAAGAGCGGGAGCTGAGAGCCGCGGAGTTTTGAAAAGAGCGGGAGATGAGAGTCGCGGAGGTTTGAAAAGAGAGGGAGCTTAGAGTCGCGGAGGTTTGAAAAGAGCGGGAGCTGAGAGTCGCGCATGTTTGAAATGAGCGGGAGCTGAGAGTCGCGGAGGTTTGCAAAGAGCGGGAGCTGAGAGTCGCGAAGGATTGAAAAGAGCGGGAGCTGAGAGTCGCCGAGGTTTGAAAAGAGCGGGAGCTGAGAGTCGCGGAGGTTTGAAAAGAGCGGGAGCTGAGAGTCGCGGAGGTTTGAAAAGAGCTGGAGCTAAGAGTCACGGAGGTTTGAAAAGAGCGGGAGCTGAGAGTCGCGGAGGTTTGAAAAGAGCGGGAGCTGAGAGTCGCGGAGGATTGAAATGAGCGGGAGCTGAGAGTTGCGGATGTTTGAAAAGAGCGGGAGCTAAGAGTCGCAGAGGTTTGAAAAGAGCGGGAGCTGAGAGCCGCGGAGGTTTGAAAATAGCGGGAGAAGAGAGTCGCGGAGGTTTGAAAAGAGCGGGAGCTTAGAGTCGCGGAGGTTTGAAAAGAGCGGGAGCTGAGAGTCGCGCATGTCTGAAAAGAGCGGGAGGTGAGAGTCGCGGAGGTTTGCAAAGAGCGGGAGCTGAGAGTCGCGGAGGATTGAAAAGAGCCGGAGCTGAGAGTCGCGGAGGTTTGAAAAGAGCGGGAGCTGAGAGTCGCGGAGGTTTGAAAAGAGCGGGACCAGAGAGTCCCGGAGGTTTGAAAAGAGCGGGAGCTGAGAGTCGCGGAGGTTTCAAAAGAGCGGGAGCTGAGGCTCGCGGAGGTTTGAAAAGAGCAGGACCTGAGAGTCGCGGAGGTTTGAAAAGAGCGGGAGCTGAGAGTCGCGGAGGTTTGAAAAGAGCGTGAGCTGAGAGTCGCGGAGGTTTGAAAAGAGCGGGACCTGAGTGTCCCGGAGGTTTGAAAAGAGCGGGTGCTGTGAGTCGCGGAGATTTGAAAAGAACGGGAGCTGAGAGTCGCGGAGGTTTGAAAATAGCGTGAGCTGAGAGTCGCGGAGGTGTGAAAGTAGCTGGACCTGAGAGTCGCGGAGGTTTGAAAAGAGCGGGAGCTGAGAGTTGCGGAGGTTTGAAAAGAGCGTGAGCTGAGAGTCGCGGAGGTTTGAAAAGAGCTGGAGCTGAGAGTCGCGGAGTTTTGAAAAGAGCGGGAGCTGAGAGTCGCGGAGGTTTGCAAAGAGCGGGAGCTGAGAGTCGCGGAGGTTTGAAAAGAGCTGGACCTGAGAGTCGCGGAGGTTTGAAAAGAGCGGGAGCTGAGAGTCGCGGAGGTTTGAAAAGAGAGGGAGCTGAGAGTCGCGGAGGTTTGAAAAGAGCGGGAGCTGAGAGTCGCCGAGGTTTGAAAAGAGCGGGAGCTGAGAGTCGCGGCGGTTTGAAAAGAGCGGGAGCTGAGAGTCGCGGAGGTTTGAAAAGAGTTGGAGCTAAGAGTCACGGAGGTTTGAAAAGAGCGGGAGCTGAGAGTCGCGGAGGTTTGAAAAGAGCGGGAGCTGAGAGTCGCGGAGGATTGAAATGAGCGGGAGCTGAGAGTTGCGGAGGTTTGAAAAGAGCGGGAGCTAAGAGTCGCAGAGGTTTGAAAAGAGCGGGAGCTGAGAGCCGCGGAGGTTTGAAAATAGCGGGAGAAGCGAGTCGCGGAGGTATGAAAAGAGCGGGAGCTTAGAGTCGCGGAGGTTTGAAAAGAGCGGGAGCTGAGAGTCGCGCATGTCTGAAAAGAGCGGGAGGCGAGAGTCGCGGAGGTTTGCAAAGAGCGGGAGCTGAGAGTCGCGGAGGATTGAAAAGAGCCGGAGCTGAGAGTCGCCGAGGTTTGAAAAGAGCGGGAGCTGAGAGTCGCGGAGGTTTGAAAAGAGCGGGAGCTGAGAGTCGCGGAGGTTTGAAAAGAGGGGGAGCTAAGAGTCGCGGAGGTTTGAAAAGAGCGGGAGCTGAGAGTCGCGGAGGTTTGAAAAGAGCGGGAGCTGAGAGTCGCGGAGGTTTGAAATTAGCGGGAGCTGAGAGTCGCGGAGGTTTGAAAAGAGCGGGTGCTGAGAGTCGGGGAGGTTAGGAAAAGACCGGGAGCTAAGAGTCGCGGAGGTTTGAAAAGAGCGGGAGCTGAGAGTCGCGGAGGTTTGAAAACAGCGGGAGCTGAGAGTCGCGGAGGTTTGAAAAGAGCGGGAGCTGGGAGTCGCGGAGGTTTGAAAAGAGCGGGAGCTGAGAGTCGCGGAGGTTTGAAAGGAGCGGGAGCTGAGAGTCGCGGAGGTTTGAAAAGAGCGGGAGCTGAGAGTTGCGGAGTTTTGAAAAGAGCGGGAGCTGAGAGTCGCGGAGGTTTGAAAAGAGCGGGACCTGAGAGTCCCGGAGGTTTGAAAAGAGCGGGAGCTAAGAGTCGCAGTGGTTTGAAAAGAGCGGGAGCTGAGGCTCGCGGAGGTTTGAAAAGAGCAGGACCTGAGAGTCGCGGAGGTTTGAAAAGAGCGGGAGCTGAGAGTCGCGGAGGTTTGAAAAGAGCGTGAGCTGAGAGTCGCGGAGGTTTGAAAAGAGCGGGACCTGAGTGTCCCGGAGGTTTGAAAAGAGCGGGTGCTGTGAGTCGCGGAGATTTGAAAAGAACGGGAGCTGAGAGTCGCGGAGGTTTGAAAATAGCGTGAGCTGAGAGTCGCGGAGGTGTGAAAATAGCAGGACCTGAGAGTCGCGGAGTTTTGAAAAGAGCGGGAGCTGAGAGTCGCGGAGGTTTGAAAAGAGCGTGAGCTGAGAGTCGCGGAGGTTTGAAAAGAGCGTGAGCTGAGAGTCGCGGAGGTTTGAAAAGAGCTGGAGCTGAGAGTCGCGGAGTTTTGAAAAGAGCGGGAGCTGAGAGTCGCGGAGGTTTGCAAAGAGCGGGAGCTGAGAGTCGCGGAGGTTTGAAAAGAGCTGGACCTGAGAGTCGCGGAGGTTTGAAAAGAGCGGGACCTGAGAGTCGCGGAGGTTTGAAAAGAGCGGGAGCTTAGAGTCGCGGAGGTTTCAAAAGAGCGGGAGTTGAGAGTCGCGAATGTCAGAAAAGAGCGGGAGGTGAGAGTCGCGGAGGTTTGAAAAGAGCGGGAGCTGAGAGTCGCCGAGGTTTCAAAAGAGCGGGAGGTGAGAGTTGCGGAGGTTTGAAAAGAGCGGGACCTGAGAGTCGCGGAGGTTTGAAGAGAGCGGGAGCTGAGAGTCGCAGAGGTTTGAAAAGAGCGGGAGCTGAGCGTCGCGGAGGTTTGAAAAGAGCGGGAGCTGAGAGTCGCGGACGTTTGAAAAGAGCGGGAGCTGAGAGTCGCGGAGGTTTGAAAAGAGCGGGAGCTGAGAGTCGCGGAGTTTTGAAAAGAGCGGGAGCTGAGAGTCGCGGAGGTTTGAAAAGAGCGGGACCTGAGAGTCCCGGAGGTTTGAAAAGAGCGGGAGCTGAGAGTCGCGGAGGTTTCAAAAGAGCGGGAGCTGAGGCTCGCGGAGGTTTGAAAAGAGCAGGACCTGAGAGTCGCGGAGGTTTGAAAAGAGCGGGAGCTGAGAGTCGCGGAGGTTTGAAAAGAGCGGGAGCTGAGCTTCGCGGAGGTTTGAAAAGAGCGGGAGCTGAGAGTCGCGGAGGTTTGAAAAGAGCGGGAGCTGAGAGTCGCGGAGGTTTGCAAAGAGCGGGAGCTGAGAGTCGCGGAGGTTTGAAAAGAGCAGGACCTGAGAGTCGCGGAGGTTTGAAAAGAGGGGGAGCTGAGAGTCGCGGAGGTTTGAAAAGAGTGGGAGCTGAGAGTCGCGGAGGTTTGAAAAGAGCGGGCGATGAGAGTCGCGGAGGTTTGAAAAGACCGGGAGCTGAGAGTCGCGGAGGTTTGAAAAGAGCGAGAGCTGAGAGTTGCGGAGGTTTGAAAAGAGCGGGAGCTAAGATTCGCAGAGGTTTGAAAAGAGCGGGAGCTGAGAGCCGCGGAGTTTTGAAAAGAGCGGGAGATGAGAGTCGCGGAGGTTTGAAAAGAGCGGGAGCTTAGAGTCGCGGAGGTTTGAAAAGAGCGGGAGCTGAGAGTCGCGCATGTTTGAAATGAGCGGGAGCTGAGAGTCGCGGAGGTTTGCAAAGAGCGGGAGCTGAGAGTCACGGAGGATTGAAAAGAGCGGGAGCTGAGAGTCGCCGAGGTTTGAAAAGAGCGGGAGCTGAGAGTCGCGGAGGTTTGAAAAGAGCGGGAGCTGACAGTTGCGGAGGTTTGAAAAGAGCTGGAGCTAATAGTCACGGAGGTTTGAAAAGAGCGGGAGCTGAGAGTCGCGGAGGTTTGAAAAGAGCGGGAGCTGAGAGTCGCGGAGGATTGAAAAGAGCGGGAGCTGAGCGTCGCCGAGGTTTCAAAAGAGCGGGAGGTGAGAGTTGCGGAGGTTTGAAAAGAGCGGGACCTGAGAGTCGCGGAGGTTTGAAGAGAGCGGGAGCTGAGAGTCGCGGAGGTTTGAAAAGAGCGGGAGCTGAGCGTCGCGGAGGTTTGAAAAGAGCGGGAGCTGAGAGTCGCGGACGTTTGAAAAGAGCGGGAGCTGAGAGTCGCGGAGGTTTGAAAAGAGCGGGAGCTGAGAGTCGCGGAGTTTTGAAAAGAGCGGGAGCTGAGAGTCGCGGAGGTTTGAAAAGAGCGGGACCTGAGAGTCCCGGAGGTTTGAAAAGAGCGGGAGCTGAGAGTCGCGGAGGTTTCAAAAGAGCGGGAGCTGAGGCTCGCGGAGGTTTGAAAAGAGCAGGACCTGAGAGTCGCGGAGGTTTGAAAAGAGCGGGAGCTGAGAGTCGCGGAGGTTTGAAAAGAGCGGGAGCTGAGCTTCGCGGAGGTTTGAAAAGAGCGGGAGCTGAGAGTCGCGGAGGTTTGAAAAGAGCGGGAGCTGAGAGTCGCGGAGGTTTGCAAAGAGCGGGAGCTGAGAGTCGCGGAGGTTTGAAAAGAGCAGAACCTGAGAGTCGCGGAGGTTTGAAAAGAGGGGGAGCTGAGAGTCACGGAGGTTTGAAAAGAGTGGGAGCTGAGAGTCGCGGAGGTTTGAAAAGAGCGGGAGATGAGAGTCGCGGAGGTTTGAAAAGACCGGGAGCTGAGAGTCGCCGAGGTTTGAAAAGAGCGGGAGCTGAGAGTCGCGGAGGTTTGAAAAGAGCGGGAGCTGACAGTTGCGGAGGTTTGAAAAGAGCTGGAGCTAATAGTCACGGAGGTTTGAAAAGAGCGGGAGCTGAGAGTCGCGGAGGTTTGAAAAGAGCGGGAGCTGAGAGTCGCGGAGGATTGAAAAGAGCGGGAGCTGAGAGTCGCCGAGGTTTCAAAAGAGCGGGAGGTGAGAGTTGCGGAGGTTTGAAAAGAGCGGGACCTGAGAGTCGCGGAGGTTTGAAGAGAGCGGGAGCTGAGAGTCGCGGAGGTTTGAAAAGAGCGGGAGCTGAGCGTCGCGGAGGTTTGAAAAGAGCGGGAGCTGAGAGTCGCGGACGTTTGAAAAGAGCGGGAGCTGAGAGTCGCGGAGGTTTGAAAAGAGCGGGAGCTGAGAGTCGCGGAGTTTTGAAAAGAGCGGGAGCTGAGAGTCGCGGAGGTTTGAAAAGAGCGGGACCTGAGAGTCCCGGAGGTTTGAAAAGAGCGGGAGCTGAGAGTCGCGGAGGTTTCAAAAGAGCGGGAGCTGAGGCTCGCGGAGGTTTGAAAAGAGCAGGACCTGAGAGTCGCGGAGGTTTGAAAAGAGCGGGAGCTGAGAGTCGCGGAGGTTTGAAAAGAGCGGGAGCTGAGCTTCGCGGAGGTTTGAAAAGAGCGGGAGCTGAGAGTCGCGGAGGTTTGAAAAGAGCGGGAGCTGAGAGTCGCGGAGGTTTGCAAAGAGCGGGAGCTGAGAGTCGCGGAGGTTTGAAAAGAGCAGAACCTGAGAGTCGCGGAGGTTTGAAAAGAGGGGGAGCTGAGAGTCACGGAGGTTTGAAAAGAGTGGGAGCTGAGAGTCGCGGAGGTTTGAAAAGAGCGGGAGATGAGAGTCGCGGAGGTTTGAAAAGACCGGGAGCTGAGAGTCGCGGAGGTTTGAAAAGAGCGAGAGCTGAGAGTTGCGGAGGTTTGAAAAGAGCGGGTGCTAAGATTCGCAGAGGTTTGAAAAGAGCGGGAGCTGAGAGCCGCGGAGTTTTGAAAAGAGCGGGAGATGAGAGTCGCGGAGGTTTGAAAAGAGCGGGAGCTTAGAGTCGCGGAGGTTTGAAAAGAGCGGGAGCTGAGAGTCGCGCATGTTTGAAATGAGCGGGAGCTGAGAGTCGCGGAGGTTTGCAAAGAGCGGGAGCTGAGAGTCACGGAGGATTGAAAAGAGCGGGAGCTGAGAGTCGCCGAGGTTTGAAAAGAGCGGGAGCTGAGAGTCGCGGAGGTTTGAAAAGATCGGGAGCTGAGAGTTGCGGAGGTTTGAAAAGAGCTGGAGCTAAGAGTCACGGAGGTTTGAAAAGAGCGGGAGCTGAGAGTCGCGGAGGTTTGAAAAGAGCGGGAGCTGAGAGTCGCGGAGGATTGAAAAGAGCGGGAGCTGAGAGTCGCGGAGGTTTGAAAAGAGAGGGAGCTGAGAGTCGCGGAGGTTTGAAAAGAGCGGGAGCTGAGAGTCGCCGAGGTTTGAAAAGAGCGGGAGCTGAGAGTCGCGGCGGTTTGAAAAGAGCGGGAGCTGAGAGTCGCGGAGGTTTGAAAAGAGTTGGAGCTAAGAGTCACGGAGGTTTGAAAAGAGCGGGAGCTGAGAGTCGCGGAGGTTTGAAAAGAGCGGGAGCTGAGAGTCGCGGAGGATTGAAATGAGCGGGAGCTGAGAGTTGCGGAGGTTTGAAAAGAGCGGGAGCTAAGAGTCGCAGAGGTTTGAAAAGAGCGGGAGCTGAGAGCCGCGGAGGTTTGAAAATAGCGGGAGAAGAGAGTCGCGGAGGTATGAAAAGAGCGGGAGCTTAGAGTCGCGGAGGTTTGAAAAGAGCGGGAGCTGAGAGTCGCGCATGTCTGAAAAGAGCGGGAGGCGAGAGTCGCGGAGGTTTGCAAAGAGCGGGAGCTGAGAGTCGCGGAGGATTGAAAGGAGCCGGAGCTGAGAGTCGCCGAGGTTTGAAAAGAGCGGGAGCTGAGAGTCGCGGAGGTTTGAAAAGAGCGGGAGCTGAGAGTCGCGGAGGTTTGAAAAGAGGGGGAGCTAAGAGTCGCGGAGGTTTGAAAAGAGCGGGAGCTGAGAGTCGCGGAGGTTTGAAAAGAGCGGGAGCTGAGAGTCGCGGAGGTTTGAAATTAGCGGGAGCTGAGAGTCGCGGAGGTTTGAAAAGAGCGAGAGCTGAGAGTTGCGGAGGTTTGAAAAGAGCGGGAGCTAAGATTCGCAGAGGTTTGAAAAGAGCGGGAGCTGAGAGCCGCGGAGTTTTGAAAAGAGCGGGAGATGAGAGTCGCGGAGGTTTGAAAAGAGAGGGAGCTTAGAGTCGCGGAGGTTTGAAAAGAGCGGGAGCTGAGAGTCGCGCATGTTTGAAATGAGCGGGAGCTGAGAGTCGCGGAGGTTTGCAAAGAGCGGGAGCTGAGAGTCGCGGAGGATTGAAAAGAGCGGGAGCTGAGAGTCGCCGAGGTTTGAAAAGAGCGGGGGCTGAGAGTCGCGGAGGTTTGAAGAGAGCGGGAGCTGAGAGTCGCGGAGGTTTGAAAAGAGCTGGAGCTAAGAGTCACGGAGGTTTGAAAAGAGCGGGAGCTGAGAGTCGCGGAGGTTTGAAAAGAGCGGGAGCTGAGAGTCGCGGAGGATTGAAATGAGCGGGAGCTGAGAGTTGCGGATGTTTGAAAAGAGCGGGAGCTAAGAGTCGCAGAGGTTTGAAAAGAGCGGGAGCTGAGAGCCGCGGAGGTTTGAAAATAGCGGGAGAAGAGAGTCGCGGAGGTTTGAAAAGAGCGGGAGCTTAGAGTCGCGGAGGTTTGAAAAGAGCGGGAGCTGAGAGTCGCGCATGTCTGAAAAGAGCGGGAGGTGAGAGTCGCGGAGGTTTGCAAAGAGCGGGAGCTGAGAGTCGCGGAGGATTGAAAAGAGCCGGAGCTGAGAGTCGCGGAGGTTTGAAAAGAGCGGGATCTGAGAGTCGCGGAGGTTTGAAAAGAGCGGGACCTGAGAGTCCCGGAGGTTTGAAAAGAGCGGGAGCTGAGAGTCGCGGAGGTTTCAAAAGAGCGGGAGCTGAGGCTCGCGGAGGTTTGAAAAGAGCAGGACCTGAGAGTCGCGGAGGTTTGAAAAGAGCGGGAGCTGAGAGTCGCGGAGGTTTGAAAAGAGCGTGAGCTGAGAGTCGCGGAGGTTTGAAAAGAGCGGGACCTGAGTGTCCCGGAGGTTTGAAAAGAGCGGGTGCTGTGAGTCGCGGAGATTTGAAAAGAACGGGAGCTGAGAGTCGCGGAGGTTTGAAAATAGCGTGAGCTGAGAGTCGCGGAGGTTTGAAAAGAGCGGGAGCTGAGAGTCGCGGAGGTTTGAAAAGAGCGTGAGCTGAGAGTCGCGGAGGTGTGAAAATAGCAGGACCTGAGAGTCGCGGAGGTTTGAAAAGAGCGGGAGCTGAGAGTCGCGGAGGTTTGAAAAGAGCGTGAGCTGAGAGTCGCGGAGGTTTGAAAAGAGCTGGAGCTGAGAGTCGCAGAGTTTTGAAAAGAGCGGGAGCTGAGAGTCGCGGAGGTTTGCAAAGAGCGGGAGCTGAGAGTCGCGGAGGTTTGAAAAGAGCTGGACCTGAGAGTCGCGGAGGTTTGAAAAGAGCGGGAGCTGAGAGTCGCGGAGGTTTGAAAAGAGAGGGAGCTGAGAGTCGCGGAGGTTTGAAAAGAGCGGGAGCTGAGAGTCGCCGAGGTTTGAAAAGAGCGGGAGCTGAGAGTCGCGGCGGTTTGAAAAGAGCGGGAGCTGAGAGTCGCGGAGGTTTGAAAAGAGTTGGAGCTAAGAGTCACTGAGGTTTGAAAAGAGCGGGAGCTGAGAGTCGCGGAGGTTTGAAAAGAGCGGGAGCTGAGAGTCGCGGAGGATTGAAATGAGCGGGAGCTGAGAGTTGCGGAGGTTTGAAAAGAGCGGGAGCTAAGAGTCGCAGAGGTTTGAAAAGAGCGGGAGCTGAGAGCCGCGGAGGTTTGAAAATAGCGGGAGAAGAGAGTCGCGGAGGTATGAAAAGAGCGGGAGCTTAGAGTCGCGGAGGTTTGAAAAGAGCGGGAGCTGAGAGTCGCGCATGTCTGAAAAGAGCGGGAGGCGAGAGTCGCGGAGGTTTGCAAAGAGCGGGAGCTGAGAGTCGCGGAGGATTGAAAAGAGCCGGAGCTGAGAGTCGCCGAGGTTTGAAAAGAGCGGGAGCTGAGAGTCGCGGAGGTTTGAAAAGAGCGGGAGCTGAGAGTCGCGGAGGTTTGAAAAGAGGGGGAGCTAAGAGTCGCGGAGGTTTGAAAAGAGCGGGAGCTAAGAGTCGCGGAGGTTTGAAAAGAGCGGGAGCTGAGAGTCGCGGAGGTTTGAAATTAGCGGGAGCTGAGAGTCGCGGAGGTTTGAAAAGAGCGGGTGCTGAGAGTCGGGGAGGTTAGGAAAAGACCGGGAGCTAAGAGTCGCGGAGGTTTGAAAAGAGCGGGAGCTGAGAGTCGCGGAGGTTTGAAAACAGCGGGAGCTGAGAGTCGCGGAGGTTTGAAAAGAGCGGGAGCTGGGAGTCGCGGAGGTTTGAAAAGAGCGGGAGCTGAGAGTCGCGGAGGTTTGAAAGGAGCGGGAGCTGAGAGTCGCGGAGGTTTGAAAACAGCGGGAGCTGAGAGTTGCGGAGTTTTGAAAAGAGCGGGAGCTGAGAGTCGCGGAGGTTTGAAAAGAGCGGGACCTGAGAGTCCCGGAGGTTTGAAAAGAGCGGGAGCTAAGAGTCGCAGTGGTTTGAAACGAGCGGGAGCTGAGGCTCGCAGAGGTTTGAAAAGAGCAGGACCTGAGAGTCGCGGAGGTTTGAAAAGAGCGGGAGCTGAGAGTCGCGGAGGTTTGAAAAGAGCGTGAGCTGAGAGTCGCGGAGGTTTGAAAAGAGCGGGACCTGAGTGTCCCGGAGGTTTGAAAAGAGCGGGTGCTGTGAGTCGCGGAGATTTGAAAAGAACGGGAGCTGAGAGTCGCGGAGGTTTGAAAATAGCGTGAGCTGAGAGTCGCGGAGGTGTGAAAATAGCAGGACCTGAGAGTTGCGGAGTTTTGAAAAGAGCGGGAGCTGAGAGTCGCGGAGGTTTGAAAAGAGCGTGAGCTGAGAGTCGCGGAGGTTTGAAAAGAGCGTGAGCTGAGAGTCGCGGAGGTTTGAAAAGAGCTGGAGCTGAGAGTCGCGGAGTTTTGAAAAGAGCGGGAGCTGAGAGTCGCGGAGGTTTGCAAAGAGCGGGAGCTGAGAGTCGCGGAGGTTTGAAAAGAGCTGGACCTGAGAGTCGCGGAGGTTTGAAAAGAGCGGGACCTGAGAGTCGCGGAGGTTTGAAAAGAGCGGGAGCTTAGAGTCGCGGAGGTTTCAAAAGAGCGGGAGTTGAGAGTCGCGAATGTCAGAAAAGAGCGGGAGGTGAGAGTCGCGGAGGTTTGAAAAGAGCGGGAGCTGAGAGTCGCCGAGGTTTCAAAAGAGCGGGAGGTGAGAGTTGCGGAGGTTTGAAAAGAGCGGGACCTGAGAGTCGCGGAGGTTTGAAGAGAGCGGGAGCTGAGAGTCGCGGAGGTTTGAAAAGAGCGGGAGCTGAGCGTCGCGGAGGTTTGAAAAGAGCGGGAGCTGAGAGTCGCGGACGTTTGAAAAGAGCGGGAGCTGAGAGTCGCGGAGGTTTGAAAAGAGCGGGAGCTGAGAGTCGCGGAGTTTTGAAAAGAGCGGGAGCTGAGAGTCGCGGAGGTTTGAAAAGAGCGGGACCTGAGAGTCCCGGAGGTTTGAAAAGAGCGGGAGCTGAGAGTCGCGGAGGTTTCAAAAGAGCGGGAGCTGAGGCTCGCGGAGGTTTGAAAAGAGCAGGACCTGAGAGTCGCGGAGGTTTGAAAAGAGCGGGAGCTGAGAGTCGCGGAGGTTTGAAAAGAGCGGGAGCTGAGCTTCGCGGAGGTTTGAAAAGAGCGGGAGCTGAGAGTCGCGGAGGTTTGAAAAGAGCGGGAGCTGAGAGTCGCGGAGGTTTGCAAAGAGCGGGAGCTGAGAGTCGCGGAGGTTTGAAAAGAGCAGGACCTGAGAGTCGCGGAGGTTTGAAAAGAGGGGGAGCTGAGAGTCGCGGAGGTTTGAAAAGAGTGGGAGCTGATAGTCGCGGAGGTTTGAAAAGAGCGGGAGATGAGAGTCGCGGAGGTTTGAAAAGACCGGGAGCTGTGATTCGCGGAGGTTTGAAAAGAGCGAGAGCTGAGGGTTGCGGAGGTTTGAAAAGAGCGGGAGCTAAGATTCGCAGAGGTTTGAAAAGAGCGGGAGCTGAGAGCCGCGGAGTTTTGAAAAGAGCGGGAGATGAGAGTCGCGGAGGTTTGAAAAGAGCGGGAGCTTAGAGTCGCGGAGGTTTGAAAAGAGCGGGAGCTGAGAGTCGCGCATGTTTGAAATGAGCGGGAGCTGAGAGTCGCGGAGGTTTGCAAAGAGCGGGAGCTGAGAGTCACGGAGGATTGAAAAGAGCGGGAGCTGAGAGTCGCCGAGGTTTGAAAAGAGCGGGAGCTGAGAGTCGCGGAGGATTGAAAAGAGCGGGAGCTGAGAGTTGCGGAGGTTTGAAAAGAGCTGGAGCTAAGAGTCACGGAGGTTTGAAAAGAGCGGGAGCTGAGAGTCGCGGAGGTTTGAAAAGAGCGGGAGCTGAGAGTCGCGGAGGATTGAAATGAGCGGGAGCTGAGAGTCGCGGAGGTTTGAAAAGAGCGGGAGCTGAGAGTCGCGCATGTCTGAAAAGAGCGGGAGGTGAGAGTCGCAGAGGTTTGCAAAGAGCGGGAGCTGAGAGTCGCGGAGGATTGAAAAGAGCCGGAGCTGAGAGTCGCCGAGGTTTGAAAAGAGCGGGAGCTGAGAGTCGCGGAGGTTTGAAAAGAGAGGGAGCTGAGAGTCGCGGAGGTTTGAAAAGAGCGGGAGCTAAGAGTCGCGGAGGTTTGAAAAGAGCGGGAGCTGAGAGTCGCGGAGGTTTGAAAAGAGCGGGAGCTGAGAGTCGCGGAGGTTTGAAATGAGCGGGAGCTGAGAGTCGCGGAGGTTTGAAAAGAGCGGGTGCTGAGAGTCGGGGAGGTTATGAAAAGACCGGGAGCTAAGAGTCGCGGAGGTTTGAAAAGAGCGGGAGCTGAGAGTCGCGGAGGTTTGAAAACAGCGGGAGCTGAGAGTCGCGGAGGTTTGAAAAGAGCGGGAGCTGAGAGTCGCGGAGGTTTGAAAAGAGCGGGAGCTGAGAGTCGCGGAGGTTTGAAAAGAGCGGGAGCTGAGAGTCGCGGAGGTGTGAAAAGAGCGGGAGCTGAGAGTCGCGGAGTTTTGAAAAGAGCGGGAGCTGAGAGTCGCGGAGGTTTGAAAAGAGCGGGACCTGAGAGTCCCGGAGGTTTGAAAAGAGCGGGAGCTGAGAGTCGCGGAGGTTTCAAAAGAGCGGGAGCTGAGGCTCGCGGAGGTTTGAAAAGAGCAGGACCTGAGAGTCGCGGAGGTTTGAAAAGAGCGGGAGCTGAGAGTCGCGGAGGTTTGAAAAGAGCGGGAGCTGAGCGTCGCGGAGGTTTGAAAAGAGAGGGAGCTGAGAGTCGCGGAGGTTTGAAAAGAGCGGGACCTGAGAGTCCCGGAGGTTTGAAAAGAGCGGGAGCTGAGAGTCGCGGAGGTTTCAAAAGAGCGGGAGCTGAGGCTCGCGGACGTTTGAAAAGAGCAGGACCTGAGAGTCGCGGAGGTTTGAAAAGAGCCGGAGCTGAGAGTCGCGGAGGTTTGAAAAGGGCGGGAGCTGAAAGTCGCGGAGATTTGAAAAGAGCAGGACCTGAGAGTCGCGGAGGTTTGAAAAGAGCGGGAGCTGAGAGTCGCGGAGGTTTGAAAAGAGCGGGAGGTGAGAGTTGCGGAGGTTTGAATAGAGCGGGACCTGAGAGTCGCGGAGGTTTAAAGAGAGCGGGAGCTGAGAGTCGCGGAGGTTTGAAAAGAGCGGGAACTGAGCGTCGCGGAAGTTTGAAAAGAGCGGGAGCTGAGAGTCGCGGAGGTTTGAAAAGAGCGGGAGCTGAGAGTTCCGGAGGTTTGCAAAGAGCGGGAGCTGAGAGTCGCAGAGGTTTGAAAAGAGCAGGATCTGAGAGTCGCGGAGGTTTGAAAAGAGGGGGAGCTGAGAGTCGCGGAGGTTTGAAAAGAGTGGGAGCTGAGAGTCGCGGAGGTTTGAAAAGAGCGGGAGCTAAGAGTCGCAGAGGTTTGAAAAGAGCGGGAGCTGAGAGCCGCGGAGGTTTGAAAATAGCGGGAGAAGAGAGTCGCGGAGGTTTGAAAAGAGCGGGAGCTTAGAGTCGCGGAGGTTTGAAAAGAGCGGGAGCTGAGAGTCGCGCATGTCTGAAAAGAGCGGGAGGTGAGAGTCGCGGAGGTTTGAAAAGAGCGGGACCTGAGAGTCGCGGAGGTTTGAAGAGAGCGGGAGCTGAGAGTCGCGGAGGTTTGAAAAGAGCGGGAGCTGAGCGGCGCGGAGGTTTGAAAAGAGCGGGAGCTGAGAGTCGCGGAGGTTTGAAAAGAGCGGGAGCTGAGAGTCGCGGAGGTTTGAAAAGAGCGGGAGCTGAGAGTCGCGGAGTTTTGAAAAGAGCGGGAGCTGAGAGTCGCGGAGGTTTGAAAAGAGCGGGAGTTGAGAGTCGCGGAATTTTGAAAAGAGCGGGAGCTGAGAGTCGCGGAGGTTTGAAAAGAGCGGGACCTGAGGGTCCCGGAGGTTTGAAAAGAGCGGGAGCTGAGAGTCGCGGAGGTTTCAAAAGAGCGGGAGCTGAGGCTCGCGGAGGTTTGAAAAGAGCAGGACCTGAGAGTCGCGGAGGTTTGAAAAGAGCGGGAGCTGAGAGTCGCGGAGGTTTGAAAAGAGCGGGACCTGAGAGTCCCGGAGGTTTGAAAAGAGCGGGAGCTGAGAGTCGCGGAGGTTTCAAAAGAGCGGGAGCTGAGGCTCGCGGAGGTTTGAAAAGAGCAGGACCTGAGAGTCGCAGAGGTTTGAAAAGAGCGGGAGCTGAGAGTCGCGGAGGTTTGAAAAGAGCGGGAGCTGAGCGTCGCGGAGGTTTGAAAAGAGAGGGAGCTGAGAGTCGCGGAGGTTTGAAAAGAGCGGGACCTGAGAGTCCCGGAGGTTTGAAAAGAGCGGGAGCTGAGAGTCGCGGAGGTTTCAAAAGAGCGGGAGCTGAGGCTCGCGGACGTTTGAAAAGAGCGGGAGGTGAGAGTTGCGGAGGTTTGAAAAGAGCGGGACCTGAGAGTCGCGGAGGTTTAAAGAGAGCGGGAGCTGAGAGTCGCGGAGGTTTGAAAAGAGCGGGAGCTGAGCGTCGCGGAGGTTTGAAAAGAGCGGGAGCTAAGAGTCGCAGAGGTTTGAAAAGAGCGGGAGCTGAGAGCCGCGGAGGTTTGAAAATAGCGGGAGAAGAGAGTCGCGGAGGTTTGAAAAGAGCGGGAGCTTAGAGTCGCGGAGGTTTGAAAAGAGCGGGAGCTGAGAGTCGCGCATGTCTGAAAAGAGCGGGAGGTGAGAGTCGCGGAGGTTTGAAAAGAGCGGGACCTGGGAGTCGCGGAAGTTTGAAGAGAGCGGGAGCTGAGAGTCGCGGAGGTTTGAAAAGAGCGGGAGCTGAGCGGCGCGGAGGTTTGAAAAGAGCGGGAGCTGAGAGTCGCGGAGGTTTGAAAAGAGCGGGAGCTGAGAGTCGCGGAGGTTTGAAAAGAGCGGGAGCTGAGAGTCGCGGAGTTTTGAAAAGAGCGGGAGCTGAGAGTCGCGGAGGTTTGAAAAGAGCGGGAGTTGAGAGTCGCGGAGTTTTGAAAAGAGCGGGAGCTGAGAGTCGCGGAGGTTTGAAAAGAGCGGGACCTGAGGGTCCCGGAGGTTTGAAAAGAGCGGGAGCTGAGAGTCGCGGAGGTTTCAAAAGAGCAGGACCTGAGAGTCGCGGAGGTTTGAAAAGAGCGGGAGCTGAGAGTCGCGGAGGTTTGAAAAGAGCGGGAGGTGAGAGTTGCGGAGGTTTGAATAGAGCGGGACCTGAGAGTCGCGGAGGTTTAAAGAGAGCGGGAGCTGAGAGTCGCGGAGGTTTGAAAAGAGCGGGAGCTGAGCGTCGCGGAAGTTTGAAAAGAGCGGGAGCTGAGAGTCGCGGAGGTTTGAAAAGAGCGGGAGCTGAGAGTTCCGGAGGTTTGCAAAGAGCGGGAGCTGAGAGTCGCAGAGGTTTGAAAAGAGCAGGATCTGAGAGTCGCGGAGGTTTGAAAAGAGGGGGAGCTGAGAGTCGCGGAGGTTTGAAAAGAGTGGGAGCTGAGAGTCGCGGAGGTTTGAAAAGAGCGGGAGCTAAGAGTCGCAGAGGTTTGAAAAGAGCGGGAGCTGAGAGCCGCGGAGGTTTGAAAATAGCGGGAGAAGAGAGTCGCGGAGGTTTGAAAAGAGCGGGAGCTTAGAGTCGCGGAGGTTTGAAAAGAGCGGGAGCTGAGAGTCGCGCATGTCTGAAAAGAGCGGGAGGTGAGAGTCGCGGAGGTTTGAAAAGAGCGGGACCTGAGTGTCGCGGAGGTTTGAAGAGAGCGGGAGCTGAGAGTCGCGGAGGTTTGAAAAGAGCGGGAGCTGAGCGGCGCGGAGGTTTGAAAAGAGCGGGAGCTGAGAGTCGCGGAGGTTTGAAAAGAGCGGGAGCTGAGAGTCGCGGAGGTTTGAAAAGAGCGGGAGCTGAGAGTCGCGGAGTTTTGAAAAGAGCGGGAGCTGAGAGTCGCGGAGGTTTGAAAAGAGCGGGAGTTGAGAGTCGCGGAGTTTTGAAAAGAGCGGGAGCTGAGAGTCGCGGAGGTTTGAAAAGAGCGGGACCTGAGGGTCCCGGAGGTTTGAAAAGAGCGGGAGCTGAGAGTCGCGGAGGTTTCAAAAGAGCGGGAGCTGAGGCTCGCGGAGGTTTGAAAAGAGCAGGACCTGAGAGTCGCGGAGGTTTGAAAAGAGCGGGAGCTGAGAGTCGCGGAGGTTTGAAAAGAGCGGGACCTGAGAGTCCCGGAGGTTTGAAAAGAGCGGGAGCTGAGAGTCGCGGAGGTTTCAAAAGAGCGGGAGCTGAGGCTCGCGGAGGTTTGAAAAGAGCAGGACCTGAGAGTCGCAGAGGTTTGAAAAGAGCGGGAGCTGAGAGTCGCGGAGGTTTGAAAAGAGCGGGAGCTGAGCGTCGCGGAGGTTTGAAAAGAGAGGGAGCTGAGAGTCGCGGAGGTTTGAAAAGAGCGGGAGCTGAGGCTCGCGGAGGTTTGAAAAGAGCGGGAGCTGAGAGTCGCGGAGGTTTCAAAAGAGCGGGAGCTGAGGCTCGCGGACGTTTGAAAAGAGCAGGACCTGAGAGTCGCGGAGGTTTGAAAAGAGCGGGAGTTGAGAGTCGCGGAGGTTTGAAAAGGGCGGGAGCTGAAAGTCGCGGAGATTTGAAAAGAGCAGGACCTGAGAATCGCGGAGGTTTGAAAAGAGCGGGAGCTGAGAGTCGCGGAGGTTTGAAAAGAGCGGGAGGTGAGAGTTGCGGAGGTTTGAAAAGAGCGGGACCTGAGAGTCGCGGAGGTTTAAAGAGAGCGGGAGCTGAGAGTCGCGGAGGTTTGAAAAGAGCGGGAGCTGAGCGTCGCGGAGGTTTGAAAAGAGCGGGAGCTGAGAGTCGCGGAGGTTTGAAAAGAGCGGGAGCTGAGAGTTCCGGAGGTTTGCAAAGAGCGGGAGCTGAGAGTCGCAGAGGTTTGAAAAGAGCAGGATCTGAGAGTCGCGGAGGTTTGAAAAGAGGGGGAGCTGAGAGTCGCGGAGGTTTGAAAAGAGTGGGAGCTGAGAGTCGCGGAGGTTTGAAAAGAGCGGGAGCTAAGAGTCGCAGAGGTTTGAAAAGAGCGGGAGCTGAGAGCCGCGGAGGTTTGAAAATAGCGGGAGAAGAGAGTCGCGGAGGTTTGAAAAGAGCGGGAGCTTAGAGTCGCGGAGGTTTGAAAAGAGCGGGAGCTGAGAGTCGCGCATGTCTGAAAAGAGCGGGAGGTGAGAGTCGCGGAGGTTTGAAAAGAGCGGGACCTGAGAGTCGCGGAGGTTTGAAGAGAGCGGGAGCTGAGAGTCGCGGAGGTTTGAAAAGAGCGGGAGCTGAGCGGCGCGGAGGTTTGAAAAGAGCGGGAGCTGAGAGTCGCGGAGGTTTGAAAAGAGCGGGAGCTGAGAGTCGCGGAGGTTTGAAAAGAGCGGGAGCTGAGAGTCGCGGAGTTTTGAAAAGAGCGGGAGCTGAGAGTCGCGGAGGTTTGAAAAGAGCGGGAGTTGAGAGTCGCGGAGTTTTGAAAAGAGCGGGAGCTGAGAGTCGCGGAGGTTTGAAAAGAGCGGGACCTGAGGGTCCCGGAGGTTTGAAAAGAGCGGGAGCTGAGAGTCGCGGAGGTTTCAAAAGAGCGGGAGCTGAGGCTCGCGGAGGTTTGAAAAGAGCAGGACTTGAGAGTCGCGGAGGTTTGAAAAGAGCGGGAGCTGAGAGTCGCGGAGGTTTGAAAAGAGCGGGAGCTGAAAGTCGCGGAGATTTGAAAAGAGCAGGACCTGAGAGTCGCGGAGGTTTGAAAAGAGCGGGAGCTGAGAGTCGCGGAGATTTGAAAAGAGCGGGAGGTGAGAGTCGCGGAGGTTTGAAAAGAGCGGGACCTGAGAGTCGCGGAGGTTTGAAGAGAGCGGGAGCTGAGAGTCGCGGATGTTTGAAAAGAGCGGGAGCTGAACGTCGCGGAGGTTTGAAAAGAGCGGGAGCTGAGAGTCGCGGAGGTTTGAAAAGAGCGTGAGCTGAGAGTTCCGGAGGTTTGCAAAGAGCGGGAGCTGAGAGTCGCAGAGGTTTGAAAAGAGCAGGATCTGAGAGTCGCGGAGGTTTGAAAAGAGGGGGAGCTGAGAGTCGCGGAGGTTTGAAAAGAGTGGGAGCTGAGAGTCGCGGAGGTTTGAAAAGAGCGGGAGCTAAGAGTCGCAGAGGTTTGAAAAGAGCGGGAGCTGAGAGCCGCGGAGGTTTGAAAATAGCGGGAGAAGAGAGTCGCGGAGGTTTGAAAAGAGCGGGAGCTTAGAGTCGCGGAGGTTTGAAAAGAGCGGGAGCTGAGAGTCGCGCATGTCTGAAAAGAGCGGGAGGTGAGAGTCGCGGAGGTTTGAAAAGAGCGGGAGCTGAGAGTCGCGGAGGTTTCAAAAGAGCGGGAGGTGAGAGTTGCGGAGGTTTGAAAAGAGCGGGACCTGAGAGTCGCGGAGGTTTGAAGAGAGCGGGAGCTGAGAGTCGCGGAGGTTTGAAAAGATCGGGAGCTAGGCGTCGCGGAGGTTTGAAAAGAGCGGGAGCTGAGAGTCGCGGAAGTTTGAAAAGAGCGGGAGCTGAGAGTCGCGGAGGTTTGAAAAGAGCGGGAGCTGAGAGTCGCGGAGTTTTGAAAAGAGCGGGAGCTGAGAGTCGCGGAGGTTTGAAAAGAGCGGGACCTGAGAGTTCCGGAGGTTTGAAAAGAGCGGGAGCTGAGAGTCGCGGAGGTTTCAAAAGAGCGGGAGCTGAGGCTCGCGGAGGTTTGAAAAGAGCAGGACCTGAGAGTCGCGGAGGTTTGAAAAGAGCGGGAGCTGAGAGTCGCGGAGGTCTGAAAAGAGCGGGAGCTGAGCTTCGCGGAGGTTTGAAAAGAGCGGGAGCTGAGAGTCGCGGAGGTTTGAAAAGAGCGGGAGCTGAGAGTCGCGGAGGTTTGCAAAGAGCGGGAGTTGAGAGTCGCGGAGGTTTGAAAAGAGCAGGACATGAGAGTCGCGGAGGTTTGAAAAGAGGTGGAGCTGAGAGTCGCGGAGGTTTGAAAAGAGTGGGAGCTGAGAGTCGCGGAGGTTTGAAAAGAGCGGGAGATGAGAGTCGCGGAGGTTTGAAAAGAGCGGGAGCTGAGAGTCGCGGAGGTTTGAAAAGAGCGAGAGCTGAGAGTTGCGGAGGTTTGAAAAGAGCGGGAGCTAAGATTCGCAGAGGTTTGAAAAGAGCGGGAGCTGAGAGTCGCAGAGGTTTGAAAAGAGCGGGAGCTGAGAGCCGCGGAGGTTTGAAAATAGCGGGAGAAGAGAGTCGCGGAGGTTTGAAAAGAGCGGGAGCTTAGAGTCGCGGAGGTTTGAAAAGAGCGGGAGCTGAGAGTCGCGCATGTCTGAAAAGAGCGGGAGGTGAGAGTCGCGGAGGTTTGAAAAGAGCGGGAGCTGAGAGTCGCGGAGGTTTCAAAAGAGCGGGAGGTGAGAGTTGCGGAGGTTTGAAAAGAGCGGGACCTGAGAGTCGCGGAGGTTTGAAGAGAGCGGGAGCTGAGAGTCGCGGAGGTTTGAAAAGATCGGGAGCTGAGCGTCGCGGAGGTTTGAAAAGAGCGGGAGCTGAGAGTCGCGGAGGTTTGAAAAGAGCGGGAGCTGAGAGTCGCGGAGGTTTGAAAAGAGCGGGAGCTGAGAGTCGCGGAGGTTTGAAAAGAGCGGGACCTGAGAGTCCCGGAGGTTTGAAAAGAGCGGGAGCTGAGAGTCGCGGAGGTTTCAAAAGAGCGGGAGCTGAGGCTCGCGGAGGTTTGAAAAGAGCAGGACCTGAGAGTCGCGGAGGTTTGAAAAGAGCGGGAGCTGAGAGTCGCGGAGGTTTGAAAAGAGCGGGAGCTGAGCTTCGCGGAGGTTTGAAAAGAGCGGGAGCTGAGAGTCGCGGAGGTTTGAAAAGAGCAGGACATGAGAGTCGCGGACGTTTGAAAAGAGGGGGAGCTGAGAGTCGCGGAGGTTTGAAAAGAGTGGGAGCTGAGAATCGCGGAGGTTTGAAAAGAGCGGGAGATGAGAGTCACGGAGGTTTGAAAAGAGCGGGAGCTGAGAGTCGCGGAGGTTTGAAAAGAGCGAGAGCTGAGCGTTGCGGAGGTTTGAAAAGAGCGGGAGCTAAGATTCGCAGAGGTTTGAAAAGAGCGGGAGCTGAGAGCCGCGGAGTTTTGAAAAGAGCGGGAGATGAGAGTCGCGGAGGTTTGAAAAGAGCGGGAGCTTAGAGTCGAGGAGGTTTGAAAAGAGCGGGAGCTGAGAGTCGCGCATGTTTGAAATGAGCGGGAGCTGAGAGTCGCGGAGGTTTGCAAAGAGCGGGAGCTGAGAGTCGCGGAGGATTGAAAAGAGCGGGAGCTGAGAGTCGCCGAGGTTTGAAAAGAGCGGGAGCTGAGAGTCGCGGAGGTTTGAAAAGAGCGGGAGCTGAGAGTCGCGGAGGTTTGAAAAGAGCTGGAGCTAAGAGTCACGGAGGTTTCAAAAGAGCGGGAGCTGAGAGTCGCGGAGGTTTGAAAAGAGCGGGAGCTGAGAGTCGCGGAGGATTGAAAATAGCGGGAGAAGAGAGTCGCGGAGGTTTGAAAAGAGCGGGAGCTTAGAGTCGCGGAGGTTTGAAAAGAGCGGGAGCTGAGAGTCGCGCATGTCTGAAAAGAGCGGGAGGTGAGAGTCGCGGAGGTTTGAAAAGAGCGGGAGCTGAGAGTCGCGGAGGTTTCAAAAGAGCGGGAGGTGAGAGTTGCGGAGGTTTGAAAAGAGCGGGACCTGAGAGTCGCGGAGGTTTGAAGAGAGCGGGAGCTGAGAGTCGCGGAGGTTTGAAAAGATCGGGAGCTAGGCGTCGCGGAGGTTTGAAAAGAGCGGGAGCTGAGAGTCGCGGAAGTTTGAAAAGAGCGGGAGCTGAGAGTCGCGGAGGTTTGAAAAGAGCGGGAGCTGAGAGTCGCGGAGTTTTGAAAAGAGCGGGAGCTGAGAGTCGCGGAGGTTTGAAAAGAGCGGGACCTGAGAGTCCCGGAGGTTTGAAAAGAGCGGGAGCTGAGAGTCGCGGAGGTTTCAAAAGAGCGGGAGCTGAGGCTCGCGGAGGTTTGAAAAGAGCAGGACCTGAGAGTCGCGGAGGTTTGAAAAGAGCGGGAGCTGAGAGTCGCGGAGGTCTGAAAAGAGCGGGAGCTGAGCTTCGCGGAGGTTTGAAAAGAGCGGGAGCTGAGAGTCGCGGAGGTTTGAAAAGAGCGGGAGCTGAGAGTCGCGGAGGTTTGCAAAGAGCGGGAGTTGAGAGTCGCGGAGGTTTGAAAAGAGCAGGACATGAGAGTCGCGGAGGTATGAAAAGAGGTGGAGCTGAGAGTCGCGGAGGTTTGAAAAGAGTGGGAGCTGAGAGTCGCGGAGGTTTGAAAAGAGCGGGAGATGAGAGTCGCGGAGGTTTGAAAAGAGCGGGAGCTGAGAGTCGCGGAGGTTTGAAAAGAGCGAGAGCTGAGAGTTGCGGAGGTTTGAAAAGAGCGGGAGCTAAGATTCGCAGAGGTTTGAAAAGAGCGGGAGCTGAGAGTCGCAGAGGTTTGAAAAGAGCGGGAGCTGAGAGCCGCGGAGGTTTGAAAATAGCGGGAGAAGAGAGTCGCGGAGGTTTGAAAAGAGCGGGAGCTTAGAGTCGCGGAGGTTTGAAAAGAGCGGGAGCTGAGAGTCGCGCATGTCTGAAAAGAGCGGGAGGTGAGAGTCGCGGAGGTTTGAAAAGAGCGGGAGCTGAGAGTCGCGGAGGTTTCAAAAGAGCGGGAGGTGAGAGTTGCGGAGGTTTGAAAAGAGCGGGACCTGAGAGTCGCGGAGGTTTGAAGAGAGCGGGAGCTGAGAGTCGCGGAGGTTTGAAAAGATCGGGAGCTGAGCGTCGCGGAGGTTTGAAAAGAGCGGGAGCTGAGAGTCGCGGAGGTTTGAAAAGAGCGGGAGCTGAGAGTCGCGGAGGTTTGAAAAGAGCGGGAGCTGAGAGTCGCGGAGTTTTGAAAAGAGCGGGAGCTGAGAGTCGCGGAGGTTTGAAAAGAGCGGGACCTGAGAGTCCCGGAGGTTTGAAAAGAGCGGGAGCTGAGAGTCGCGGAGGTTTCAAAAGAGCGGGAGCTGAGGCTCGCGGAGGTTTGAAAAGAGCAGGACCTGAGAGTCGCGGAGGTTTGAAAAGAGCGGGAGCTGAGAGTCGCGGAGGTTTGAAAAGAGCGGGAGCTGAGCTTCGCGGAGGTTTGAAAAGAGCGGGAGCTGAGAGTCGCGGAGGTTTGAAAAGAGCGGGAGCTGAGAGTCGCGGAGGTTTGCAAAGAGCGGGAGCTGAGAGTCGCGGAGGTTTGAAAAGAGCAGAACCTGAGAGTCGCGGAGGTTTGAAAAGAGGGGGAGCTGAGAGTCGCGGAGGTTTGAAAAGAGTGGGAGCTGAGAGTCGCGGAGGTTTGAAAAGAGCGGGAGATGAGAGTCGCGGAGGTTTGAAAAGACCGGGAGCTGAGAGTCGCGGAGGTTTGAAAAGAGCGAGAGCTGAGAGTTGCGGAGGTTTGAAAAGAGCGGGTGCTAAGATTCGCAGAGGTTTGAAAAGAGCGGGAGCTGAGAGCCGCGGAGTTTTGAAAAGAGCGGGAGATGAGAGTCGCGGAGGTTTGAAAAGAGCGGGAGCTTAGAGTCGCGGAGGTTTGAAAAGAGCGGGAGCTGAGAGTCGCGCATGTTTGAAATGAGCGGGAGCTGAGAGTCGCGGAGGTTTGCAAAGAGCGGGAGCTGAGAGTCACGGAGGATTGAAAAGAGCGGGAGCTGAGAGTCGCTGAGGTTTGAAAAGAGCGGGAGCTGAGAGTCGCGGAGGTTTGAAAAGAGCGGGAGCTGAGAGTTGCGGAGGTTTGAAAAGAGCTGGAGCTAAGAGTCACGGAGGTTTGAAAAGAGCGGGAGCTGAGAGTCGCGGAGGTTTGAAAAGAGCGGGAGCTGAGAGTCGCGGAGGATTGAAAAGAGCGGGAGCTGAGAGTCGCGGAGGTTTGAAAAGAGAGGGAGCTGAGAGTCGCGGAGGTTTGAAAAGAGCGGGAGCTGAGAGTCGCCGAGGTTTGAAAAGAGCGGGAGCTGAGAGTCGCGGCGGTTTGAAAAGAGCGGGAGGTGAGAGTCGCGGAGGTTTGAAAAGAGTTGGAGCTAAGAGTCACGGAGGTTTGAAAAGAGCGGGAGCTGAGAGTCGCGGAGGTTTGAAAAGAGCGGGAGCTGAGAGTCGCGGAGGATTGAAATGAGCGGGAGCTGAGAGTCGCGGAGGTTTGAAAAGATCGGGAGCTGAGCGTCGCGGAGGTTTGAAAAGAGCGGGAGCTGAGAGTCGCGGAGGTTTGAAAAGAGCGGGAGCTGAGAGTCGCGGAGGTTTGAAAAGAGCGGGAGCTGAGAGTCGCGGAGTTTTGAAAAGAGCGGGAGCTGAGAGTCGCGGAGGTTTGAAAAGAGCGGGACCTGAGAGTCCCGGAGGTTTGAAAAGAGCGGGAGCTGAGAGTCGCGGAGGTTTCAAAAGAGCGGGAGCTGAGGCTCGCGGAGGTTTGAAAAGAGCAGGACCTGAGAGTCGCGGAGGTTTGAAAAGAGCGGGAGCTGAGAGTCGCGGAGGTTTGAAAAGAGCGGGAGCTGAGCTTCGCGGAGGTTTGAAAAGAGCGGGAGCTGAGAGTCGCGGAGGTTTGAAAAGAGCGGGAGCTGAGAGTCGCGGAGGTTTGCAAAGAGCGGGAGCTGAGAGTCGCGGAGGTTTGAAAAGAGCAGAACCTGAGAGTCGCGGAGGTTTGAAAAGAGGGGGAGCTGAGAGTCGCGGAGGTTTGAAAAGAGTGGGAGCTGAGAGTCGCGGAGGTTTGAAAAGAGCGGGAGATGAGAGTCGCGGAGGTTTGAAAAGACCGGGAGCTGAGAGTCGCGGAGGTTTGAAAAGAGCGAGAGCTGAGAGTTGCGGAGGTTTGAAAAGAGCGGGTGCTAAGATTCGCAGAGGTTTGAAAAGAGCGGGAGCTGAGAGCCGCGGAGTTTTGAAAAGAGCGGGAGATGAGAGTCGCGGAGGTTTGAAAAGAGCGGGAGCTTAGAGTCGCGGAGGTTTGAAAAGAGCGGGAGCTGAGAGTCGCGCATGTTTGAAATGAGCGGGAGCTGAGAGTCGCGGAGGTTTGCAAAGAGCGGGAGCTGAGAGTCACGGAGGATTGAAAAGAGCGGGAGCTGAGAGTCGCCGAGGTTTGAAAAGAGCGGGAGCTGAGAGTCGCGGAGGTTTGAAAAGAGCGGGAGCTGAGAGTTGCGGAGGTTTGAAAAGAGCTGGAGCTAAGAGTCACGGAGGTTTGAAAAGAGCGGGAGCTGAGAGTCGCGGAGGTTTGAAAAGAGCGGGAGCTGAGAGTCGCGGAGGATTGAAAAGAGTGGGAGCTGAGAGTCGCGGAGGTTTGAAAAGAGAGGGAGCTGAGAGTCGCGGAGGTTTGAAAAGAGCGGGAGCTGAGAGTCGCCGAGGTTTGAAAAGAGCGGGAGCTGAGAGTCGCGGCGGTTTGAAAAGAGCGGGAGGTGAGAGTCGCGGAGGTTTGAAAAGAGTTGGAGCTAAGAGTCACGGAGGTTTGAAAAGAGCGGGAGCTGAGAGTCGCGGAGGTTTGAAAAGAGCGGGAGCTGAGAGTCGCGGAGGATTGAAATGAGCGGGAGCTGAGAGTTGCGGAGGTTTGAAAAGAGCGGGAGCTAAGAGTCGCAGAGGTTTGAAAAGAGCGGGAGCTGAGAGCCGCGGAGGTTTGAAAATAGCGGGAGAAGAGAGTCGCGGAGGTATGAAAAGAGCGGGAGCTTAGAGTCGCGGAGGTTTGAAAAGAGCGGGAGCTGAGAGTCGCGCATGTCTGAAAAGAGCGGGAGGCGAGAGTCGCGGAGGTTTGCAAAGAGCGGGAGCTGAGAGTCGCGGAGGATTGAAAGGAGCCGGAGCTGAGAGTCGCCGAGGTTTGAAAAGAGCGGGAGCTGAGAGTCGCGGAGGTTTGAAAAGAGCGGGAGCTGAGAGTCGCGGAGGTTTGAAAAGAGGGGGAGCTAAGAGTCGCGGAGGTTTGAAAAGAGCGGGAGCTGAGAGTCGCGGAGGTTTGAAAAGAGCGGGAGCTGAGAGTCGCGGAGGTTTGAAATTAGCGGGAGCTGAGAGTCGCGGAGGTTTGAAAAGAGCGAGAGCTGAGAGTTGCGGAGGTTTGAAAAGAGCGGGAGCTAAGATTCGCAGAGGTTTGAAAAGAGCGGGAGCTGAGAGCCGCGGAGTTTTGAAAAGAGCGGGAGATGAGAGTCGCGGAGGTTTGAAAAGAGAGGGAGCTTAGAGTCGCGGAGGTTTGAAAAGAGCGGGAGCTGAGAGTCGCGCATGTTTGAAATGAGCGGGAGCTGAGAGTCGCGGAGGTTTGCAAAGAGCGGGAGCTGAGAGTCGCGGAGGATTGAAAAGAGCGGGAGCTGAGAGTCGCCGAGGTTTGAAAAGAGCGGGAGCTGAGAGTCGCGGAGGTTTGAAGAGAGCGGGAGCTGAGAGTCGCGGAGGTTTGAAAAGAGCTGGAGCTAAGAGTCACGGAGGTTTGAAAAGAGCGGGAGCTGAGAGTCGCGGAGGTTTGAAAAGAGCGGGAGCTGAGAGTCGCGGAGGATTGAAATGAGCGGGAGCTGAGAGTTGCGGATGTTTGAAAAGAGCGGGAGCTAAGAGTCGCAGAGGTTTGAAAAGAGCGGGAGCTGAGAGCCGCGGAGGTTTGAAAATAGCGGGAGAAGAGAGTCGCGGAGGTTTGAAAAGAGCGGGAGCTTAGAGTCGCGGAGGTTTGAAAAGAGCGGGAGCTGAGAGTCGCGCATGTCTGAAAAGAGCGGGAGGTGAGAGTCGCGGAGGTTTGCAAAGAGCGGGAGCTGAGAGTCGCGGAGGATTGAAAAGAGCCGGAGCTGAGAGTCGCGGAGGTTTGAAAAGAGCGGGAGCTGAGAGTCGCGGAGGTTTGAAAAGAGCGGGACCTGAGAGTCCCGGAGGTTTGAAAAGAGCAGGAGCTGAGAGTCGCGGAGGTTTCAAAAGAGCGGGAGCTGAGGCTCGCGGAGGTTTGAAAAGAGCACGACCTGAGAGTCGCGGAGGTTTGAAAAGAGCGGGAGCTGAGAGTCGCGGAGGTTTGAAAAGAGCGTGAGCTGAGAGTCGCGGAGGTTTGAAAAGAGCGGGACCTGAGTGTCCCGGAGGTTTGAAAAGAGCGGGTGCTGTGAGTCGCGGAGATTTGAAAAGAACGGGAGCTGAGAGTCGCGGAGGTTTGAAAATAGCGTGAGCTGAGAGTCGCGGAGGTGTGAAAATAGCAGGACCTGAGAGTCGCGGAGGTTTGAAAAGAGCGGGAGCTGAGAGTCGCGGAGGTTTGAAAAGAGCGTGAGCTGAGAGTCGCGGAGGTTTGAAAAGAGCTGGAGCTGAGAGTCGCGGAGTTTTGAAAAGAGCGGGAGCTGAGAGTCGCGGAGGTTTGCAAAGAGCGGGAGCTGAGAGTCGCGGAGGTTTGAAAAGAGCTGGACCTGAGAGTCGCGGAGGTTTGAAAAGAGCGGGAGCTGAGAGTCGCGGAGGTTTGAAAAGAGAGGGAGCTGAGAGTCGCGGAGGTTTGAAAAGAGCGGGAGCTGAGAGTCGCCGAGGTTTGAAAAGAGCGGGAGCTGAGAGTCGCGGCGGTTTGAAAAGAGCGGGAGCTGAGAGTCGCGGAGGTTTGAAAAGAGTTGGAGCTAAGAGTCACGGAGGTTTGAAAAGAGCGGGAGCTGAGAGTCGCGGAGGTTTGAAAAGAGCGGGAGCTGAGAGTCGCGGAGGATTGAAATGAGCGGGAGCTGAGAGTTGCGGAGGTTTGAAAAGAGCGGGAGCTAAGAGTCGCAGAGGTTTGAAAAGAGCGGGAGCTGAGAGCCGCGGAGGTTTGAAAATAGCGGGAGAAGAGAGTCGCGGAGGTATGAAAAGAGCGGGAGCTTAGAGTCGCGGAGGTTTGAAAAGAGCGGGAGCTGAGAGTCGCGCATGTCTGAAAAGAGCGGGAGGCGAGAGTCGCGGAGGTTTGCAAAGAGCGGGAGCTGAGAGTCGCGGAGGATTGAAAAGAGCCGGAGCTGAGAGTCGCCGAGGTTTGAAAAGAGCGGGAGCTGAGAGTCGCGGAGGTTTGAAAAGAGCGGGAGCTGAGAGTCGCGGAGGTTTGAAAAGAGGGGGAGCTAAGAGTCGCGGAGGTTTGAAAAGAGCGGGAGCTGAGAGTCGCGGAGGTTTGAAAAGAGCGGGAGCTGAGAGCCGCGGAGGTTTGAAATTAGCGGGAGCTGAGAGTCGCGGAGGTTTGAAAAGAGCGGGTGCTGAGAGTCGGGGAGGTTAGGAAAAGACCGGGAGCTAAGAGTCGCGGAGGTTTGAAAAGAGCGGGAGCTGAGAGTCGCGGAGGTTTGAAAACAGCGGGAGCTGAGAGTCGCGGAGGTTTGAAAAGAGCGGGAGCTGGGAGTCGCGGAGGTTTGAAAAGAGCGGGAGCTGAGAGTCGCGGAGGTTTGAAAGGAGCGGGAGCTGAGAGTCGCGGAGGTTTGAAAAGAGCGGGAGCTGAGAGTTGCGGAGTTTTGAAAAGAGCGGGAGCTGAGAGTCGCGGAGGTTTGAAAAGAGCGGGACCTGAGAGTCCCGGAGGTTTGAAAAGAGCGGGAGCTAAGAGTCGCAGTGGTTTGAAACGAGCGGGAGCTGAGGCTCGCGGAGGTTTGAAAAGAGCAGGACCTGAGAGTCGCGGAGGTTTGAAAAGAGCGGGAGCTGAGAGTCGCGGAGGTTTGAAAAGAGCGTGAGCTGAGAGTCGCGGAGGTTTGAAAAGAGCGGGACCTGAGTGTCCCGGAGGTTTGAAAAGAGCGGGTGCTGTGAGTCGCGGAGATTTGAAAAGAACGGGAGCTGAGAGTCGCGGAGGTTTGAAAATAGCGTGAGCTGAGAGTCGCGGAGGTGTGAAAATAGCAGGACCTGAGAGTCGCGGAGTTTTGAAAAGAGCGGGAGCTGAGAGTCGCGGAGGTTTGAAAAGAGCGTGAGCTGAGAGTCGCGGAGGTTTGAAAAGAGCGTGAGCTGAGAGTCGCGGAGGTTTGAAAAGAGCTGGAGCTGAGAGTCGCGGAGTTTTGAAAAGAGCGGGAGCTGAGAGTCGCGGAGGTTTGCAAAGAGCGGGAGCTGAGAGTCGCGGAGGTTTGAAAAGAGCTGGACCTGAGAGTCGCGGAGGATTGAAAAGAGCGGGAGCTGAGAGTCGCCGAGGTTTGAAAAGAGCGGGAGCTGAGAGTCGCGGAGGTTTGAAAAGAGCGGGAGCTGAGAGTTGCGGAGGTTTGAAAAGAGCTGGAGCTAAGAGTCACGGAGGTTTGAAAAGAGCGGGAGCTGAGAGTCGCGGAGGTTTGAAAAGAGCGGGAGCTGAGAGTCGCGGAGGATTGAAATGAGCGGGAGCTGAGAGTTGCGGAGGTTTGAAAAGAGCGGGAGCTAAGAGTCGCAGAGGTTTGAAAAGAGCGGGAGCTGAGAGCCGCGGAGGTTTGAAAATAACGGGAGAAGAGAGTCGCGGAGGTTTGAAAAGAGCGGGAGCTTAGAGTCGCGGAGGTTTGAAAAGAGCGGGAGCTGAGAGTCGCGCATGTCTGAAAAGAGCGGGAGGTGAGAGTCGCAGAGGTTTGCAAAGAGCGGGAGCTGAGAGTCGCGGAGGATTGAAAAGAGCCGGAGCTGAGAGTCGCCGAGGTTTGAAAAGAGCGGGAGCTGAGAGTCGCGGAGGTTTGAAAAGAGAGGGAGCTGAGAGTCGCGGAGGTTTGAAAAGAGCGGGAGCTAAGAGTCGCGGAGGTTTGAAAAGAGCGGGAGCTGAGAGTCGCGGAGGTTTGAAAAGAGCGGGAGCTGAGAGTCGCGGAGGTTTGAAATGAGCGGGAGCTGAGAGTCGCGGAGGTTTGAAAAGAGCGGGTGCTGAGAGTCGGGGAGGTTATGAAAAGACCGGGAGCTAAGAGTCGCGGAGGTTTGAAAAGAGCGGGAGCTGAGAGTCGCGGAGGTTTGAAAACAGCGGGAGCTGAGAGTCGCGGAGGTTTGAAAAGAGCGGGAGCTGAGAGTCGCGGAGGTTTGAAAAGAGCGGGAGCTGAGAGTCGCGGAGGTTTGAAAAGAGCGGGAGCTGAGAGTCGCGGAGGTTTGAAAAGAGCGGGAGCTGAGAGTCGCGGAGTTTTGAAAAGAGCGGGAGCTGAGAGTCGCGGAGGTTTGAAAAGAGCGGGACCTGAGAGTCCCGGAGGTTTGAAAAGAGCGGGAGCTGAGAGTCGCGGAGGTTTCAAAAGAGCGGGAGCTGAGGCTCGCGGAGGTTTGAAAAGAGCAGGACCTGAGAGTCGCGGAGGTTTGAAAAGAGCGGGAGCTGAGAGTCGCGGAGGTTTGAAAAGAGCGGGAGCTGAGCGTCGCGGAGGTTTGAAAAGAGAGGGAGCTGAGAATCGCGGAGGTTTGAAAAGAGCGGGACCTGAGAGTCCCGGAGGTTTGAAAAGAGCGGGAGCTGAGAGTCGCGGAGGTTTCAAAAGAGCGGGAGCTGAGGCTCGCGGACGTTTGAAAAGAGCAGGACCTGAGAGTCGCGGAGGTTTGAAAAGAGCGGGAGCTGAGAGTCGCGGAGGTTTGAAAAGGGCGGGAGCTGAAAGTCGCGGAGATTTGAAAAGAGCAGGACCTGAGAGTCGCAGAGGTTTGAAAAGAGCGGGAGCTGAGAGTCGCGGAGGTTTGAAAAGAGCGGGAGGTGAGAGTTGCGGAGGTTTGAATAGAGCGGGACCTGAGAGTCGCGGAGGTTTAAAGAGAGCGGGAGCTGAGAGTCGCGGAGGTTTGAAAAGAGCGGGAGCTGAGCGTCGCGGAAGTTTGAAAAGAGCGGGAGCTGAGAGTCGCGGAGGTTTGAAAAGAGCGGGAGCTGAGAGTTCCGGAGGTTTGCAAAGAGCGGGAGCTGAGAGTCGCAGAGGTTTGAAAAGAGCAGGATCTGAGAGTCGCGGAGGTTTGAAAAGAGGGGGAGCTGAGAGTCGCGGAGGTTTGAAAAGAGTGGGAGCTGAGAGTCGCGGAGGTTTGAAAAGAGCGGGAGCTAAGAGTCGCAGAGGTTTGAAAAGAGCGGGAGCTGAGAGCCGCGGAGGTTTGAAAATAGCGGGAGAAGAGAGTCGCGGAGGTTTGAAAAGAGCGGGAGCTTAGAGTCGCGGAGGTTTGAAAAGAGCGGGAGCTGAGAGTCGCGCATGTCTGAAAAGAGCGGGAGGTGAGAGTCGCGGAGGTTTGAAAAGAGCGGGACCTGTGAGTCGCGGAGGTTTGAAGAGAGCGGGAGCTGAGAGTCGCGGAGGTTTGAAAAGAGCGGGAGCTGAGCGGCGCGGAGGTTTGAAAAGAGCGGGAGCTGAGAGTCGCGGAGGTTTGAAAAGAGCGGGAGCTGAGAGTCGCGGAGGTTTGAAAAGAGCGGGAGCTGAGAGTCGCGGAGTTTTGAAAAGAGCGGGAGCTGAGAGTCGCGGAGGTTTGAAAAGAGCGGGAGTTGAGAGTCGTGGAGTTTTGAAAAGAGCGGGAGCTGAGAGTCGCGGAGGTTTGAAAAGAGCGGGACCTGAGGGTCCCGGAGGTTTGAAAAGAGCGGGAGCTGAGAGTCGCGGAGGTTTCAAAAGAGCGGGAGCTGAGGCTCGCGGAGGTTTGAAAAGAGCAGGACCTGAGAGTCGCGGAGGTTTGAAAAGAGCGGGAGCTGAGAGTCGCGGAGGTTTGAAAAGAGCGGGACCTGAGAGTCCCGGAGGTTTGAAAAGAGCGGGAGCTGAGAGTCGCGGAGGTTTCAAAAGAGCGGGAGCTGAGGCTCGCGGAGGTTTGAAAAGAGCAGGACCTGAGAGTCGCAGAGGTTTGAAAAGAGCGGGAGCTGAGAGTCGCGGAGGTTTGAAAAGAGCGGGAGCTGAGCGTCGCGGAGGTTTGAAAAGAGAGGGAGCTGAGAGTCGCGGAGGTTTGAAAAGAGCGGGACCTGAGAGTCCCGGAGGTTTGAAAAGAGCGGGAGCTGAGAGTCGCGGAGGTTTCAAAAGAGCGGGAGCTGAGGCTCGCGGACGTTTGAAATGAGCAGGACCTGAGAGTCGCGGAGGTTTGAAAAGAGCGGGAGCTGAGAGTCGCGGAGGTTTGAAAAGGGCGGGAGCTGAAAGTCGCGGAGATTTGAAAAGAGCAGGACCTGAGAATCGCGGAGGTTTGAAAAGAGCGGGAGCTGAGAGTCGCGGAGGTTTGAAAAGAGCGGGAGGTGAGAGTTGCGGAGGTTTGAAAAGAGCGGGACCTGAGAGTCGCGGAGGTTTAAAGAGAGCGGGAGCTGAGAGTCGCGGAGGTTTGAAAAGAGCGGGAGCTGAGCGTCGCGGAGGTTTGAAAAGAGCGGGAGCTGAGAGTCGCGGAGGTTTGAAAAGAGCGGGAGCTGAGAGTTCCGGAGGTTTGCAAAGAGCGGGAGCTGAGAGTCGCAGAGGTTTGAAAAGAGCAGGATCTGAGAGTCGCGGAGGTTTGAAAAGAGGGGGAGCTGAGAGTCGCGGAGGTTTGAAAAGAGTGGGAGCTGAGAGTCGCTGAGGTTTGAAAAGAGCGGGAGCTAAGAGTCGCAGAGGTTTGAAAAGAGCGGGAGCTGAGAGCCGCGGAGGTTTGAAAATAGCGGGAGAAGAGAGTCGCGGAGGTTTGAAAAGAGCGGGAGCTTAGAGTCGCGGAGGTTTGAAAAGAGCGGGAGCTGAGAGTCGCGCATGTCTGAAAAGAGCGGGAGGTGAGAGTCGCGGAGGTTTGAAAAGAGCGGGACCTGAGAGTCGCGGAGGTTTGAAGAGAGCGGGAGCTGAGAGTCGCGGAGGTTTGAAAAGAGCGGGAGCTGAGCGGCGCGGAGGTTTGAAAAGAGCGGGAGCTGAGAGTCGCGGAGGTTTGAAAAGAGCGGGAGCTGAGAGTCGCGGAGGTTTGAAAAGAGCGGGAGCTGAGAGTCGCGGAGTTTTGAAAAGAGCGGGAGCTGAGAGTCGCGGAGGTTTGAAAAGAGCGGGAGTTGAGAGTCGCGGAGTTTTGAAAAGAGCGGGAGCTGAGAGTCGCGGAGGTTTGAAAAGAGCGGGACCTGAGGGTCCCGGAGGTTTGAAAAGAGCGGGAGCTGAGAGTCGCGGAGGTTTCAAAAGAGCGGGAGCTGAGGCTCGCGGAGGTTTGAAAAGAGCAGGACCTGAGAGTCGCGGAGGTTTGAAAAGAGCGGGAGCTGAGAGTCGCGGAGGTTTGAAAAGAGCGGGAGCTGAAAGTCGCGGAGATTTGAAAAGAGCAGGACCTGAGAGTCGCGGAGGTTTGAAAAGAGCGGGAGCTGAGAGTCGCGGAGATTTGAAAAGAGCGGGAGGTGAGAGTCGCGGAGGTTTGAAAAGAGCGGGACCTGAGAGTCGCGGAGGTTTGAAGAGAGCGGGAGCTGAGAGTCGCGGATGTTTGAAAAGAGCGGGAGCTGAACGTCGCGGAGGTTTGAAAAGAGCGGGAGCTGAGAGTCGCGGAGGTTTGAAAAGAGCGTGAGCTGAGAGTTCCGGAGGTTTGCAAAGAGCGGGAGCTGAGAGTCGCAGAGGTTTGAAAAGAGCAGGATCTGAGAGTCGCGGAGGTTTGAAAAGAGGGGGAGCTGAGAGTCGCGGAGGTTTGAAAAGAGTGGGAGCTGAGAGTCGCGGAGGTTTGAAAAGAGCGGGAGCTAAGAGTCGCAGAGGTTTGAAAAGAGCGGGAGCTGAGAGCCGCGGAGGTTTGAAAATAGCGGGAGAAGAGAGTCGCGGAGGTTTGAAAAGAGCGGGAGCTTAGAGTCGCGGAGGTTTGAAAAGAGCGGGAGCTGAGAGTCGCGCATGTCTGAAAAGAGCGGGAGGTGAGAGTCGCGGAGGTTTGAAAAGAGCGGGAGCTGAGAGTCGCGGAGGTTTCAAAAGAGCGGGAGGTGAGAGTTGCGGAGGTTTGAAAAGAGCGGGACCTGAGAGTCGCGGAGGTTTGAAGAGAGCGGGAGCTGAGAGTCGCGGAGGTTTGAAAAGATCGGGAGCTAGGCGTCGCGGAGGTTTGAAAAGAGCGGGAGCTGAGAGTCGCGGAAGTTTGAAAAGAGCGGGAGCTGAGAGTCGCGGAGGTTTGAAAAGAGCGGGAGCTGAGAGTCGCGGAGTTTTGAAAAGAGCGGGAGCTGAGAGTCGCGGAGGTTTGAAAAGAGCGGGACCTGAGAGTCCCGGAGGTTTGAAAAGAGCGGGAGCTGAGAGTCGCGGAGGTTTCAAAAGAGCGGGAGCTGAGGCTCGCGGAGGTTTGAAAAGAGCAGGACCTGAGAGTCGCGGAGGTTTGAAAAGAGCGGGAGCTGAGAGTCGCGGAGGTCTGAAAAGAGCGGGAGCTGAGCTTCGCGGAGGTTTGAAAAGAGCGGGAGCTGAGAGTCGCGGAGGTTTGAAAAGAGCGGGAGCTGAGAGTCGCGGAGGTTTGCAAAGAGCGGGAGTTGAGAGTCGCGGAGGTTTGAAAAGAGCAGGACATGAGAGTCGCGGAGGTTTGAAAAGAGGTGGAGCTGAGAGTCGCGGAGGTTTGAAAAGAGTGGGAGCTGAGAGTCGCGGAGGTTTGAAAAGAGCGGGAGATGAGAGTCGCGGAGGTTTGAAAAGAGCGGGAGCTGAGAGTCGCGGAGGTTTGAAAAGAGCGAGAGCTGAGAGTTGCGGAGGTTTGAAAAGAGCGGGAGCTAAGATTCGCAGAGGTTTGAAAAGAGCGGGAGCTGAGAGTCGCGGAGGTTTGAAAAGAGCGGGAGCTGAGAGTCGCGCATGTCTGAAAAGAGCGGGAGGTGAGAGTCGCGGAGGTTTGAAAAGAGCGGGAGCTGAGAGTCGCGGAGGTTTCAAAAGAGCGGGAGGTGAGAGTTGCGGAGGTTTGAAAAGAGCGGGACCTGAGAGTCGCGGAGGTTTGAAGAGAGCGGGAGCTGAGAGTCGCGGAGGTTTGAAAAGATCGGGAGCTAGGCGTCGCGGAGGTTTGAAAAGAGCGGGAGCTGAGAGTCGCGGAAGTTTGAAAAGAGCGGGAGCTGAGAGTCGCGGAGGTTTGAAAAGAGCGGGAGCTGAGAGTCGCGGAGTTTTGAAAAGAGCGGGAGCTGAGAGTCGCGGAGGTTTGAAAAGAGCGGGACCTGAGAGTCCCGGAGGTTTGAAAAGAGCGGGAGCTGAGAGTCGCGGAGGTTTCAAAAGAGCGGGAGCTGAGGCTCGCGGAGGTTTGAAAAGAGCAGGACCTGAGAGTCGCGGAGGTTTGAAAAGAGCGGGAGCTGAGAGTCGCGGAGGTCTGAAAAGAGCGGGAGCTGAGCTTCGCGGAGGTTTGAAAAGAGCGGGAGCTGAGAGTCGCGGAGGTTTGAAAAGAGCGGGAGCTGAGAGTCGCGGAGGTTTGCAAAGAGCGGGAGTTGAGAGTCGCGGAGGTTTGAAAAGAGCAGGACATGAGAGTCGCGGAGGTTTGAAAAGAGGTGGAGCTGAGAGTCGCGGAGGTTTGAAAAGAGTGGGAGCTGAGAGTCGCGGAGGTTTGAAAAGAGCGGGAGATGAGAGTCGCGGAGGTTTGAAAAGAGCGGGAGCTGAGAGTCGCGGAGGTTTGAAAAGAGCGAGAGCTGAGAGTTGCGGAGGTTTGAAAAGAGCGGGAGCTAAGATTCGCAGAGGTTTGAAAAGAGCGGGAGCTGAGAGTCGCAGAGGTTTGAAAAGAGCGGGAGCTGAGAGCCGCGGAGGTTTGAAAATAGCGGGAGAAGAGAGTCGCGGAGGTTTGAAAAGAGCGGGAGCTTAGAGTCGCGGAGGTTTGAAAAGAGCGGGAGCTGAGAGTCGCGCATGTCTGAAAAGAGCGGGAGGTGAGAGTCGCGGAGGTTTGAAAAGAGCGGGAGCTGAGAGTCGCGGAGGTTTCAAAAGAGCGGGAGGTGAGAGTTGCGGAGGTTTGAAAAGAGCGGGACCTGAGAGTCGCGGAGGTTTGAAGAGAGCGGGAGCTGAGAGTCGCGGAGGTTTGAAAAGATCGGGAGCTGAGCGTCGCGGAGGTTTGAAAAGAGCGGGAGCTGAGAGTCGCGGAGGTTTGAAAAGAGCGGGAGCTGAGAGTCGCGGAGGTTTGAAAAGAACGGGAGCTGAGAGTCGCGGAGTTTTGAAAAGAGCGGGAGCTGAGAGTCGCGAAGGTTTGAAAAGAGCGGGACCTGAGAGTCCCGGAGGTTTGAAAAGAGCGGGAGCTGAGAGTCGCGGAGGTTTCAAAAGAGCGGGAGCTGAGGCTCGCGGAGGTTTGAAAAGAGCAGGACCTGAGAGTCGCGGAGGTTTGAAAAGAGCGGGAGCTGAGAGTCGCGGAGGTTTGAAAAGAGCGGGAGCTGAGCTTCGCGGAGGTTTGAAAAGAGCGGGAGCTGAGAGTCGCGGAGGTTTGAAAAGAGCAGGACATGAGAGTCGCGGAGGTTTGAAAAGAGGGGGAGCTGAGAGTCGCGGAGGTTTGAAAAGAGTGGGAGCTGAGAATCGCGGAGGTTTGAAAAGAGCGGGAGATGAGAGTCACGGAGGTTTGAAAAGAGCGGGAGCTGAGAGTCGCGGAGGTTTGAAAAGAGCGAGAGCTGAGCGTTGCGGAGGTTTGAAAAGAGCGGGAGCTAAGATTCGCAGAGGTTTGAAAAGAGCGGGAGCTGAGAGCCGCGGAGTTTTGAAAAGAGCGGGAGATGAGAGTCGCGGAGGTTTGAAAAGAGCGGGAGCTTAGAGTCGCGGAGGTTTGAAAAGAGCGGGAGCTGAGAGTCGCGCATGTTTGAAATGAGCGGGAGCTGAGAGTCGCGGAGGTTTGCAAAGAGCGGGAGCTGAGAGTCGCGGAGGATTGAAAAGAGCGGGAGCTGAGAGTCGCCGAGGTTTGAAAAGAGCGGGAGCTGAGAGTCGCGGAGGTTTGAAAAGAGCGGGAGCTGAGAGTCGCGGAGGTTTGAAAAGAGCTGGAGCTAAGAGTCACGGAGGTTTCAAAAGAGCGGGAGCTGAGAGTCGCGGAGGTTTGAAAAGAGCGGGAGCTGAGAGTCGCGGAGGATTGAAAATAGCGGGAGAAGAGAGTCGCGGAGGTTTGAAAAGAGCGGGAGCTTAGAGTCGCGGAGGTTTGAAAAGAGCGGGAGCTGAGAGTCGCGCATGTCTGAAAAGAGCGGGAGGTGAGAGTCGCGGAGGTTTGAAAAGAGCGGGAGCTGAGAGTCGCGGAGGTTTCAAAAGAGCGGGAGGTGAGAGTTGCGGAGGTTTGAAAAGAGCGGGACCTGAGAGTCGCGGAGGTTTGAAGAGAGCGGGAGCTGAGAGTCGCGGAGGTTTGAAAAGATCGGGAGCTAGGCGTCGCGGAGGTTTGAAAAGAGCGGGAGCTGAGAGTCGCGGAAGTTTGAAAAGAGCGGGAGCTGAGAGTCGCGGAGGTTTGAAAAGAGCGGGAGCTGAGAGTCGCGGAGTTTTGAAAAGAGCGGGAGCTGAGAGTCGCGGAGGTTTGAAAAGAGCGGGACCTGAGAGTCCCGGAGGTTTGAAAAGAGCGGGAGCTGAGAGTCGCGGAGGTTTCAAAAGAGCGGGAGCTGAGGCTCGCGGAGGTTTGAAAAGAGCAGGACCTGAGAGTCGCGGAGGTTTGAAAAGAGCGGGAGCTGAGAGTCGCGGAGGTCTGAAAAGAGCGGGAGCTGAGCTTCGCGGAGGTTTGAAAAGAGCGGGAGCTGAGAGTCGCGGAGGTTTGAAAAGAGCGGGAGCTGAGAGTCGCGGAGGTTTGCAAAGAGCGGGAGTTGAGAGTCGCGGAGGTTTGAAAAGAGCAGGACATGAGAGTCGCGGAGGTTTGAAAAGAGGTGGAGCTGAGAGTCGCGGAGGTTTGAAAAGAGTGGGAGCTGAGAGTCGCGGAGGTTTGAAAAGAGCGGGAGATGAGAGTCGCGGAGGTTTGAAAAGAGCGGGAGCTGAGAGTCGCGGAGGTTTGAAAAGAGCGAGAGCTGAGAGTTGCGGAGGTTTGAAAAGAGCGGGAGCTAAGATTCGCAGACGTTTGAAAAGAGCGGGAGCTGAGAGTCGCAGAGGTTTGAAAAGAGCGGGAGCTGAGAGCCGCGGAGGTTTGAAAATAGCGGGAGAAGAGAGTCGCGGAGGTTTGAAAAGAGCGGGAGCTTAGAGTCGCGGAGGTTTGAAAAGAGCGGGAGCTGAGAGTCGCGCATGTCTGAAAAGAGCGGGAGGTGAGAGTCGCGGAGGTTTGAAAAGAGCGGGAGCTGAGAGTCGCGGAGGTTTCAAAAGAGCGGGAGGTGAGAGTTGCGGAGGTTTGAAAAGAGCGGGACCTGAGAGTCGCGGAGGTTTGAAGAGAGCGGGAGCTGAGAGTCGCGGAGGTTTGAAAAGATCGGGAGCTGAGCGTCGCGGAGGTTTGAAAAGAGCGGGAGCTGAGAGTCGCGGAGGTTTGAAAAGAGCGGGAGCTGAGAGTCGCGGAGGTTTGAAAAGAGCGGGAGCTGAGAGTCGCGGAGTTTTGAAAAGAGCGGGAGCTGAGAGTCGCGGAGGTTTGAAAAGAGCGGGACCTGAGAGTCCCGGAGGTTTGAAAAGAGCGGGAGCTGAGAGTCGCGGAGGTTTCAAAAGAGCGGGAGCTGAGGCTCGCGGAGGTTTGAAAAGAGCAGGACCTGAGAGTCGCGGAGGTTTGAAAAGAGCGGGAGCTGAGAGTCGCGGAGGTTTGAAAAGAGCGGGAGCTGACCTTCGCGGAGGTTTGAAAAGAGCGGGAGCTGAGAGTCGCGGAGGTTTGAAAAGAGCAGGACATGAGAGTCGCGGAGGTTTGAAAAGAGGGGGAGCTGAGAGTCGCGGAGGTTTGAAAAGAGTGGGAGCTGAGAATCGCGGAGGTTTGAAAAGAGCGGGAGATGAGAGTCACGGAGGTTTGAAAAGAGCGGGAGCTGAGAGTCGCGGAGGTTTGAAAAGAGCGAGAGCTGAGCGTTGCGGAGGTTTGAAAAGAGCGGGAGCTAAGGTTCGCAGAGGTTTGAAAAGAGCGGGAGCTGAGAGCCGCGGAGTTTTGAAAAGAGCGGGAGATGAGAGTCGCGGAGGTTTGAAAAGAGCGGGAGCTTAGAGTCGCGGAGGTTTGAAAAGAGCGGGAGCTGAGAGTCGCGCATGTTTGAAATGAGCGGGAGCTGAGAGTCGCGGAGGTTTGCAAAGAGCGGGAGCTGAGAGTCGCGGAGGATTGAAAAGAGCGGGAGCTGAGAGTCGCCGAGGTTTGAAAAGAGCGGGAGCTGAGAGTCGCGGAGGTTTGAAAAGAGCGGGAGCTGAGAGTCGCGGAGGTTTGAAAAGAGCTGGAGCTAAGAGTCACGGAGGTTTCAAAAGAGCGGGAGCTGAGAGTCGCGGAGGTTTGAAAAGAGCGGGAGCTGAGAGTCGCGGAGGATTGAAAATAGCGGGAGAAGAGAGTCGCGGAGGTTTGAAAAGAGCGGGAGCTTAGAGTCGCGGAGGTTTGAAAAGAGCGGGAGCTGAGAGTCGCGCATGTCTGAAAAGAGCGGGAGGTGAGAGTCGCGGAGGTTTGCAAAGAGCGGGAGCTGAGAGTCGCGGAGGATTGAAAAGAGCCGGAGCTGAGAGTCGCCGAGGTTTGAAAAGAGCGGGAGCTGAGAGTCGCGGAGGTTTGAAAAGAGCAGGAGCTGAGAGTCGCGGAGGTTTGAAAAGAGCGGGAGCTGAGAGTCGCGGAGGTTTGAAAAGAGCTGGAGCTAAGAGTCACGGAGGTTTCAAAAGAGAGGGAGCTGAGAGTTGCGGAGGTTTGAAAAGAGCGGGAGCTGAGAGCCGCGGAGGTTTGAAAATAGCGGGAGAAGAGAGTCGCGGAGGTTTGAAAAGAGCGGGAGCTTAGAGTCGCGGAGGTTTGAAAAGAGCGGGAGCTGAGAGTCGCGCATGTCTGAAAAGAGCGGGAGGTGAGAGTCGCGGAGGTTTGCAAAGAGCGGGAGCTGAGAGTCGCGGAGGATTGAAAAGAGCCGGAGCTGAGAGTCGCCGAGGTATGAAAAGAGCGGGAGCTGAGAGTCGCGGAGGTTTGAAAAGAGCAGGAGCTGAGAGTCGCGGAGGTTTGAAAAGAGCGGGAGCTAAGAGTCGTGGAGGTTTGAAAAGAGCGGGAGCTGAGAGTCGCGGAGGTTTGAAAAGAGCGGGAGCTGAGAGTCGCGGAGGTTTGAAATGAGCGGGAGCTGAGAGTTGCGGAGGTTTGAAAAGAGCGGGTGCTGAGAGTCGGGGAGGTTATGAAAAGACCGGGAGCTAAGAGTCGCGGAGGTTTGAAAAGAGCGGGAGCTGAGAGCCGCGGAGGTTTGAAAATAGCGGGAGAAGAGAGTCGCGGAGGTTTGAAAAGAGCGGGAGCTTAGAGTCGCGGAGGTTTGAAAAGAGCGGGAGCTGAGAGTCGCGCATGTCTGAAAAGAGCGGGAGGTGAGAGTCGCGGAGGTTTGCAAAGAGCGGGAGCTGAGAGTCGCGGAGGTTTGAAAAGAGCGGGAGCTGAGAGCCGCGGAGGTTTGAAAAGAGCGGGAGAAGAGAGTCGCGGAGGTTTGAAAAGAGCGGGAGCTTAGAGTCGCGGAGGTTTGAAAAGAGCGGGAGCTGAGAGTCGCGCATGTCTGAAAAGAGCGGGAGGTGAGAGTCGCGGAGGTTTGCAAAGAGCGGGAGCTGAGAGTCGCGGAGGATTGAAAAGAGCCGGAGCTGAGAGTCGCCGAGGTTTGAAAAGAGCGGGAGCTGAGAGTCGCGGAGGTTTGAAAAGAGCAGGAGCTGAGAGTCACGGAGGTTTGAAAAGAGCGGGAGCTGAGAGTCGCGGAGGTTTGAAAAGAGCGGGAGCTGAGAGTCGCGGAGGTTTGAAAAGAGCGGGAGCTGAGAGTCGCGGAGGTTTGAAAAGAGCGGGAGCTGAGAGTCGCGGAGGTTTGAAAAGAGGGGGAGCTGAGAGTCGCGCATGTTTGAAATGAGCGGGAGCTGAGAGTCGCGGAGGTTTGCAAAGAGCGGGAGCTGAGAGTCGCGGAGGATTGAAAAGAGCGGGAGCTGAGAGTCGCCGAGGTTTGAAAAGAGCGGGAGCTGAGAGTCGCGGAGGTTTGAAAAGAGCGGGAGCTCAGAGTCGCGGAGGTTTGAAAAGAGCTGGAGGTAAGAGTCACGGAGGTTTCAAAAGAGCGGGAGCTGAGAGTCGCGGAGGTTTGAAAAGAGCGGGAGCTGAGAGTCGCGGAGGATTGAAAATAGCGGGAGAAGAGAGTCGCGGAGGTTTGAAAAGAGCGGGAGCTTAGAGTCGCGGAGGTTTGAAAAGAGCGGGAGCTGAGAGTCGCGCATGTCTGAAAAGAGCGGGAGGTGAGAGTCGCGGAGGTTTGCAAAGAGCGGGAGCTGAGAGTCGCGGAGGATTGAAAAGAGCCGGAGCTGAGAGTCGCCGAGGTTTGAAAAGAGCGGGAGCTGAGAGTCGCGGAGGTTTGAAAAGAGCAGGAGCTGAGAGTCGCGGAGGTTTGAAAAGAGCGGGAGCTGAGAGTCGCGGAGGTTTGAAAAGAGCTGGAGCTAAGAGTCACGGAGGTTTCAAAAGAGAGGGAGCTGAGAGTTGCGGAGGTTTGAAAAGAGCGGGAGCTGAGAGCCGCGGAGGTTTGAAAATAGCGGGAGAAGAGAGTCGCGGAGGTTTGAAAAGAGCGGGAGATTAGAGTCGCGGAGGTTTGAAAAGAGCGGGAGCTGAGAGTCGCGCATGTCTGAAAAGAGCGGGAGGTGAGAGTCGCGGAGGTTTGCAAAGAGCGGGAGCTGAGAGTCGCGGAGGATTGAAAAGAGCCGGAGCTGAGAGTCGCCGAGGTTTGAAAAGAGCGGGAGCTGAGAGTCGCGGAGGTTTGAAAAGAGCAGGAGCTGAGAGTCGCGGAGGTTTGAAAAGAGCGGGAGCTAAGAGTCGCGGAGGTTTGAAAAGAGCGGGAGCTTAGAGTCGCGGAGGTTTGAAAAGAGCGGGAGCTGAGAGTCGCGCATGTCTGAAAAGAGCGGGAGGTGAGAGTCGCGGAGGTTTGCAAAGAGCGGGAGCTGAGAGTCGCGGAGGTTTGAAAAGAGCGGGAGCTGAGAGCCGCGGAGGTTTGAAAATAGCGGGAGAAGAGAGTCGCGGAGGTTTGAAAAGAGCGGGAGCTTAGAGTCGCGGAGGTTTGAAAAGAGCGGGAGCTGAGAGTCGCGCATGTCTGAAAAGAGCGGGAGGTGAGAGTCGCGGAGGTTTGCAAAGAGCGGGAGCTGAGAGTCGCGGAGGATTGAAAAGAGCCGGAGCTGAGAGTCGCCGAGGTTTGAAAAGAGCGGGAGCTGAGAGTCGCGGAGGTTTGAAAAGAGCAGGAGCTGAGAGTCACGGAGGTTTGAAAAGAGCGGGAGCTGAGAGTCGCGGAGGTTTGAAAAGAGCGGGAGCTGAGAGTCGCGGAGGTTTGAAAAGAGCGGGAGCTGAGAGTCGCGGAGGTTTGAAAAGAGCGGGAGCTGAGAGTCGCGGAGGTTTGAAAAGAGGGGGAGCTGAGAGTCGCGGAGGTTTGAAAAGAGTGGGAGCTGAGAGTCACGGAGGTTTGAAAGAGCGGGAGATGAGAGTCGCGGAGGTTTGAAATGAGCGGGAGCTGAGAGTTGCGGAGGTTTGAAAAGAGCGGGTGCTGAGAGTCGGGGAGATTATGAAAAGACCGGGAGCTAAGAGTCGCGGAGGTTTGAAAAGAGCGGGAGCTGAGAGTCGCGGAGGTTTGAAAACAGCGGGAGCTGAGAGTCGCGGAGGTTTGAAAAGAGCGGGAGCTGAGAGTCGCGGAGGTTTGAAAAGAGCGGGAGCTGAGAGTCGCGGAGGTTTGAAAAGAGCGGGAGCTGAGAGTCGCGGAGGTTTGAAAAGAGGGGGAGCTGAGAGTCGCGGAGGTTTGAAAAGAGTGGGAGCTGAGAGTCACGGAGGTTTGAAAAGAGCGGGAGATCAGAGTCGCGGAGGTTTGAAAAGAGCGGGAGCTGAGAGTCGCGGAGGTTTGAAAAGAGCGAGAGCTGAGAGTTGCGGAGGTTTGAAAAGAGCGGGAGCTAAGATTCGCAGAGGTTTGAAAAGAGCGGGAGCTGAGAGCCGCGGAGTTTTGAAAAGAGCGGGAGATGAGTGTCGCGGAGGTTTGAAAAGAGCGGGAGCTTAGAGTCGCGGAGGTTTGAAAAGAGCGGGAGCTGAGAGTCGCGCATGTTTGAAATGAGCGGGAGCTGAGAGTCGCGGAGGTTTGCAAAGAGCGGGAGCTGAGAGTCGCGGAGGATTGAAAAGAGCGGGAGCTGAGAGTCGCCGAGGTTTGAAAAGAGCGGGAGCTGAGAGTCGCGGAGGTTTGAAAAGAGCGGGAGCTGAGAGTCGCGGAGGTTTGAAAAGAGCAGGAGCTAAGAGTCACGGAGGTTTGAAAAGAGCGGGAACTGAGAGTCGCGGAGGTTTGAAAAGAGCGGGAGCTGAGAGTCGCGGAGGATTGAAATGAGCGGGAGCTGAGAGTTGCGGAGGTTTGAAAAGAGCGGGAGCTAAGAGTCGCAGAGGTTTGAAAAGAGCGGGAGCTGAGAGCCGCGGAGGTTTGAAAATAACGGGAGAAGAGAGTCGCGGAGGTTTGAATAGAGCGGGAGCTTAGAGTCGCGGAGGTTTGAAAAGAGCGGGAGCTGAGAGTCGCGCATGTCTGAAAAGAGCGGGAGGTGAGAGTCGCAGAGGTTTGCAAAGAGCGGGAGCTGAGAGTCGCGGAGGATTGAAAGAGCCGGAGCTGAGAGTCGCCGAGGTTTGAAAAGAGCGGGAGCTGAGAGTCGCGGAGGTTTGAAAAGAGAGGGAGCAGAGAGTCGCGGAGGTTTGAAAAGAGCGGGAGCTAAGAGTCGCGGAGGTTTGATAAGAGCGGGAGCTGAGAGTCGCGGAGGTTTGATAAGAGCGGGAGCTGAGAGTCGCGGAGGTTTGAAATGAGCGGGAGCTGAGAGTCGCGGAGGTTTGAAAAGAGCGGGTGCTGAGAGTCGGGGAGGTTATGAAAAGACCGGGAGCTAAGAGTCGCGGAGGTTTGAAAAGAGCGGGAGCTGAGAGTCGCGGAGGTTTGAAAACAGCGGGAGCTGAGAGTCGCGGAGGTTTGAAAAGAGCGGGAGCTGAGAGTCGCGGAGGTTTGAAAAGAGCGGGAGCTGAGAGTCGCGGAGGTTTGAAAAGAGCGGGAGCTGAGAGTCGCCGAGGTTTGAAAAGAGCGGGAGCTGAGAGTCGCGGAGGTTTGAAAAGAGCAGGAGCTGAGAGTCGCGGAGGTTTGAAAAGAGCGGGAGCTAAGAGTCGCGGAGGTTTGAAAAGAGCGGGAGCTGAGAGTCGCGGAGGTTTGAAAAGAGCGGGAGCTGAGAGTCGCGGAGGTTTGAAATGAGCGGGAGCTGAGAGTTGCGGAGGTTTGAAAAGAGCGGGTGCTGAGAGTCGGGGAGGTTATGAAAAGACCGGGAGCTAAGAGTCGCGGAGGTTTGAAAAGAGCGGGAGCTGAGAGCCGCGGAGGTTTGAAAATAGCGGGAGAAGAGAGTCGCGGAGGTTTGAAAAGAGCGGGAGCTTAGAGTCGCGGAGGTTTGAAAAGAGCGGGAGCTGAGAGTCGCGCATGTCTGAAAAGAGCGGGAGGTGAGAGTCGCGGAGGTTTGCAAAGAGCGGGAGCTGAGAGTCGCGGAGGTTTGAAAAGAGCGGGAGCTGAGAGCCGCGGAGGTTTGAAAATAGCGGGAGAAGAGAGTCGCGGAGGTTTGAAAAGAGCGGGAGCTTAGAGTCGCGGAGGTTTGAAAAGAGCGGGAGCTGAGAGTCGCGCATGTCTGAAAAGAGCGGGAGGTGAGAGTCGCGGAGGTTTGCAAAGAGCGGGATCTGAGAGTCGCGGAGGATTGAAAAGAGCCGGAGCTGAGAGTCGCCGAGGTTTGAAAAGAGCGGGAGCTGAGAGTCGCGGAGGTTTGAAAAGAGCAGGAGCTGAGAGTCACGGAGGTTTGAAAAGAGCGGGAGCAAAGAGTCGCGGAGGTTTGAAAAGAGCGGGAGCTGAGAGTCGCGGAGGTTTGAAAAGAGCGGGAGCTGAGAGTCGCGGAGGTTTGAAATGAGCGGGAGCTGAGAGTTGCGGAGGTTTGAAAAGAGCGGGTGCTGAGAGTCGGGGAGGTTATGAAAAGACCGGGAGCTAAGAGTCGCGGAGGTTTGAAAAGAGCGGGAGCTGAGAGTCGCGGAGGTTTGAAAACAGCGGGAGCTGAGAGTCGCGGAGGTTTGAAAAGAGCGGGAGCTGAGAGTCGCGGAGGTTTGAAAAGAGCGGGAGCTGAGAGTCGCGGAGGTTTGAAAAGAGCGGGAGCTGAGAGTCGCGGAGGTTTGAAAAGAGCGGGAGCTGAGAGTCGCGGAGGTTTGAAAAGAGGGGGAGCTGAGAGTCGCGGAGGTTTGAAAAGAGTGGGAGCTGAGAGTCGCGGAGGTTTGAAAAGAGCGGGAGATGAGAGTCGCGGAGGTTTGAAAAGAGCGGGAGCTGAGAGTCGCGGAGGTTTGAAAAGAGCGAGAGCTGAGAGTTGCGGAGGTTTGAAAAGAGCGGGAGCTAAGATTCGCAGAGGTTTGAAAAGAGCGGGAGCTGAGAGCCGCGGAGTTTTGAAAAGAGCGGGAGATGAGAGTCGCGGAGGTTTGAAAAGAGCGGGAGCTTAGAGTCGCGGAGGTTTGAAAAGAGCGGGAGCTGAGAGTCGCGCATGTTTGAAATGAGCGGGAGCTGAGAGTCGCGGAGGTTTGCAAAGAGCGGGAGCTGAGAGTCGCGGAGGATTGAAAAGAGCGGGAGCTGAGAGTCGCCGAGGTTTGAAAAGAGCGGGAGCTGAGAGTCGTGGAGGTTTGAAAAGAGCGGGAGCTGAGAGTCGCGGAGGTTTGAAAAGAGCTGGAGCTAAGAGTCACGGAGGTTTGAAAAGAGCGGGAACTGAGAGTCGCGGAGGTTTGAAAAGAGCGGGAGCTGAGAGTCGCGGAGGATTGAAATGAGCGGGAGCTGAGAGTTGCGGAGGTTTGAAAAGAGCGGGAGCTAAGAGTCGCAGAGGTTTGAAAAGAGCGGGAGCTGAGAGCCGCGGAGGTTTGAAAATAACGGGAGAAGAGAGTCGCGGAGGTTTGAATAGAGCGGGAGCTTAGAGTCGCGGAGGTTTGAAAAGAGCGGGAGCTGAGAGTCGCGCATGTCTGAAAAGAGCGGGAGGTGAGAGTCGCAGAGGTTTGCAAAGAGCGGGAGCTGAGAGTCGCGGAGGATTGAAAGAGCCGGAGCTGAGAGTCGCCGAGGTTTGAAAAGAGCGGGAGCTGAGAGTCGCGGAGGTTTGAAAAGAGAGGGAGCAGAGAGTCGCGGAGGTTTGAAAAGAGCGGGAGCTAAGAGTCGCGGAGGTTTGATAAGAGCGAGAGCTGAGAGTCGCGGAGGTTTGATAAGAGCGGGAGCTGAGAGTCGCGGAGGTTTGAAATGAGCGGGAGCTGAGAGTCGCGGAGGTTTGAAAAGAGCGGGTGCTGAGAGTCGGGGAGGTTATGAAAAGACCGGGAGCTAAGAGTCGCGGAGGTTTGAAAAGAGCGGGAGCTGAGAGTCGCGGAGGTTTGAAAACAGCGGGAGCTGAGAGTCGCGGAGGTTTGAAAAGAGCGGGAGCTGAGAGTCGCGGAGGTTTGAAAAGAGCGGGAGCTGAGAGTCGCGGAGGTTTGAAAAGAGCGGGAGCTGAGAGTCGCGGAGGTTTGAAAAGAGCGGGAGCTGAGAGTCGCGGAGTTTTGAAAAGAGCGGGAGCTGAGAGTCGCGGAGGTTTGAAAAGAGCGGGACCTGAGAGTCCCGGAGGTTTGAAAAGAGCGGGAGCTGAGAGTCGCGGAGGTTTCAAAAGAGCGGGAGCTGAGGCTCGCGGAGGTTTGAAAAGAGCAGGACCTGAGAGTCGCGGAGGTTTGAAAAGAGCGGGAGCTGAGAGTCGCGGAGGTTTGAAAAGAGCGGGAGCTGAGCGTCGCGGAAGTTTGAAAAGAGAGGGAGCTGAGAGTCGCGGAGGTTTGAAAAGAGCGGGACCTGAGAGTCCCGGAGGTTTGAAAAGAGCGGGAGCTGAGAGTCGCGGAGGTTTCAAAAGAGCGGGAGCTGAGGCTCGCGGACGTTTGAAAAGAGCAGGACCTGAGCGTCGCGGAGGTTTGAAAAGAGCGGGAGCTGAAAGTCGCGGAGATTTGAAAAGAGCAGGACCTGAGAGTCGCGGAGGTTTGAAAAGCGCGGGAGCTGAGAGTCGCGGAGGTTTGAAAAGAGCGGGAGGTGAGAGTTGCGGAGGTTTGAAAAGAGCGGGACCTGAGAGTCGCGGAGGTTTGAAGAGAGCGGGAGCTGAGAGTCGCGGATGTTTGAAAAGAGCGGGAGCTGAGCGTCGCGGAGGTTTGAAAAGAGCGGGAGCTGAGAGTCGCGGAGGTTTGAAAAGAGCGGGAGCTGAGAGTTCCGGAGGTTTGCAAAGAGCGGGAGCTGAGAGTCGCAGAGGTTTGAAAAGAGCAGGATCTGAGAGTCGCGGAGGTTTGAAAAGAGGGGGAGCTGAGAGTCGCGGAGGTTTGAAAAGAGTGGGAGCTGAGAGTCGCGGAGGTTTGAAAAGAGCGGGAGCTAAGAGTCGCAGAGGTTTGAAAAGAGCGGGAGCTGAGAGCCGCGGAGGTTTGAAAATAGCGGGAGAAGAGAGTCGCGTAGGTTTGAAAAGAGCGGGAGCTTAGAGTCGCGGAGGTTTGAAAAGAGCGGGAGCTGAGAGTCGCGCATGTCTGAAAAGAGCGGGAGGTGAGAGTCGCAGAGGTTTGAAAAGAGCGGGAGCTGAGAGTCGCGGAGGTTTCAAAAGAGCGGGAGGTGAGAGTTGCGGAGGTTTGAAAAGAGCGGGACCTGAGAGTCGCGGAGGTTTGAAAAGAGCGGGAGCTGAGAGTCGCGGAGGTTTGAAAAGAGCGGGACCTGAGAGTCCCGGAGGTTTGAAAAGAGCGGGAGCTGAGAGTCGCGGAGGTTTCAAAAGAGAGGGAGCTGAGGCTCGCGGAGGTTTGAAAAGAGCAGGACCTGAGAGTCGCGGAGGTTTGAAAAGAGCGGGAGCTGAGAGTCGCGGAGGTTTGAAAAGAGCGGGAGCTGAAAGTCGCGGAGATTTGAAAAGAGCAGGACCTGAGAGTCGCGGAGGTTTGAAAAGAGCGGGAGCTGAGAGTCGCGGAGGTTTGAAAAGAGCGGGAGGTGAGAGTTGCGGAGGTTTGAAAAGAGCGGGACCTGAGAGTCGCGGAGGTTTGAAGAGAGCGGGAGCTGAGAGTCGCGGAGGTTTGAAAAGAGCGGAAGCTGAGCGTCGCGGAGGCTTGAAAAGAGCGGGAGCTGAGAGTCGCGGAGGTTTGAAAAGAGCGGGAGCTGAGAGTTCCGGAGGTTTGCAAAGAGCGGGAGCTGAGAGTCGCAGAGGTTTGAAAAGAGCAGTATCTGAGAGTCGCGGAGGTTTGAAAAGAGGGGGAGCTGAGAGTCGCGGAGGTTTGAAAAGAGTGGGAGCTGAGAGTCGCGGAGGTTTGAAAAGAGCGGGAGCTAAGAGTCGCAGAGGTTTGAAAAGAGCGGGAGCTGAGAGCCGCGGAGGTTTGAAAATAGCGGGAGAAGAGAGTCGCGGAGGTTTGAAAAGAGCGGGAGCTTAGAGTCGCGGAGGTTTGAAAAGAGCGGGAGCTGAGAGTCGCGCATGTCTGAAAAGAGCGGGAGGTGAGAGTCGCGGAGGTTTGAAAAGAGCGGGAGCTGAGAGTCGCGGAGGTTTCAAAAGAGCGGGAGGTGAGAGTTGCGGAGGTTTGAAAAGAGCGGGACCTGAGAGTCGCGGAGGTTTGAAAAGAGCGGGAGCTGAGAGTCGCGGAGGTTTGAAAAGAGCGGGACCTGAGAGTCCCGGAGGTTTGAAAAGAGCGGGAGCTGAGAGTCGCGGAGGTTTCAAAAGAGCGGGAGCTGAGGCTCGCGGAGGTTTGAAAAGAGCAGGACCTGAGAGTCGCGGAGGTTTGAAAAGAGCGGGAGCTGAGAGTCGCGGAGGTTTGAAAAGAGCGGGAGCTGAAAGTCGCGGAGATTTGAAAAGAGCAGGACCTGAGAGTCGCGGAGGTTTGAAAAGAGCGGGAGCTGAGAGTCGCGGAGGTTTGAAAAGAGCGGGAGGTGAGAGTTGCGGAGGTTTGAAAAGAGCGGGACCTGAGAGTCGCGGAGGTTTGAAGAGAGCGAGAGCTGAGAGTCGCGGAGGTTTGAAAAGAGCGGGAGCTGAGCGTCGCGGAGGCTTGAAAAGAGCGGGAGCTGAGAGTCGCGGAGGTTTGAAAAGAGCGGGAGCTGAGAGTTCCGGAGGTTTGCAAAGAGTGGGAGCTGAGAGTCGCAGAGGTTTGAAAAGAGCAGGATCTGAGAGTCGCGGAGGTTTGAAAAGAGGGGGAGCTGAGAGTCGCGGAGGTTTGAAAAGAGTGGGAGCTGAGAGTCGCGGAGGTTTGAAAAGAGCGGGAGCTAAGAGTCGCAGAGATTTGAAAAGAGCGGGAGCTGAGAGCCGCGGAGGTTTGAAAATAGCGGGAGAAGAGAGTCGCGGAGGTTTGAAAAGAGCGGGAGCTTAGAGTCGCGGAGGTTTGAAAAGAGCGGGAGCTGAGAGTCGCGCATGTCTGAAAAGAGCGGGAGGTGAGAGTCGCGGAGGTTTGAAAAGAGCGGGAGCTGAGAGTCGCGGAGGTTTCAAAAGAGCGGGAGGTGAGAGTTGCGGAGGTTTGAAAAGAGCGGGACCTGAGAGTCGCGGAAGTTTGAAGAGAGCGGGAGATGAGAGTCACGGAGGTTTGAAAAGAGCGGGAGCTGAGAGTCGCGGAGGTTTGAAAAGAGCGAGAGCTGAGAGTTGCGGAGGTTTGAAAAGAGCGGGAGCTAAGATTCGCAGAGGTTTGAAAAGAGCGGGAGCTGAGAGCCGCGGAGTTTTGAAAAGAGCGGGAGATGAGAGTCGCGGAGGTTTGAAAAGAGCGGGAGCTTAGAGTCGCGGAGGTTTGAAAAGAGCGGGAGCTGAGAGTCGCGCATGTTTGAAATGAGCGGGAGCTGAGAGTCGCGGAGGTTTGCAAAGAGCGGGAGCTGAGAGTCGCGGAGGATTGAAAAGAGCGGGAGCTGAGAGTCGCCGAGGTTTGAAAAGAGCGGGAGCTGAGAGTCGCGGAGGTTTGAAAAGAGCGGGAGCTGAGAGTCGCGGAGGTTTGAAAAGAGCTGGAGCTAAGAGTCACGGAGGTTTCAAAAGAGCGGGAGCTGAGAGTCGCGGAGGTTTGAAAAGAGCGGGAGCTGAGAGTCGCGGAGGATTGAAATGAGCGGGAGCTGAGAGTTGCGGAGGTTTGAAAAGAGCGGGAGCTGAGAGCCGCGGAGGTTTGAAAATAGCGGGAGAAGAGAGTCGCGGAGGTTTGAAAAGAGCGGGAGCTTAGAGTCGCGGAGGTTTGAAAAGAGCGGGAGCTGAGAGTCGCGCATGTCTGAAAAGAGCGGGAGGTGAGAGTCGCGGAGGTTTGCAAAGAGCGGGAGCTGAGAGTCGCGGAGGATTGAAAAGAGCCGGAGCTGAGAGTCGCCGAGGTTTGAAAAGAGCGGGAGCTGAGAGTCGCGGAGGTTTGAAAAGAGCAGGAGCTGAGAGTCGCGGAGGTTTGAAAAGAGCGGGAGCTAAGAGTCGCGGAGGTTTGAAAAGAGCGGGAGCTGAGAGTCGCGGAGGTTTGAAAAGAGCGGGAGCTGAGAGTCGCGGAGGTTTGAAATGAGCGGGAGCTGAGAGTTGCGGAGGTTTGAAAAGAGCGGGTGCTGAGAGTCGGGGAGGTTATGAAAAGACCGGGAGCTAAGAGTCGCGGAGGTTTGAAAAGAGCGGGAGCTGAGAGCCGCGGAGGTTTGAAAATAGCGGGAGAAGAGAGTCGCGGAGGTTTGAAAAGAGCGGGAGCTTAGAGTCGCGGAGGTTTGAAAAGAGCGGGAGCTGAGAGTCGCGCATGTCTGAAAAGAGCGGGAGGTGAGAGTCGCGGAGGTTTGCAAAGAGCGGGAGCTGAGAGTCGCGGAGGATTGAAAAGAGCCGGAGCTGAGAGTCGCCGAGGTTTGAAAAGAGCGGGAGCTGAGAGTCGCGGAGGTTTGAAAAGAGCAGGAGCTGAGAGTCACGGAGGTTTGAAAAGAGCGGGAGCTGAGAGTCGCGGAGGTTTGAAAAGAGCGGGAGCTGAGAGTCGCGGAGGTTTGAAATGAGCGGGAGCTGAGAGTCGCGGGGGTTTGAAAAGAGCGGGAGCTGAGAGTCGCGGAGGTTTGAAAAGAGCGGGAGCTGAGAGTCGCGGAGGTTTGAAAAGAGCGGGAGCTGAGAGTCGCGGAATTTTGAAAAGAGCGGGAGCTGAGAGTCGCGGAGGTTTGAAAAGAGCGGGACCTGAGAGTCCCGGAGGTTTGAAAAGAGCGGGAGCTGAGAGTCGCGGAGGTTTCAAAAGAACAACAAAGAACAAAGAAATGTACAGCACAGGAACAGGCCCTTCGGCCCTCCAAGCCCGCGCCGACCATAATGCCCGACTAAACTACAATCTTCTACACTTCCTGGGTCCGTATCCTTCTATTCCCATCCTATTCATATATTTGTCAAGATGCCCCTTAAATGTCCCTATCGTCCCTGCTTCCACTACCTCCTCCGGTAGTGAGTTCCAGGCACCCACTACCCTCTGCGTAAAAAACTTGCCTCGTACATCTACTCTAAACCTTGCCCCTCTCACCTTAAACCTATGCCCCCTAGTAATTGACCCCTCTACCCTGGGGAAAAGCCTCTGACTATCCACTCTGTCTATGCCCCTCATAATTTTGTAGACCTCTATCAGGTCGCCCCTCAACCTCCTTCGTTCCAGAGAGAACAAACCGAGTTTATTCAATCGCTCCTCATAGCTTATGCCCTCCATACCAGGCAACATTCTGGTAAATCTCTTCTGCACCCTCTCTAAAGCCTCCACATCCTTCTGGTAGTGTGGCGACCAGAATTGAACACTATACTCCAAGTGTGGCTTAACTAAGGTTCTATACAGCTGCAACATGACTTGCCAATTCTTATACTCAATGCCCCGTCCAATGAAGGCAAGCATGCCGTATGCCTTCTTGACTACCTTCTCCACCTGTGTTGCCCCTTTCAATGACCTGTGGACCTGTACTCCTAGATCTCTTTGACTTTCAATACTCTTGAGGGTTCTACCATTCACTGTATATTCCCTACCTGCATTAGCCCTTCCAAAATGCATTACCTCACATTTGTCCGGATTAAACTCCATCTGCCATCTCTCCGCCCAAGTCTCCAGACAATCTAAATCCTGCTGTATCCTCAGACAGTCCTCATCGCTATCCGCAATTCCACCAACCTTTGTGTCGTCTGCAAACTTACTAATCAGACCAGTTACATTTTCCTCCAAATCATTTATATATACTACAAACAGCAAAGGTCCCAGCACTGATCCCTGTGGAACACCACTGGTCACAGCCCTCCAATTAGAAAAGCATCCCTCCATTGCTACCCTCTGCCTTCTATGGCCTAGCCAGTTCTGAATCCACCTTGCCAGCTCACCCCTGATCCCGTGTGACTTCACCTTTTGTACTAGTCTACCATGAGGGACCTTGTCAAAGGCCTTACTGAAGTCCATGTAGACAACATCCACTGCCCTACCTGCATCAATCATCTTAGTGACCTCCTCGAAAAACTCTATCAAGTTAGTGAGACACGACCTCCCCTTCACAAAACCGTGCTGCCTCTCACTAATACGTCCATTTGCTTACAAATGTGAGTAGATCCTGTCTCGAAGAATTCTCTCCAGTAATTTCCCTACCACTGAAGTAAGGCTCACCGGCCTGTAGTTCCCGGGATTATCCTTGCTACCCTTCTTAAACAGAGGAACAACATTGGCTATTCTCCAGTCCTCCGGGACATCCCCTGAAGACAGCGAGGATCCAAAGATTTCTGTCAAGGCCTCAGCAATTTCCTCTCCAGCCTCCTTCAGTATTCTGGGGTAGATCCCATCAGGCCCTGGGGACTTATCTACCTTAATATTTTTTAAGACACCCAACACCTCGTCTTTTTGGATCACAATGTGACCCAGGCTATCTACACCCCCTTCTCCAGACTCAACATCTACCAATTCCTTCTCTTTGGTGAATACTGATGCAAAGTATTCATTTAGTACCTCGCCCATTTCCTCTGGCTCCACACATAGATTCCCTTGCCTATCCTTCAGTGGGCCAACCCTTTCCCTGGCTACCCTCTTGCTTTTTATGTACGTGTAAAAAGCCTTGGGATTTTCCTTAACCCTATTTGCCAATGACTTTTCATGACCCCTTCTAGCCCTCCTGACTCCTTGCTTAAGTTCCTTCCTACTTTCCTTATATGCCACACAGGCTTCGTCTGTTCCCAGCCTTTTAGCCCTGACAAATGCCTCCTTTTTCTTTTTGACGAGGCCTACAATATCACTCGTCATCCAAGGTTCCCGAAAATTGCCGTATTTATCTTTCTTCCTCACAGGAACATGCCTGTCCTGTATTCCCTTCAACTGACACTTGAAAGCCTCCCACATGTCAGATGTTGATTTGCCCTCAAACATCCGCCCCCAATCTATGTTCTTCAGTTCCCGCCTAATATTGTCATAATTAGCCTTCCCCCAATTTAGCACATTCATCCTCGGACCACTCTTATCCTTGTCCACCAGTACTTTAAAACTTACTGAATTGTGGTCACTGTTACCGAAATGCTCCCCTACTGAAACATCTACCACCTGGCCGGGCTCATTCCCCAATACCAGGTCCAGTACCGCCCCTTCCCTAGTTGGACTGTTTACATATTGTTTTAAGAAGCCCTCCTGGATGCTCCTTACAAACTCCGCCCCGTCTAAGCCCCTGGCACTAAGTGAGTCCCAGTCAATATTGGGGAAGTTGAAGTCTCCCATCACCACAACCCTGTTGTTTTTACTCTTTTCCAAAATCTGTCTACCTATCTGCTCCTCTATCTCCCGCTGGCTGTTGGGAGGCCTGTAGTATACCCCCAACATTGTGACTGCACCCTTCTTATTCCTGATCTCTACCCATATAGCCTCACTGCCCTCTGAGGTGTCCTCTCGCAGTATAGCTGTGATATTCTCCCGAACAAGTAGCGCAACTCCGCCTCCCCTTTTACATCCCCCTCTATCCCGCCTGAAACATCTAAATCCTGGAACGTTTAGCTGCCAATCCTGCCCTTCCCTCAACCAGGTCTCTGTAATGGCAATAACATCATAGTTCCAAGTAGTAATCCAAGCTCTAAGTTCATCTGCCTTACCCGTAATGCTCCTTGCATTAAAAGAGCGGGAGCTGAGGCTCGCGGAGGTTTGAAAAGAGCAGGACCTGAGAGTCGCGGAGGTTTGAAAAGAGCGGGAGCTGAGATTCGCGGAGGTTTGAAAAGAGCGGGAGCTGAGCGTCGCGGAGGTTTGAAAAGAGCGGGAGCTGAGAGTCGCGGAGGTTTGAAAAGAGCGGGAGCTGAGAGTCGCGGAGGTTTGCAAAGAGCGGGAGCTGAGAGTCGCGGAGGTTTGAAAAGATCAGGACCTGAGAGTCCCGGAGGTTTGAAAAGAGGGGGAGCTGAGAGTCGCGGAGGTTTGAAAAGAGTGGGAGCTGAGAGTCGCGGAGGTTTGAAAAGAGCGGGAGATGAGAGTCGCGGAGGTTAGAAAAGAGCGGGAGCTGAGAGTCGCGGAGGTTTGGAAAGAGCGAGAGCTGAGAGTCGCGGAGGTTTGAAAAGAGCGGGAGCTGAGAGTCGCGGAGGTTTGAAAAGAGCGGGAGGTGAGAGTTGCGGAGGTTTGAAAAGAGCGGGACCTGAGAGTCGCGGAGGTTTGAAGAGAGCGGGAGCTGAGAGTCGCGGAGGTTTGAAAAGAGCGGAAGCTGAGCGTCGCGGAGGCTTGAAAAGAGCGGGAGCTGAGAGTCGCGGAGGTTTGAAAAGAGCGGGAGCTGAGAGTTCCGGAGGTTTGCAAAGAGCGGGAGCTGAGAGTCGCAGAGGTTTGAAAAGAGCAGTATCTGAGAGTCGCGGAGGTTTGAAAAGAGGGGGAGCTGAGAGTCGCGGAGGTTTGAAAAGAGTGGGAGCTGAGAGTCGCGGAGGTTTGAAAAGAGCGGGAGCTAAGAGTCGCAGAGGTTTGAAAAGAGCGGGAGCTGAGAGCCGCGGAGGTTTGAAAATAGCGGGAGAAGAGAGTCGCGGAGGTTTGAAAAGAGCGGGAGCTTAGAGTCGCGGAGGTTTGAAAAGAGCGGGAGCTGAGAGTCGCGCATGTCTGAAAAGAGCGGGAGGTGAGAGTCGCGGAGGTTTGAAAAGAGCGGGAGCTGAGAGTCGCGGAGGTTTCAAAAGAGCGGGAGGTGAGAGTTGCGGAGGTTTGAAAAGAGCGGGACCTGAGAGTCGCGGAGGTTTGAAAAGAGCGGGAGCTGAGAGTCGCGGAGGTTTGAAAAGAGCGGGACCTGAGAGTCCCGGAGGTTTGAAAAGAGCGGGAGCTGAGAGTCGCGGAGGTTTCAAAAGAGCGGGAGCTGAGGCTCGCGGAGGTTTGAAAAGAGCAGGACCTGAGAGTCGCGGAGGTTTGAAAAGAGCGGGAGCTGAGAGTCGCGGAGGTTTGAAAAGAGCGGGAGCTGAAAGTCGCGGAGATTTGAAAAGAGCAGGACCTGAGAGTCGCGGAGGTTTGAAAAGAGCGGGAGCTGAGAGTCGCGGAGGTTTGAAAAGAGCGGGAGGTGAGAGTTGCGGAGGTTTGAAAAGAGCGGGACCTGAGAGTCGCGGAGGTTTGAAGAGAGCGAGAGCTGAGAGTCGCGGAGGTTTGAAAAGAGCGGGAGCTGAGCGTCGCGGAGGCTTGAAAAGAGCGGGAGCTGAGAGTCGCGGAGGTTTGAAAAGAGCGGGAGCTGAGAGTTCCGGAGGTTTGCAAAGAGTGGGAGCTGAGAGTCGCAGAGGTTTGAAAAGAGCAGGATCTGAGAGTCGCGGAGGTTTGAAAAGAGGGGGAGCTGAGAGTCGCGGAGGTTTGAAAAGAGTGGGAGCTGAGAGTCGCGGAGGTTTGAAAAGAGCGGGAGCTAAGAGTCGCAGAGATTTGAAAAGAGCGGGAGCTGAGAGCCGCGGAGGTTTGAAAATAGCGGGAGAAGAGAGTCGCGGAGGTTTGAAAAGAGCGGGAGCTTAGAGTCGCGGAGGTTTGAAAAGAGCGGGAGCTGAGAGTCGCGCATGTCTGAAAAGAGCGGGAGGTGAGAGTCGCGGAGGTTTGAAAAGAGCGGGAGCTGAGAGTCGCGGAGGTTTCAAAAGAGCGGGAGGTGAGAGTTGCGGAGGTTTGAAAAGAGCGGGACCTGAGAGTCGCGGAAGTTTGAAGAGAGCGGGAGATGAGAGTCACGGAGGTTTGAAAAGAGCGGGAGCTGAGAGTCGCGGAGGTTTGAAAAGAGCGAGAGCTGAGAGTTGCGGAGGTTTGAAAAGAGCGGGAGCTAAGATTTGCAGAGGTTTGAAAAGAGCGGGAGCTGAGAGCCGCGGAGTTTTGAAAAGAGCGGGAGATGAGAGTCGCGGAGGTTTGAAAAGAGCGGGAGCTTAGAGTCGCGGAGGTTTGAAAAGAGCGGGAGCTGAGAGTCGCGCATGTTTGAAATGAGCGGGAGCTGAGAGTCGCGGAGGTTTGCAAAGAGCGGGAGCTGAGAGTCGCGGAGGATTGAAAAGAGCGGGAGCTGAGAGTCGCCGAGGTTTGAAAAGAGCGGGAGCTGAGAGTCGCGGAGGTTTGAAAAGAGCGGGAGCTGAGAGTCGCGGAGGTTTGAAAAGAGCTGGAGCTAAGAGTCACGGAGGTTTCAAAAGAGCGGGAGCTGAGAGTCGCGGAGGTTTGAAAAGAGCGGGAGCTGAGAGTCGCGGAGGATTGAAATGAGCGGGAGCTGAGAGTTGCGGAGGTTTGAAAAGAGCGGGAGCTGAGAGCCGCGGAGGTTTGAAAATAGCGGGAGAAGAGAGTCGCGGAGGTTTGAAAAGAGCGGGAGCTTAGAGTCGCGGAGGTTTGAAAAGAGCGGGAGCTGAGAGTCGCGCATGTCTGAAAAGAGCGGGAGGTGAGAGTCGCGGAGGTTTGCAAAGAGCGGGAGCTGAGAGTCGCGGAGGATTGAAAAGAGCCGGAGCTGAGAGTCGCCGAGGTTTGAAAAGAGCGGGAGCTGAGAGTCGCGGAGGTTTGAAATGAGCAGGAGCTGAGAGTCGCGGAGGTTTGAAAAGAGCGGGAGCTAAGAGTCGCGGAGGTTTGAAAAGAGCGGGAGCTGAGAGTCGCGGAGGTTTGAAAAGAGCGGGAGCTGAGAGTCGCGGAGGTTTGAAATGAGCGGGAGCTGAGAGTTGCGGAGGTTTGAAAAGAGCGGGTGCTGAGAGTCGGGGAGGTTATGAAAAGACCGGGAGCTAAGAGTCGCGGAGGTTTGAAAAGAGCGGGAGCTGAGAGCCGCGGAGGTTTGAAAATAGCGGGAGAAGAGAGTCGCGGAGGTTTGAAAAGAGCGGGAGCTTAGAGTCGCGGAGGTTTGAAAAGAGCGGGAGCTGAGAGTCGCGCATGTCTGAAAAGAGCGGGAGGTGAGAGTCGCGGAGGTTTGCAAATAGCGGGAGCTGAGAGTCGCGGAGGATTGAAAAGAGCCGGAGCTGAGAGTCGCCGAGGTTTGAAAAGAGCGGGAGCTGAGAGTCGCGGAGGTTTGAAAAGAGCAGGAGCTGAGAGTCACGGAGGTTTGAAAAGAGCGGGAGCTGAGAGTCGCGGAGGTTTGAAAAGAGCGGGAGCTGAGAGTCGCGGAGGTTTGAAATGAGCGGGAGCTGAGAGTCGCGGGGGTTTGAAAAGAGCGGGAGCTGAGAGTCGCGGAGGTTTGAAAAGAGCGGGAGCTGAGAGTCGCGGAGGTTTGAAAAGAGCGGGAGCTGAGAGTCGCGGAATTTTGAAAAGAGCGGGAGCTGAGAGTCGCGGAGGTTTGAAAAGAGCGGGACCTGAGAGTCCCGGAGGTTTGAAAAGAGCGGGAGCTGAGAGTCGCGGAGGTTTCAAAAGAACAACAAAGAACAAAGAAATGTACAGCACAGGAACAGGCCCTTCGGCCCTCCAAGCCCGCGCCGACCATACTGCCCGACTAAACTACAATCTTCTACACTTCCTGGGTCCGTATCCTTCTATTCCCATCCTATTCATATATTTGTCAAGATGCCCCTTAAATGTCCCTATCGTCCCTGCTTCCACTACCTCCTCCGGTAGTGAGTTCCAGGCACCCACTACCCTCTGCGTAAAAAACTTGCCTCGTACATCTACTCTAAACCTTGCCCCTCTCACCTTAAACCTATGCCCCCTAGTAATTGACCCCTCTACCCTGGGGAAAAGCCTCTGACTATCCACTCTGTCTATGCCCCTCATAATTTTGTAGACCTCTATCAGGTCGCCCCTCAACCTCCTTCGTTCCAGAGAGAACAAACCGAGTTTATTCAATCGCTCCTCATAGCTTATGCCCTCCATACCAGGCAACATTCTGGTAAATCTCTTCTGCACCCTCTCTAAAGCCTCCACATCCTTCTGGTAGTGTGGCGACCAGAATTGAACACTATACTCCAAGTGTGGCTTAACTAAGGTTCTATACAGCTGCAACATGACTTGCCAATTCTTATACTCAATGCCCCGTCCAATGAAGGCAAGCATGCCGTATGCCTTCTTGACTACCTTCTCCACCTGTGTTGCCCCTTTCAATGACCTGTGGACCTGTACTCCTAGATCTCTTTGACTTTCAATACTCTTGAGGGTTCTACCATTCACTGTATATTCCCTACCTGCATTAGCCCTTCCAAAATGCATTACCTCACATTTGTCCGGATTAAACTCCATCTGCCATCTCTCCGCCCAAGTCTCCAGACAATCTAAATCCTGCTGTATCCTCAGACAGTCCTCATCGCTATCCGCAATTCCACCAACCTTTGTGTCGTCTGCAAACTTACTAATCAGACCAGTTACATTTTCCTCCAAATCATTTATATATACTACAAACAGCAAAGGTCCCAGCACTGATCCCTGTGGAACACCACTGGTCACAGCCCTCCAATTAGAAAAGCATCCCTCCATTGCTACCCTCTGCCTTCTATGGCCTAGCCAGTTCTGAATCCACCTTGCCAGCTCACCCCTGATCCCGTGTGACTTCACCTTTTGTACTAGTCTACCATGAGGGACCTTGTCAAAGGCCTTACTGAAGTCCATGTAGACAACATCCACTGCCCTACCTGCATCAATCATCTTAGTGACCTCCTCGAAAAACTCTATCAAGTTAGTGAGACACGACCTCCCCTTCACAAAACCGTGCTGCCTCTCACTAATACGTCCATTTGCTTACAAATGTGAGTAGATCCTGTCTCGAAGAATTCTCTCCAGTAATTTCCCTACCACTGAAGTAAGGCTCACCGGCCTGTAGTTCCCGGGATTATCCTTGCTACCCTTCTTAAACAGAGGAACAACATTGGCTATTCTCCAGTCCTCCGGGACATCCCCTGAAGACAGCGAGGATCCAAAGATTTCTGTCAAGGCCTCAGCAATTTCCTCTCCAGCCTCCTTCAGTATTCTGGGGTAGATCCCATCAGGCCCTGGGGACTTATCTACCTTAATATTTTTTAAGACACCCAACACCTCGTCTTTTTGGATCACAATGTGACCCAGGCTATCTACACCCCCTTCTCCAGACTCAACATCTACCAATTCCTTCTCTTTGGTGAATACTGATGCAAAGTATTCATTTAGTACCTCGCCCATTTCCTCTGGCTCCACACATAGATTCCCTTGCCTATCCTTCAGTGGGCCAACCCTTTCCCTGGCTACCCTCTTGCTTTTTATGTACGTGTAAAAAGCCTTGGGATTTTCCTTAACCCTATTTGCCAATGACTTTTCATGACCCCTTCTAGCCCTCCTGACTCCTTGCTTAAGTTCCTTCCTACTTTCCTTATATGCCACACAGGCTTCGTCTGTTCCCAGCCTTTTAGCCCTGACAAATGCCTCCTTTTTCTTTTTGACGAGGCCTACAATATCACTCGTCATCCAAGGTTCCCGAAAATTGCCGTATTTATCTTTCTTCCTCACAGGAACATGCCTGTCCTGTATTCCCTTCAACTGACACTTGAAAGCCTCCCACATGTCAGATGTTGATTTGCCCTCAAACATCCGCCCCCAATCTATGTTCTTCAGTTCCCGCCTAATATTGTCATAATTAGCCTTCCCCCAATTTAGCACATTCATCCTCGGACCACTCTTATCCTTGTCCACCAGTACTTTAAAACTTACTGAATTGTGGTCACTGTTACCGAAATGCTCCCCTACTGAAACATCTACCACCTGGCCGGGCTCATTCCCCAATACCAGGTCCAGTACCGCCCCTTCCCTAGTTGGACTGTTTACATATTGTTTTAAGAAGCCCTCCTGGATGCTCCTTACAAACTCCGCCCCGTCTAAGCCCCTGGCACTAAGTGAGTCCCAGTCAATATTGGGGAAGTTGAAGTCTCCCATCACCACAACCCTGTTGTTTTTACTCTTTTCCAAAATCTGTCTACCTATCTGCTCCTCTATCTCCCGCTGGCTGTTGGGAGGCCTGTAGTATACCCCCAACATTGTGACTGCACCCTTCTTATTCCTGATCTCTACCCATATAGCCTCACTGCCCTCTGAGGTGTCCTCTCGCAGTATAGCTGTGATATTCTCCCGAACAAGTAGCGCAACTCCGCCTCCCCTTTTACATCCCCCTCTATCCCGCCTGAAACATCTAAATCCTGGAACGTTTAGCTGCCAATCCTGCCCTTCCCTCAACCAGGTCTCTGTAATGGCAATAACATCATAGTTCCAAGTAGTAATCCAAGCTCTAAGTTCATCTGCCTTACCCGTAATGCTCCTTGCATTAAAAGAGCGGGAGCTGAGGCTCGCGGAGGTTTGAAAAGAGCAGGACCTGAGAGTCGCGGAGGTTTCAAAAGAGCGGGAGCTGAGAGTCGCGGAGGTTTGAAAAGAGCGGGAGCTGAGCGTCGCGGAGGTTTGAAAAGAGCGGGAGCTGAGAGTCGCGGAGGTTTGAAAAGAGCGGGAGCTGAGAGTCGCGGAGGTTTGCAAAGAGCGGGAGCTGAGAGTCGCGGAGGTTTGAAAAGATCAGGACCTGAGAGTCCCGGAGGTTTGAAAAGAGGGGGAGCTGAGAGTCGCGGAGGTTTGAAAAGAGTGGGAGCTGAGAGTCGCGGAGGTTTGAAAAGAGCGGGAGATGAGAGTCGCGGAGGTTAGAAAAGAGCGGGAGCTGAGAGTCGCGGAGGTTTGGAAAGAGCGAGAGCTGAGAGTCGCGGAGGTTTGAAAAGAGCGGGAGCTTAGAGTCGCGGAGGTTTGAAAAGAGCGGGAGCTGAGAGTCGCGCATGTTTGAAATGAGCGGGAGCTGAGAGTCGCGGAGGTTTGCAAAGAGCGGGAGCTAAGACTCGCGGAGGATTGAAAAGAGCGGGAGCTGAGAGTCGCCGAGGTTTGAAAAGAGCGGGAGCTGAGAGTCGCGGAGGTTTGAAAAGAGCGGGAGCTGAGAGTCGCGGAGGTTTGAAAAGAGCTGGAGCTAAGGGTCACGGAGGTTTGAAAAGAGCGGGAGCTGAGAGTCGCGGAGGTTTGAAAAGAGCGGGAGCTGAGAGTCGCGGAGGATTGAAATGAGCGGGAGCTGAGAGTCGCGCAGGTTTGAAAAGAGCGGGTGCTGAGAGTCGGGGAGGTTTGGAAAGAGCGGGAGATGAGAGTCGCGGAGGTTTGAAAAGAGCTGGAGCTAAGGGTCACGGAGGTTTGAAAAGAGCGGGAGCTGAGAGTCGCGGAGGTTTGAAAAGAGCGGGAGCTGAGAGTCGCGGAGGATTGAAATGAGCGGGAGCTGAGAGTCGCGCAGGTTTGAAAAGAGCGGGTGCTGAGAGTCGGGGAGGTTTGAAAAGAGCGGGAGCTAAGAGTCTCGGAGGTTTAAAAAGAGCGGGAGCTGAGAGTCGCGGAGGTTTGAAAACAGCGGGAGCTGAGAGTCGCGGAGGTTTGAAAAGAGCGGGAGCTGAGAGTCGCGGAGGTTTGAAAAGAGCGGGAGCTGAGAGTTGCGGAGTTTTGAAAAGAGCGGGAGCTGAGAGTCGCGGAGGTTTGAAATGAGCGGGAGCTGAGAGTCGCGGAGGTTTGAAAAGAGCGGGTGCTGAGAGTCGCGGAGGTTTGAAAAGACCGGGAGCTAAGAGTCGCGGAGGTTTGAAAAGAGCGGGATCTGAGAGTTGCGGAGGTTTGAAAACAGCGGGAGCTGAGAGTCGCGGAGGTTTGAAAAGAGCGGGAGCTGAGAGTCGCGGAGGTTTGAAAAGAGCTGGAGCTGAGAGTCCCGGAGATTTGAAAAGAGCGGGAGCTTAGAGTCGCGGAGGTTTGAAAAGAGCGGGAGCTGAGAGTCGCGGAGGTTTGAAAAGAGCGGGAGCTGAGAGTCGCGGATGTTTGAAAAGAGCGAGAGCTGAGAGTCGCGGAGGTTTGAAAAGAGCGGGTGCTAAGAGTCGCGGAGGTTTGAAAAGAGCGGGAGCTGAGAGTCGCGGAAGTTTGCAAAGAGCGGGAGCTGAGAGTCGCGGAGGTTTGAAAAGAGCGGGAGCTGAGAGTCGCTGAGGTTTGAAAAGAGCGGGAGCTGAGAGTCGCGGAGGTTTGAAAAGAGCAGGAGCTGAGAGTCGCAGAGATATGAAAAGAGCGGGAGCTGAGAGTCGCGGAGGTTTGAAAAGAGCGGGAGCTTAGAGTCGCGGAGATTTGAAAAGAGCGGGAGCTGAGAGTCGCGGAGGTTAGAAAAGAGCGGGAGCTGAGAGTCGCGGAGGTTTGAAATGAGCGGGACATGAGAGTCGTGGAGGTTTGAAAAGAGTGGGAGCTGAGAGTCGCGGAGGTTTACAAAAGAGCGGGAGCTGAGAGTCGCGGAGGTTTGAAAAGAGCGGGAGCTGAGAGTCGCGGAGGTTTGAAAAGAGCGGGAGCTGAGAGTCACGGAGGTTTGAAAAGAGCAGGAGCTGAGAGTCGCGGAGGTTTGAAAAGAGCGGGAGCTGCGAGTCGCGGAGGTTTGAAAAGAGTGGGAGCTGAGAGTCGCAGAGGTTTGAAAACAGCGGGAGCTGAGAGTCGCGGAGGTTTGAAAAGAGCGGGAGCTGAGAGTCGCGGAGGTTTGAAAAGAGCGGGAGCTGAGAGTCGCGGAGTTTTGAAAAGAGCGGGAGCTGAGCGTCGCGGAGGTTTGAAATGAGCGGGAGCTGAGAGTCGCGGAGGTTTGAAAAGAGCGGGTGCTGAGAGTCGCGGAGGTTTGAAAAGACCGGGAGCTAAGAGTCGCGGATGTTTTAAAAGAGCGGGAGCTGAGAATCACGGAGGTTTGAAAACAGCGGGAGCTGAGAGTCGCCGAGGTTTGAAAAGAGCCGGAGCTGAGAGTCGCGGAGGTTTGAAAGGAGCGGGAGCTGAGAGTCGCGGAGGTTTGAAAAGAGCAGGAGCTGAGAGTCGCGGAGTTTTGAAAAGAGCGGGAGCTGAGAGTCGCGGATGTTTGAAAAGAGCGGGAGCTGAGAGTCGCTGAGGTTTGAAAAGAGCGGGAGCTGAGAGTCGCGGAGGTTTGAAAAGAGCAGGAGCTGAGAGTCGTAGAGATATGAAAAGAGCGGGAGCTGAGAGTCGCGGAGGTTTGAAAAGAGCGGGAGCTTAGAGTCGCGGAGATTTGAAAAGAGCGGGAGCTGAGAGTCGCGGAGGTTTGAAAAGAGCGGGAGCTGAGAGTCGCGGAGGTTTGAAATGAGCGGGACCTGAGAGTCGTGGAGGTTTGAAAAGAGTGGGAGCTGAGAGTCGCGGAGGTTTGAAAAGAGCGGGAGCTGAGAGTCGCGGAGGTTTGAAAAGAGCGGGAGCTGAGAGTCGCGGAGGTTTGAAAAGAGCGGGAGCTGAGAGTCACGGAGGTTTGAAAAGAGCAGGAGCTGAGAGTCGCGGAGGTTTGAAAAGAGCGGGAGCTGCGAGTCGCGGAGGTTTGAAAAGAGTGGGAGCTGAGAGTCGCGGAGGTTTGAAAAGATCGGGAGCTGAGAGTCGCGGAGGTTTGAAAAGAGCAGAAGCTGAGAGTCGCAGAGATATGAAAAGAGCGGGAGCTGAGAGTCGCGGAGGTTTGAAAAGAGCGGGAGCTTAGAGTCGCGGAGATTTGAAAAGAGCGGGAGCTGAGAGTCGCGGAGGTTTGAAAAGAGCGGGAGCTGAAAGTTGCGGAGGTTTGAAATGAGCGGGACCTGAGAGTCGTGGAGGTTTGAAAAGAGTGGGAGCTGAGAGTCGCGGAGGTTTGAAAAGAGCGGGAGCTGAGAGTCGCGGAGGTTTGAAAAGAGCGGGAGCTGAGAGTCGCGGAGGTTTGAAAACAGCGGGAGCTGAGAGTCACGGAGGTTTGAAAAGAGCAAGAGCTGAGAGTCGCGGAGGTTTGAAATGAGCGGGAGCTGCGAGTCACGGAGGTTTGAAAAGAGTGGGAGCTGAGAGTCGCGGAGGTTTGAAAAGATCGGGAGCTGAGAGTCGCGGATGTCTGAAATGAGCGGGAGCTGAGAATCGCGGTGGTTTGAAAAGAGCGGGAGCTGAGAGTCGCAAAGGTTTGAAAAGAGCGGGAGCTGAGAGTCTCGGAGGTTTAAAAATGGCGGGAGCTGAGAGTCGCGGAGGTTTGAAAAGAGCGAGAGCTGAGAGTCGCGGAGGTTTGACAAGAGCGGGAGCTGGGAGTCGCAGAGGTTTGAAAAGAGCGGAAGCTGAGAGCCGCGGAGGTTTCAAAAGAGCGGGAGCTGAGAGTCGCGGAGGTTTGAAAAGAGCGGAACCTCAGAGTCGCGGAGGTTTGAAAAGAGCGGGAGTTGAGAGTCGCGGAGGTTTGAAAAGAGCGGGAGCTGAGAGTCGCGGATGTTTGAAAAGAGCGGGAGCTGAGAGTCGCGGAGGTTTGAAAAGAGCGGGAGCTGAGATTCGCGGAGGTTTGAAAAGAGCGGGAGCTGAAAGTCGCGGAGATTTGAAAAGAGCATGACCTGAGAGTCGCGGAGGTTTGAAACGAGCGGGAGCTGAGAGGCGCGGAGGTTTGAAAAGAGCTGGAGCTGATAGTCGCGGTGGTTTGAAAAGAGCTGGAGCTGAGAGTCGCAGTGGTTTGAAAAGAGCGGGAGCTGAGAGTCGCGGAGGCTTGAAAAGAGCGGGAGCTGAGAGTCGCGGAGGTTTGAAAAGAGCGGGAGCTGAGAGTCGCGGAGGTTTGAAAAGAGCGGGAGCTGAGAGTCGCGGAGATTTGAAAAGAGCGGGAGCTGAGAGTCGCGGTGGTTTGAAAAGAGCGGGAGCTGAGAGTCGTGGAGGTTTGAAAAGAGCGGGAGCTGTTAGTCACGGAGGTTTGAAAAGAGCGGGAGCTGAGAGTCGCGGTGGTTTGAAAAGAGCGGGAGCTGAGAGTCGCGGAGGCTTGAAAAGAGCGGGAGCTGAGAGTCGCGGAGGTTTGAAAAGAGCGGGAGCTGAGAGTCGCGGAGGTTTGAAAAGAGCGGGAGCTGAGAGTCGCGGAGATTTGAAAAGAGCGGGAGCTGAGAGTCGTGGACGTTTGAAAAGAGCGGGAGCTGTTAGTCACGGAGGTTTGAAAAGAGCGGGAGCTGAGAGTCGCGGAAGTTTGTAAAGAACTGGAGCTGAGAGTCGCGGAGGTTTGAAAAGAGCGGGAGCTGAGAGTCGCGGAGGTTTGAAAAGAGCGAGAGCTGAGAGTGGCGGAGGTTTGAAAAGAGCGGGACCTGAGAGTCCCAGAGGTTTGAAAAGAGCGGGAGCTGAGAGTCGCGGAGGTTTGAAAAGAGCAGGAGCTGAGAGTCGCAGAGATATGAAAAGAGCGGGAGCTGAGAGTCGCGGAGGTTTGAAAAGAGCAGGAGCTGAGAGTCGTAGAGATATGAAAAGAGCGGGAGCTGAGAGTCGCGGAGGTTTGAAAAGAGCGGGAGCTTAGAGTCGCGGAGATTTGAAAAGAGCGGGACCTGAGAGTCGCGGAGGTTTGAAAAGAGCGGGAGCTGAGAGTCGCGGAGGTTTGAAATGAGCGGGACCTGAGAGTCGTGGAGGTTTGAAAAGAGTGGGAGCTGAGAGTCGCGGAGGTTTGAAAAGAGCGGGAGCTGAGAGTCGCGGAGGTTTGAAAAGAGCGGGAGCTGAGAGTCGCGGAGGTTTGAAAAGAGCGGGAGCTGAGAGTCACGGAGGTTTGAAATGAGCAGGAGCTGAGAGTCGCGGAGGTTTGAAAAGAGCGGGAGCTGCGAGTCGCGGAGGTTTGAAAAGAGTGGGAGCTGAGAGTCGCGGAGGTTTGAAAAGATCGGGAGCTGAGAGTCGCGGAGGTTTGAAAAGAGCAGGAGCTGAGAGTCGCAGAGATATGAAAAGAGCGGGAGCTGAGAGTCGCGAAGGTTTGAAAAGAGCGGGAGCTTAGAGTCGCAGAGATTTGAAAAGAGCGGGAGCTGAGAGTCGCGGAGGTTTGAAAAGAGCGGGAGCTGAAAGTTGCGGAGGTTTGAAATGAGCGGGACCTGAGAGTCGTGGAGGTTTGAAAAGAGTGGGAGCTGAGAGTCGCGGAGGTTTGAAAAGAGCGGGAGCTGAGAGTCGCGGAGGTTTGAAAAGAGCGGGAGCTGAGAGTCGCGGAGGTTTGAAAACAGCGGGAGCTGAGAGTCACGGAAGTTTGAAAAGAGCAGGAGCTGAGAGTCGCGGATGTTTGAAAAGAGCGGGAGCTGCGAGCCGCGGAGGTTTGAAAAGAGTGGGAGCTGAGAGTCGCGGAGGTTTGAAAAGATCGGGAGCTGAGAGTCGCGGATGTCTGAAATGAGCGGGAGCTGAGAATCGCGGTGGTTTGAAAAGAGCGGGAGCTGAGAGTCGCAAAGGTTTGAAAAGAGCGGGAGCTGAGAGTCTCGGAGGTTTAAAAATGGCGGGAGCTGAGAGTCGCGGAGGTTTGAAAAGGGCGGGAGCTGTTAGTCGCGGAGGTTTGAAAAGAGCGGGAGCTGAGAGTCGCGGAGGTTTGAAAAGAGCGGGAGCTGAGAGTCGCGGAGGTTTGCAAAGAGCGGGAGCTGAGAGTCGCGGAGGTTTGAAAAGAGCGAGAGCTGAGAGTCGCGGAGGTTTGACAAGAGCGGGAGCTGGGAGTCGCAGAGGTTTGAAAAGAGCGGGAGCTGTTAGTCGCGGAGGTTTGAAAAGAGCGGGAGCTGAGAGTCGCGGAGGTTTGAAAAGAACGGGAGCTGAGAGTCGCGGAGGTTTGCAAAGAGCGGGAGCTGAGAGTCGCGGAGGTTTGAAAAGAGCGAGAGCTGAGAGTCGCGGAGGTTTGACAAGAGCGGGAGCTACGAGTCGCAGAGGTTTGAAAAGAGCGGAAGCTGAGAGCCGCGGATGGTTGAAAAGAGCGGGAGCTGAGAGTCGCGGAGGTTTGAAAAGAGCGGAACCTCAGAGTCGCGGAGATTTGAAAAGAGCGGGAGCTGAGTGTCGCGGAGGTTTGATAAGAGCGTGAGCTGAGAGTCCCGGATGTTTGAAAAGAGCGGGATCTGAGAGTCGCGGAGGTTTGAAAAGAGCGGGAGCCGAGATTCGCGGAGGTTTGAAAAGAGCGGGAGCTGAAAGTCGCGGAGATTTGAAAAGAGCATGACCTGAGAGTCGCGGAGGTTTGAAAAGAGCGGGAGCTGAGAGTCGCGGAGGTTTGAAAAGAGCTGGAGCTGAGAGTCGCGGAGGTTGGAAACGAGCGGGAGCTGAGAGGCGCGGAGGTTCGAAAAGAGCGCGAGTTGATAGTCGCGGAGGCTTGAAAAGAGCGGGAGCTGAGAGTCGCGGAGGTTTGAAAAGAGCGGGAGCTGAGACTCGCGGTGGTTTGAAAAGAGCGGGAGCTGAGAGTCGCAGAGGTTTGAAAAGAGCGGGAGCTGAGAGTCTCGGAGGTTTAAAAATGGCGGTAGCTGAGAGTCGCGGAGGTTTGAAAAGGAAGGGAGCTGTTAGTCGCGGAGGTTTGAAAAGAGCGGGAGCTGAGAGTCGCGGAGGTTTGAAAAGAGCGGGAGCTGAGAGTCGCGGAGTTTTGCAAAGAGCGGGAGCTGAGAGTCGCGGAGGTTTGAAAAGAGCGAGAGCTGAGAGTCGCGGAGGTTTGACAAGAGCGGGAGCTGGGAGTCGTAGAGGTTTGAAAAGAGCGGAAGCTGAGAGCCGCGGAGGTTTGAAAAGAGCGGGAGCTGAGAGTCGCGGAGGTTTGAAAAGTGCGGAACCTCAGAGTCGCGGAGGTTTGAAAAGAGCGGGAGCTGATAGTCGCGGAGGTTTGAAAAGAGCGGGAGCTGAGTGTCGCGGATGTTTGAAAAGAGCGGGAGCTGGGAGTCGCGGAGGTTTGAAAAGAGCGGGAGCTGAGATTCGCGGAGGTTTGAAAAAAGCGGGAGCTGATAGTCGCGGTGGTTTGAAAAGAGCTGGAGCTGAGAGTCGCGGTGCTTTGAAAAGAGCGGGAGCTGAGAGTCGCGGAGGCTTGAAAAGAGCGGGAGCTGAGAGTCGCCTGGTTTGAAAAGAGCGGGAGCTGAGAGTCGCGGAGGTTTGAAAAGAGCGGGAGCAGAGAGTCGCGGAGATTTGAAAAGAGCGGGAGCTGAGAGTCGTGGAGGTTTGAAAACAGCGGGAGCTGTTAGTCACGGAGGTTTGAAAAGAGCGGGAGCTGAGAGTCGCGAAAGTTTGAAAAGAACTGGAGCTGAGAGTCGCGGAGGTTTGAAAAGAGCGGGAGCTGAGAGTCGCGGAGGTTTGCAAAGAGCGGGAGCTGAGAGTCGCGGAGGTTCGAAAAGAGCGGGACCTGAGAGTCGCGGAGATTTGAAAAGAGCGGGAGCTGAGAGTCGCGGAGGTTTGAAAAGAGCGGGAGCTTAAAGTCGCGGAGGTTTGAAAAGAGCGGGACCTGAGAGTCCCGGAGGTTTGAAAAGAGCGGGAGTTGAGAGTCGCGGAGATTTGAAAAGAGCCGGAGCTGAGAGTCGCGGAGGTTGGAAACGAGCGGGAGCTGAGAGGCGCGGATGTTCGAAAAGAGCGCGAGTTGATAGTCGCGGAGGCTTGAAAAGAGCGGGAGCTGAGAGTCGCGGAGGTTTGAAAAGAGCGGGAGCTGAGACTCGCGGTGGTTTGAAAAGAGCGGGAGCTGAGAGTCGCAGAGGTTTGAAAAGAGCGGGAGCTGAGAGTCTCGGAGGTTTAAAAATGGCGGGAGCTGAGAGTCGCGGAGGTTTGAAAAGGAAGGGAGCTGTTAGTCGCGGAGGTTTGAAAAGAGCGGGAGCTGAGAGTCGCGGAGGTTTGAAAAGAGCGGGAGCTGAGAGTCGCGGAGTTTTGCAAAGAGCGGGAGCTGAGAGTCGCGGAGGTTTGAAAAGAGCGAGAGCTGAGAGTCGCGGAGGTTTGACAAGAGCGGGAGCTGGGAGTCGTAGAGGTTTGAAAAGAGCGGAAGCTGAGAGCCGCGGAGGTTTGAAAAGAGCGGGAGCTGAGAGTCGCGGAGGTTTGAAAAGTGCGGAACCTCAGAGTCGCGGAGGTTTGAAAAGAGCGGGAGCTGATAGTCGCGGAGGTTTGAAAAGAGCGGGAGCTGAGTGTCGCGGATGTTTGAAAAGAGCGGGAGCTGGGAGTCGCGGAGGTTTGAAAAGAGCGGGAGCTGAGATTCGCGGAGGTTTGAAAAAAGCGGGAGCTGATAGTCGCGGTGGTTTGAAAAGAGCTGGAGCTGAGAGTCGCGGTGGTTTGAAAAGAGCGGGAGCTGAGAGTCGCGAAAGTTTGAAAAGAACTGGAGCTGAGAGTCGCGGAGGTTTGAAAAGAGCGGGAGCTGAGAGTCGCGGAGGTTTGCAAAGAGCGGGAGCTGAGAGTCGCGGAGGTTTGAAAAGAGCGGGACCTGAGAGTCGCGGAGATTTGAAAAGAGCGGGAGCTGAGAGTCGCGGAGGTTTGAAAAGAGCGGGAGCTTAAAGTCGCGGAGGTTTGAAAAGAGCGGGACCTGAGAGTCCCGGAGGTTTGAAAAGAGCGGGAGTTGAGAGTCGCGGAGATTTGAAAAGAGCCGGAGCTGAGAGTCGCGGTGGTTTGAAAAGAGCGGGAGCTGAGAGTCGCGGAGGCTTGAAAAGTGCGGGAGCTGAGAGTCGCCTGGTTTGAAAAGAGCGGGAGCTGAGAGTCGCGGAGGTTTGAAAAGAGCGGGAGCTGAGAGTCGCGGAGATTTGAAAAGAGCGGGAGCTGAGAGTCGTGGAGGTTTGAAAAGAGCGGGAGCTGTTAGTCACGGAGGTTTGAAAAGAGCGGGAGCTGAGAGTCGCGAAAGTTTGAAAAGAACTGGAGCTGAGAGTCGCGGAGGTTTGAAAAGAGCGGGAGCTGAGAGTCGCGGAGGTTTGCAAAGAGCGGGAGCTGAGAGTCGCGGAGGTTTGAAAAGAGCGGGACCTGAGAGTCGCGGAGATTTGAAAAGAGCGGGAGCTGAGAGTCGCGGAGGTTTGAAAAGAGCGGGAGCTTAAAGTCGCGGAGGTTTGAAAAGAGCGGGACCTGAGAGTCCCGGAGGTTTGAAAAGAGCGGGAGTTGAGAGTCGCGGAGATTTGAAAAGAGCCGGAGCTGAGAGTCGCGGAGGTTTGAAAAGAGCGGGAGCTGAGAGTCGCGGAGATTTGAAAAGAGCGGGAGCTGAGAGTCGTGGAGGTTTGAAAAGAGCGGGAGCTGTTAGTCACGGAGGTTTGAAAAGAGCGGGAGCTGAGAGTCGCGAAAGTTTGAAAAGAACTGGAGCTGAGAGTCGCGGAGGTTTGAAAAGAGCGGGAGCTGAGAGTCGCGGAGGTTTGCAAAGAGCGGGAGCTGAGAGTCGCGGAGGTTTGAAAAGAGCGGGACCTGAGAGTCGCGGAGATTTGAAAAGAGCGGGAGCTGAGAGACGCGGAGGTTTGAAAAGAGCGGGAGCTTAAAGTCGCGGAGGTTTGAAAAGAGCGGGACCTGAGAGTCCCGGAGGTTTGAAAAGAGCGGGAGTTGAGAGTCGCGGAGATTTGAAAAGAGCCGGAGCTGAGAGTCGCGGAGGTTTGAAAAGAGCGGGAGCTGAGAGTCGCAGAGGTTTGAAAAGAGCGGGAGCTAAGAGTCACGGAGGTTTGAAAAGAGCGGGAGCTGAGAGTCGCGGAGGTTTGAAAGCAGCGGGAGCTGAGGCTCGCGGAGGTTTGAAAAGAGCAGGGCCTGAGAGTCGCGGAGGTTTGAAAAGAGCGGGAGCTGAGAGTCGCGGAGGTTTGAAAAGAGCGGGAGCTGAGAGTCGCGGAGGTTTGAAAAGAGCGGGAGCTGAGAGTCGCGGAGGTTTGAAAAGAGCAGGAGCTGAGAGTCGCGGAGGTTTGAAAAGAGCGGGAGCTGAGAGTCGCGGAGGTTTGAAAAGAGCGGGACCTGAGAGTCGCGGAGGTTTCAAGAGAGCGGGAGCTGAGAGTCGCGGAGGTTTGAAAAGAGCGGGAGCTGAGAGTCGCGGAGGTTTGAAAAGAGCGGGAGCCGAGAGTCGCGGAGGTTTGAAAAGAGCGGGAGCTGAGAATCGCGGAGGTTTGCAAAGAGCGGGAGCTGAGAGTCGCGGAGGTTTGAAAAGAGCAGGACCTGAGAGTCGCGGAGGTTAGAAAAGAGGGGGAGCTGAGAGTCGCGGAGGTTTGAAAAGAGCGGGAGCTGAGAGTCGCGGAGGTTTCAAAGCAGCGGGAGCTGAGGCTCGCGGAGGTTTGAAAAGAGCAGGGCCTGAGAGTCGCGGAGGTTTGAAAAGAGCGGGAGCTGAGAGTCGCGGAGGTTTGAAAAGAGCGGGAGCTGAGAGTCGCGGAGGTTTGAAAAGAGCGGGAGCTGAGAGTCGCGGAGGTTTGAAAAGAGCGGGACCTGAGAGTCGCGGAGGTTTCAAGAGAGCGGGAGCTGAGAGTCGCGGAGGTTTGAAAAGAGCGGGAGCTGAGAGTCGCGGAGGTTTGAAAAGAGCGGGAGCTGAGAGTCGCGGAGGTTTGAAAAGAGCGGGAGCTGAGAATCGCGGAGGTTTGCAAAGAGCGGGAGCTGAGAGTCGCGGAGGTTTGAAAAGAGCAGGACCTGAGAGTCGCGGAGGTTTGAAAAGAGGGGGAGCTGAGAGTCGCGGAGGTTTGAAAAGAGTGGGAGCTGAGAGTCGCGGAGGTTTGAAAAGAGCGGGAGCTGAGAGTCGCGGATGTTTGAAAAGAGCGGGAGCTGAGAGTCGCGCAGGTTTGAAAAGAGCGGGAGCTGAGAGTCGCGGAGGTTTTAAAAGAGCGGGAGCTGAGAGTCGCGGAGGTTTGCAAAGAGCGGGAGCTGAGAGTCGCGGAGGTTTGAAAAGAGCTGGACCTGAGAGTCGCGGAGGTTTGAAAAGATCGGGAGCTGAGAGTCGCGGAGGTTTGAAAAGAGAGGGAGCTGAGAGTCGCGGAGGTTTGAAAAGAGCGGGACCTGAGAGTCCCGGAGGTTTGAAAAGAGCGGGAGCTGAGAGTCGCGGAGGTTTCAAAAGAGCGGGAGCTGAGGCTCGTGGAGGTTTGTAAAGAGCAGGACCTGAGAGTCGCGGAGGTTTGAAAAGAGCGGGAGCTGAGAGTCGCGGAGGTTTGAAAAGAGCGGGACCTGAGAGTCGCGGAGATTTGAAAAGAGCGGGAGCTGAGAGACGCGGAGGTTTGAAAAGAGCGGGAGCTTAAAGTCGCGGAGGTTTGAAAAGAGCGGGACCTGAGAGTCCCGGAGGTTTGAAAAGAGCGGGAGTTGAGAGTCGCGGAGATTTGAAAAGAGCCGGAGCTGAGAGTCGCGGAGGTTTGAAAAGAGCGGGAGCTGAGAGTCGCAGAGGTTTGAAAAGAGCGGGAGCTAAGAGTCACGGAGGTTTGAAAAGAGCGGGAGCTGAGAGTCGCGGAGGTTTGAAAGCAGCGGGAGCTGAGGCTCGCGGAGGTTTGAAAAGAGCAGGGCCTGAGAGTCGCGGAGGTTTGAAAAGAGCGGGAGCTGAGAGTCGCGGAGGTTTGAAAAGAGCGGGAGCTGAGAGTCGCGGAGGTTTGAAAAGAGCGGGAGCTGAGAGTCGCGGAGGTTTGAAAAGAGCGGGAGCTGAGAGTCGCGGAGGTTTGAAAAGAGCGGGAGCTGAGAGTCGCGGAGGTTTGAAAAGAGCGGGACCTGAGAGTCGCGGAGGTTTCAAGAGAGCGGGAGCTGAGAGTCGCGGAGGTTTGAAAAGAGCGGGAGCTGAGAGTCGCGGAGGTTTGAAAAGAGCGGGAGCCGAGAGTCGCGGAGGTTTGAAAAGAGCGGGAGCTGAGAATCGCGGAGGTTTGCAAAGAGCGGGAGCTGAGAGTCGCGGAGGTTTGAAAAGAGCAGGACCTGAGAGTCGCGGAGGTTAGAAAAGAGGGGGAGCTGAGAGTCGCGGAGGTTTGAAAAGAGCGGGAGCTGAGAGTCGCGGAGGTTTCAAAGCAGCGGGAGCTGAGGCTCGCGGAGGTTTGAAAAGAGCAGGGCCTGAGAGTCGCGGAGGTTTGAAAAGAGCGGGAGCTGAGAGTCGCGGAGGTTTGAAAAGAGCGGGAGCTGAGAGTCGCGGAGATTTGAAAAGAGCGGGAGCTGGGAGTCGTGGAGGTTTGAAAAGAGCGGGAGCTGTTAGTCACGGAGGTTTGAAAAGAGCGGGAGCTGAGAGTCGCGAAAGTTTGAAAAGAACTGGAGCTGAGAGTCGCGGAGGTTTGAAAAGAGCGGGAGCTGAGAGTCGCGGAGGTTTGCAAAGAGCGGGAGCTGAGAGTCGCGGAGGTTTGAAAAGAGCGGGACCTGAGAGTCGCGGAGATTTGAAAAGAGCGGGAGCTGAGAGACGCGGAGGTTTGAAAAGAGCGGGAGCTTAAAGTCGCGGAGGTTTGAAAAGAGCGGGACCTGAGAGTCCCGGAGGTTTGAAAAGAGCGGGAGTTGAGAGTCGCGGAGATTTGAAAAGAGCCAGAGCTGAGAGTCGCGGAGGTTTGAAAAGAGCGGGAGCTGAGAGTCGCAGAGGTTTGAAAAGAGCGGGAGCTAAGAGTCACGGAGGTTTGAAAAGAGCGGGAGCTGAGAGTCGCGGAGGTTTGAAAGCAGCGGGAGCTGAGGCTCGCGGAGGTTTGAAAAGAGCAGGGCCTGAGAGTCGCGGAGGTTTGAAAAGAGCGGGAGCTGAGAGTCGCGGAGGTTTGAAAAGAGCGGGAGCTGAGAGTCGCGGAGGTTTGAAAAGAGCGGGAGCTGAGAGTCGCGGAGGTTTGAAAAGAGCGGGAGCTGAGAGTCGCGGAGGTTTGAAAAGAGCGGGAGCTGAGAGTCGCGGAGGTTTGAAAAGAGCGGGACCTGAGAGTCGCGGAGGTTTCAAGAGAGCGGGAGCTGAGAGTCGCGGAGGTTTGAAAAGAGCGGGAGCTGAGAGTCGCGGAGGTTTGAAAAGAGCGGGAGCCGAGAGTCGCGGAGGTTTGAAAAGAGCGGGAGCTGAGAATCGCGGAGGTTTGCAAAGAGCGGGAGCTGAGAGTCGCGGAGGTTTGAAAAGAGCAGGACCTGAGAGTCGCGGAGGTTAGAAAAGAGGGGGAGCTGAGAGTCGCGGAGGTTTGAAAAGAGCGGGAGCTGAGAGTCGCGGAGGTTTCAAAGCAGCGGGAGCTGAGGCTCGCGGAGGTTTGAAAAGAGCAGGGCCTGAGAGTCGCGGAGGTTTGAAAAGAGCGGGAGCTGAGAGTCGCGGAGGTTTGAAAAGAGCGGGAGCTGAGAGTCGCGGAGGTTTGAAAAGAGCGGGAGCTGAGAGTCGCGGAGGTTTGAAAAGAGCGGGAGCTGAGAGTCGCGGAGGTTTGAAAAGAGCGGGAGCTGAGAGTCGCGGAGGTTTGAAAAGAGCGGGACCTGAGAGTCGCGGAGGTTTCAAGAGAGCGGGAGCTGAGAGTCGCGGAGGTTTGAAAAGAGCGGGAGCTGAGAGTCGCGGAGGTTTGAAAAGAGCGGGAGCTGAGAGTCGCGGAGGTTTGAAAAGAGCGGGAGCTGAGAATCGCGGAGGTTTGCAAAGAGCGGGAGCTGAGAGTCGCGGAGGTTTGAAAAGAGCAGGACCTGAGAGTCGCGGAGGTTTGAAAAGAGGGGGAGCTGAGAGTCGCGGAGGTTTGAAAAGAGTGGGAGCTGAGAGTCGCGGAGGTTTGAAAAGAGCGGGAGCTGAGAGTCGCGGATGTTTGAAAAGAGCGGGAGCTGAGAGTCGCGCAGGTTTGAAAAGAGCGGGAGCTGAGAGTCGCGGAGGTTTTAAAAGAGCGGGAGCTGAGAGTCGCGGAGGTTTGCAAAGAGCGGGAGCTGAGAGTCGCGGAGGTTTGAAAAGAGCTGGACCTGAGAGTCGCGGAGGTTTGAAAAGATCGGGAGCTGAGAGTCGCGGAGGTTTGAAAAGAGAGGGAGCTGAGAGTCGCGGAGGTTTGAAAAGAGCGGGACCTGAGAGTCCCGGAGGTTTGAAAAGAGCGGGAGCTGAGAGTCGCGGAGGTTTCAAAAGAGCGGGAGCTGAGGCTCGTGGAGGTTTGTAAAGAGCAGGACCTGAGAGTCGCGGAGGTTTGAAAAGAGCGGGAGCTGAGAGTCACGGAGGTTTGAAAAGAGCGGGAGCTGAGAGTCGCGGAGGTTTGAAAAGAGCGGGAGCTGAGAGTCGCGGAGGTTTGAAAAGAGCGGGAGCTGAGAGTCGCGGAGGTTTGAAAAGAGCGGGAGCTGAGAGTCACGGAGGTTTGAAAAGAGCGGGACCTGAGAGTCGCGGAGGTTTGAAGAGAGCGGGAGCTGAGAGTCGCGGAGGTTTGCAAAGAGCAGGAGCTGAGAGTCCGGAGGTTTGAAAAGAGCAGGAGCTGAGAGTCGCGGATGTTTGAAAAGAGCGGGAGCTGAGAGTCGCGGAGGTTTGTAAAGAGCGGGAGCTGAGATTCGCGGAGGTTTGAAAAGAGCGGGAGCTGAAAGTCGCGGAGATTTGAAAAGAGCATGACCTGAGAGTGGCGGAGGTTTGAAACGAGCGGGAGCTGAGAGGCGCGGAGGTTTGAAAAGAGCTGGAGCTGATAGTCGCGGTGGTTTGAAAAGAGCTGGAGCTGAGAGTCGCGGTGGTTTGAAAAGAGCGGGAGCTGAGAGTCGCGGAGGCTTGAAAAGAGCGGGAGCTGAGAGTCGCGGAGGTTTGAAAAGAGCGGGAGCTGAGAGTCGCGGAGGTTTGAAAAGAGCGGGAGCTGAGAGTCGCGGAGATTTGAAAAGAGCGGGAGCTGAGAGTCGCGGTGGTTTGAAAAGAGCGGGAGCTGAGAGTCGTGGAGGTTTGAAAAGAGCGGGAGCTGTTAGTCACGGAGGTTTGAAAAGAGCGGGAGCTGAGAGTCGCGGTGGTTTGAAATGAGCGGGAGCTGAGAGTCGCGGAGGCTTGAAAAGAGCGGGAGCTGAGAGTCGCGGAGGTTTGAAAAGAGCGGGAGCTGAGAGTCGCGGAGGTTTGAAAAGAGCGGGAGCTGAGAGTCGCGGAGATTTGAAAAGAGCGGGAGCTGAGAGTCGTGGACGTTTGAAAAGAGCGGGAGCTGTTAGTCACGGAGGTTTGAAAAGAGCGGGAGCTGAGAGTCGCGGAAGTTTGTAAAGAACTGGAGCTGAGAGTCGCGGAGGTTTGGAAAGAGCGGGAGCTGAGAGTGGCGGAGGTTTGAAAAGAGCGAGAGCTGAGAGTGGCGGAGGTTTGAAAAGAGCGGGACCTGAGAGTCCCGGAGGTTTGAAAAGAGCGGGAGCTGAGAGTCGCGGAGGTTTGAAAAGAGCAGGAGCTGAGAGTCGTAGAGATATGAAAAGAGCGGGAGCTGAGAGTCGCGGAGGTTTGAAAAGAGCAGGAGCTGAGAGTCGTAGAGATATGAAAAGAGCGGGAGCTGAGAGTCGCGGAGGTTTGAAAAGAGCGGGAGCTTAGAGTCGCGGAGATTTGAAAAGAGCGGGACCTGAGAGTCGCGGAGGTTTGAAAAGAGCGGGAGCTGAGAGTCGCGGAGGTTTGAAATGAGCGGGACCTGAGAGTCGTGGAGGTTTGAAAAGAGTGGGAGCTGAGAGTCGCGGAGGTTTGAAAAGAGCGGGAGCTGAGAGTCGCGGAGGTTTGAAAAGAGCGGGAGCTGAGAGTCGCGGAGGTTTGAAAAGAGCGGGAGCTGAGAGTCACGGAGGTTTGAAAAGAGCAGGAGCTGAGAGTCGCGGAGGTTTGAAAAGAGCGGGAGCTGCGAGTCGCGGAGGTTTGAAAAGAGTGGGAGCTGAGAGTCGCGGAGGTTTGAAAAGATCGGGAGCTGAGAGTCGCGGAGGTTTGAAAAGAGCAGGAGCTGAGAGTCGCAGAGATATGAAAAGAGCGGGAGCTGAGAGTCGCGGAGGTTTGAAAAGAGCGGGAGCTTAGAGTCGCAGAGATTTGAAAAGAGCGGGAGCTGAGAGTCGCGGAGGTTTGAAAAGAGCGGGAGCTGAAAGTTCCGGAGGTTTGAAATGAGCGGGACCTGAGAGTCGTGGAGGTTTGAAAAGAGTGGGAGCTGAGAGTCGCGGAGGTTTGAAAAGAGCGGGAGCTGAGAGTCGCGGAGGTTTGAAAAGAGCGGGAGCTGAGAGTCGCGGAGGTTTGAAAACAGCGGGAGCTGAGAGTCACGGAGGTTTGAAAAGAGCAGGAGCTGAGAGTCGCGGAGGTTTGAAAAGAGCGGGAGCTGCGAGCCGCGGAGGTTTGAAAAGAGTGGGAGCTGAGAGTCGCGGATGTCTGAAATGAGCGGGAGCTGAGAATCGCGGTGGTTTGAAAAGAGCGGGAGCTGAGAGTCGCAAAGGTTTGAAAAGAGCGGGAGCTGAGAGTCTCGGAGGTTTAAAAATGGCGAGAGCTGAGAGTCGCGGAGGTTTGAAAAGGGCGGGAGCTGTTAGTCGCGGAGGTTTGAAAAGAGCGGGAGCTGAGAGTCGCGGAGGTTTGAAAAGAGCGGGAGCTGAGAGTCGCGGAGGTTTGCAAAGAGCGGGAGCTGAGAGTCGCAGATGTTTGAAAAGAGCGAGAGCTGAGAGTCGCGGAGGTTTGACAAGAGCGGGAGCTGGGAGTCGCAGAGGTTTGAAAAGAGCGGGCGCTGTTAGTCGCGGAGGTTTGAAAAGAGCGGGAGCTGAGAGTCGCGGAGGTTTGAAAAGAGCGGGAGCTGAGAGTCGCGGAGGTTTGCAAAGAGCGGGAGCTGAGAGTCGCGGAGGTTTGAAAAGAGCGAGAGCTGAGAGTCGCGGAGGTTTGACAAGAGCGGGAGCTGCGAGTCGCAGAGGTTTGAAAAGAGCGGAAGCTGAGAGCCGCGGATGGTTGAAAAGAGCGGGAGCTGAGAGTCGCGGAGGTTTGAAAAGAGCGGAACCTCAGAGTCGCGGAGATTTGAAAAGAGCGGGAGCTGAGTGTCGCGGAGGTTTGATAAGAGCGTGAGCTGAGAGTCGCGGATGTTTGAAAAGAGCGGGATCTGAGAGTCGCGGAGGTTTGAAAAGGGCGGGAGCTGAGATTCGCGGAGGTTTGAAAAGAGCGGGAGCTGAAAGTCGCGGAGATTTGAAAAGAGCATGACCTGAGAGTCGCGGAGGTTTGAAAAGAGCGGGAGCTGAGAGTCGCGGAGGTTTGAAAAGAGCTGGAGCTGAGAGTCGCGGAGGTTGGAAACGAGCGGGAGCTGAGAGGCGCGGAGGTTCGAAAAGACCGCGAGTTGATAGTCGCGGAGGCTTGAAAAGAGCGGGAGCTGAGAGTCGCGGAGGTTTGAAAAGAGCGGGAGCTGAGACTCGCGGTGGATTGAAAAGAGCGGGAGCTGAGAGTCGCAGAGGTTTGAAAAGAGCGGGAGCTGAGAGTCTCGGAGGTTTAAAAATGGCGGGAGCTGAGAGTCGCGGAGGTTTGAAAAGGAAGGGAGCTGTTAGTCACGGAGGTTTGAAAAGAGCGGGAGCTGAGAGTCGCGGAGGTTTGAAAAGAGCGGGAGCTGAGAGTCGCGGAGTTTTGCAAAGAGCGGGAGCTGAGAGTCGCGGAGGTTTGAAAAGAGCGAGAGCTGAGAGTAGCGGAGGTTTGACAAGAGCGGGAGCTGGGAGTCGTAGAGGTTTGAAAAGAGCGGAAGCTGAGAGCCGCGGAGGTTTGAAAAGAGCGGGAGCTGAGAGTCGCGGAGGTTTGAAAAGTGCGGAACCTCAGAGTCGCGGAGGTTTGAAAAGAGCGGGAGCTGATAGTCGCGGAGGTTTGAAAAGAGCGGGAGCTGAGTGTCGCGGATGTTTGAAAAGAGCGGGAGCTGGGAGTCGCGGAGGTTTGAAAAGAGCGGGAGCTGAGATTCGCGGAGGTTTGAAAAAAGCGGGAGCTGATAGTCGCGGTGGTTTGAAAAGAGCTGGAGCTGAGAGTCGCGGTGCTTTGAAAAGAGCGGGAGCTGAGAGTCGCGGAGGCTTGAAAAGAGCGGGAGCTGAGAGTCGCCTGGTTTGAAAAGAGCGGGAGCTGAGAGTCGCGGAGGTTTGAAAAGAGCGGGAGCTGAGAGTCGCGGAGATTTGAAAAGAGCGGGAGCTGAGAGTCGTGGAGGTTTGAAAAGAGCGGGAGCTGTTAGTCACGGAGGTTTGAAAAGAGCGGGAGCTGAGAGTCGCGAAAGTTTGAAAAGAACTGGAGCTGAGAGTCGCGGAGGTTTGAAAAGAGCGGGAGCTGAGAGTCGCGGAGGTTTGAAAAGAGCGGGACCTGAGAGTCGCGGAGATTTGAAAAGAGCGGGAGCTGAGAGTCGCGGAGGTTTGAAAAGAGCGGGAGCTTAAAGTCGCGGAGGTTTGAAAAGAGCGGGACCTGAGAGTCCCGGAGGTTTGAAAAGAGCGGGAGTTGAGAGTCGCGGAGATTTGAAAAGAGCCGGAGCTGAGAGTCGCGGAGGTTGGAAACGAGCGGGAGCTGAGAGGCGCGGATGTTCGAAAAGAGCGCGAGTTGATAGTCGCGGAGGCTTGAAAAGAGCGGGAGCTGAGAGTCGCGGAGGTTTGAAAAGAGCGGGAGCTGAGACTCGCGGTGGTTTGAAAAGAGCGGGAGCTGAGAGTCGCAGAGGTTTGAAAAGAGCGGGAGCTGAGAGTCTCGGAGGTTTAAAAATGGCGGGAGCTGAGAGTCGCGGAGGTTTGAAAAGGAAGGGAGCTGTTAGTCGCGGAGGTTTGAAAAGAGCGGGAGCTGAGAGTCGCGGAGGTTTGAAAAGAGCGGGAGCTGAGAGTCGCGGAGTTTTGCAAAGAGCGGGAGCTGAGAGTCGCGGAGGTTTGAAAAGAGCGAGAGCTGAGAGTCGCGGAGGTTTGACAAGAGCGGGAGCTGGGAGTCGTAGAGGTTTGAAAAGAGCGGAAGCTGAGAGCCGCGGAGGTTTGAAAAGAGCGGGAGCTGAGAGTCGCGGAGGTTTGAAAAGTGCGGAACCTCAGAGTCGCGGAGGTTTGAAAAGAGCGGGAGCTGATAGTCGCGGAGGTTTGAAAAGAGCGGGAGCTGAGTGTCGCGGATGTTTGAAAAGAGCGGGAGCTGGGAGTCGCGGAGGTTTGAAAAGAGCGGGAGCTGAGATTCGCGGAGGTTTGAAAAAAGCGGGAGCTGATAGTCGCGGTGGTTTGAAAAGAGCTGGAGCTGAGAGTCGCGGTGGTTTGAAAAGAGCGGGAGCTGAGAGTCGCGAAAGTTTGAAAAGAACTGGAGCTGAGAGTCGCGGAGGTTTGAAAAGAGCGGGAGCTGAGAGTCGCGGAGGTTTGCAAAGAGCGGGAGCTGAGAGTCGCGGAGGTTTGAAAAGAGCGGGACCTGAGAGTCGCGGAGATTTGAAAAGAGCGGGAGCTGAGAGTCGCGGAGGTTTGAAAAGAGCGGGAGCTTAAAGTCGCAGAGGTTTGAAAAGAGCGGGACCTGAGAGTCCCGGAGGTTTGAAAAGAGCGGGAGTTGAGAGTCGCGGTGATTTGAAAAGAGCCGGAGCTGAGAGTCGCGGTGGTTTGAAAAGAGCGGGAGCTGAGAGTCGCGGAGGCTTGAAAAGAGCGGGAGCTGAGAGTCGCCTGGTTTGAAAAGAGCGGGAACTGAGAGTCGCGGAGGTTTGAAAAGAGCGGGAGCTGAGAGTCGCGGAGGTTTGCAAAGAGCGGGAGCTGAGAGTCGCGGAGGTTTGAAAAGAGCGGGACCTGAGAGTCGCGGAGATTTGAAAAGAGCGGGAGCTGAGAGTCGCGGAGGTTTGAAAAGAGCGGGAGCTTAAAGTCGCGGAGGTTTGAAAAGAGCGGGACCTGAGAGTCCCGGAGGTTTGAAAAGAGCGGGAGTTGAGAGTCGCGGAGATTTGAAAAGAGCCGGAGCTGAGAGTCGCGGAGGTTTGAAAAGAGCGGGAGCTGAGAGTCGCGTAGGATTGAAAAGAGCAGGACCTGAGAGTCGCGGAGGTTGGAAAAGAGCGTGAGCTGAGAGTCGCGGTGATTTGAAAAGAGCGGGGCTTGAGAGTCGCGGAAGTTTGAAAAGAGCGGGAGTTGTGAGTCGCGGAGGTTTGAAAAGAGCGTGAGCTGAGAGTCGCGGAGGTTTGAAAAGAGCGGGACCTGAGTGTCCCGGAGATTTGAAAAGAGCGGGTGCTGTGAGTCGCGGAGATTTGAAAAGAACGGGAGCTGAGAGTCGCGGAGGTTTGAAAATAGCATGAGCTGAGAGTCTCGGAGGTGTGAAAATAGCAGGATCTGAGAGTCGCGGAGGTTTGAAAAGAGCGGGAGATGAGAGTCGCGGAGGTTTGAAAAGAGCGTGAGCTGAGAGTCGCGGAGGTTTGAAAAGAGCGGGAGCTGAGAGTCGCGGAGGTTTGAAAAGAGCGGGAGCTGAGAGTCGCGGAGGTTTGCAAAGAGCGGGAGCTGAGGCTCGCGGAGGTTTGAAAAGAGCAGGGCCTGAGAGTCGCGGAGGTTTGAAAAGAGCGGGAGCTGAGAGTCGCGGAGGTTTGAAAAGAGCGGGAGCTGAGAGTCGCGGAGGTTTGAAAAGAGCGGGAGCTGAGAGTCGCGGAGGTTTGAAAAGAGCGGGAGCTGAGAGTCGCGGAGGTTTGAAAAGAGCGGGAGCTGAGAGTCGCGGAGCTTTGAAAAGAGCGGGACCTGAGAGTCGCGGAGGTTTCAAGAGAGCGGGAGCTGAGAGTCGCGGAGGTTTGAAAAGAGCGGGAGCTGAGAGTCGCGGAGGTTTGAAAAGAGCGGGAGCCGAGAGTCGGGGAGGTTTGAAAAGAGCGGGAGCTGAGAATCGCGGAGGTTTGCAAAGAGCGGGAGCTGAGAGTCGCGGAGGTTTGAAAAGAGCAGGACCTGAGTGTCGCGGAGGTTAGAAAAGAGGGGGAGCTGAGAGTCGCGGAGGTTTGAAAAGAGCGGGAGCTGAGAGTCGCGGAGGTTTCAAAGCAGCGGGAGCTGAGGCTCGCGGAGGTTTGAAAAGAGCAGGGCCTGAGAGTCGCGGAGGTTTGAAAAGAGCGGGAGCTGAGAGTCGCGGAGGTTTGAAAAGAGCGGGAGCTGAGAGTCGCGGAGGTTTGAAAAGAGCGGGAGCTGAGAGTCGCGGAGGTTTGAAAAGAGCGGGAGCTGAGAGTCGCGGAGGTTTGAAAAGAGCGGGAGCTGAGAGTCGCGGAGGTTTGAAAAGAGCGGGACCTGAGAGTCGCGGAGGTTTCAAGAGAGCGGGAGCTGAGAGTCGCGGAGGTTTGAAAAGAGCGGGAGCTGAGAGTCGCGGAGGTTTGAAAAGAGCGGGAGCTGAGAGTCGCGGAGGTTTGAAAAGAGCGGGAGCTGAGAATCGCGGAGGTTTGCAAAGAGCGGGAGCTGAGAGTCGCCTGGTTTGAAAAGAGCGGGAGCTGAGAGTCGCGGAGGTTTGAAAAGAGCGGGAGCTGAGAGTCGCAGAGGTTTGCAAAGAGCGGGAGCTGAGAGTCGCGGAGGTTTGAAAAGAGCGGGACCTGAGAGTCGCGGAGATTTGAAAAGAGCGGGAGCTGAGAGTCGCGGAGGTTTGAAAAGAGCGGGAGCTTAAAGTCGCGGAGGTTTGAAAAGAGCGGGACCTGAGAGTCCCGGAGGTTTGAAAAGAGCGGGAGTTGAGAGTCGCGGAGATTTGAAAAGAGCCGGAGCTGAGAGTCGCGGAGGTTTGAAAAGAGCGGGAGCTGAGAGTCGCGGAGATTTGAAAAGAGCGGGAGCTGAGAGTCGTGGAGGTTTGAAAAGAGCGGGAGCTGTTAGTCACGGAGGTTTGAAAAGAGCGGGAGCTGAGAGTCGCGAACGTTTGAAAAGAACTGGAGCTGAGAGTCGCGGAGGTTTGAAAAGAGCGGGAGCTGAGAGTCGCGGAGGTTTGCAAAGAGCGGGAGCTGAGAGTCGCGGAGGTTTGAAAAGAGCGGGACCTGAGAGTCGCGGAGATTTGAAAAGAGCGGGAGCTGAGAGTCGCGGAGGTTTGAAAAGAGCGGGAGCTTAAAGTCGCGGAGGTTTGAAAAGAGCGGGACCTGAGAGTCCCGGAGGTTTGAAAAGAGCGGGAGTTGAGAGTCGCGGAGATTTGAAAAGAGCCGGAGCTGAGAGTCGCGGAGGTTTGAAAAGAGCGGGAGCTGAGAGTCGCGTAGGATTGAAAAGAGCAGGACCTGAGAGTCGCGGAGGTTGGAAAAGAGCGTGAGCTGAGAGTCGCGGTGATTTGAAAAGAGCGGGGCTTGAGAGTCGCGGAAGTTTGAAAAGAGCGGGAGTTGTGAGTCGCGGAGGTTTGAAAAGAACGTGAGCTGAGAGTCGCGGAGGTTTGAAAAGAGCGGGACCTGAGTGTCCCGGAGATTTGAAAAGAGCGGGTGCTGTGAGTCGCGGAGATTTGAAAAGAACGGGAGCTGAGAGTCGCGGAGGTTTGAAAATAGCATGAGCTGAGAGTCTCGGAGGTGTGAAAATAGCAGGACCTGAGAGTCGCGGAGGTTTGAAAAGAGCGGGAGATGAGAGTCGCGGAGGTTTGAAAAGAGCGTGAGCTGAGAGTCGCGGAGGTTTGAAAAGAGCGGGAGCTGAGAGTCGCGGAGGTTTGAAAAGAGCGGGAGCTGAGAGTCGCGGAGGTTTGCAAAGAGCGGGAGCTGAGGCTCGCGGAGGTTTGAAAAGAGCAGGGCCTGAGAGTCGCGGAGGTTTGAAAAGAGCGGGAGCTGAGATTCGCGGAGGTTTGAAAAGAGCGGGAGCTGAGAGTCGCGGAGGTTTGAAAAGAGCGGGAGCTGAGAGTCGCGGAGGTTTGAAAAGAGCGGGAGCTGAGAGTCGCGGAGGTTTGAAAAGAGCGGGAGCTGAGAGTCGCGGAGCTTTGAAAAGAGCGGGACCTGAGAGTCGCGGAGGTTTCAAGAGAGCGGGAGCTGAGAGTCGCGGAGGTTTGAAAAGAGCGGGAGCTGAGAGTCGCGGAGGTTTGAAAAGAGCGGGAGCCGAGAGTCGCGGAGGTTTGAAAAGAGCGGGAGCTGAGAATCGCGGAGGTTTGCAAAGAGCGGGAGCTGAGAGTCGCGGAGGTTTGAAAAGAGCAGGACCTGAGTGTCCCGGAGGTTAGAAAAGAGGGGGAGCTGAGAGTCGCGGAGGTTTGAAAAGAGCGGGAGCTGAGAGTCGCGGAGGTTTCAAAGCAGCGGGAGCTGAGGCTCGCGGAGGTTTGAAAAGAGCAGGGCCTGAGAGTCGCGGAGGTTTGAAAAGAGCGGGAGCTGAGAGTCGCGGAGGTTTGAAAAGAGCGGGAGCTGAGAGTCGCGGAGGTTTGAAAAGAGCGGGAGCTGAGAGTCGCGGAGGTTTGAAAAGAGCGGGAGCTGAGAGTCGCGGAGGTTTGAAAAGAGCGGGAGCTGAGAGTCGCGGAGGTTTGAAAAGAGCGGGACCTGAGAGTCGCGGAGGTTTCAAGAGAGCGGGAGCTGAGAGTCGCGGAGGTTTGAAAAGAGCGGGAGCTGAGAGTCGCGGAGGTTTGAAAAGAGCGGGAGCTGAGAGTCGCGGAGGTTTGAAAAGAGCGGGAGCTGAGAATCGCGGAGGTTTGCAAAGAGCGGGAGCTGAGAGTCGCGGAGGTTTGAAAAGAGCAGGACCTGAGAGTCGCGGAGGTTTGAAAAGAGGGGGAGCTGAGAGTCGCGGAGGTTTGAAAAGAGTGGGAGCTGAGAGTCGCGGAGGTTTGAAAAGAGCGGGAGCTGAGAGTCGCGGATGTTTGAAAAGAGCGGGAGCTGAGAGTCGCGCAGGTTTGAAAAGAGCGGGAGCTGAGAGTCGCGGAGGTTTTAAAAGAGCGGGAGCGGAGAGTCGCGGAGGTTTGCAAAGAGCGGGAGCTGAGAGTCGCGGAGGTTTGAAAAGAGCTGGACCTGAGAGTCGCGTTGGTTTGAAAAGATTGGGAGCTGAGAGTCGCGGAGGTTTGAAAAGAGAGGGAGCTGAGAGTCGCGGAGGTTTGAAAAGAGCGGGACCTGAGAGTCCCGGAGGTTTGAAAAGAGCGGGAGCTGAGAGTCGCGGAGGTTTCAAAAGAGCGGGAGCTGAGGCTCGTGGAGGTTTGTAAAGAGCAGGACCTGAGAGTCGCGGAGGTTTGAAAAGAGCGGGAGCTGAGAGTCACGGAGGTTTGAAAAGAGCGGGAGCTGAGAGTCGCGGAGGTTTGAAAAGAGCGGGAGCTGAGAGTCGCGGAGGTTTGAAAAGAGCGGGAGCTGAGAGTCGCGGAGGTTTGAAAAGAGCGGGAGCTGAGAGTCACGGAGGTTTGAAAAGAGCGGGACCTGAGAGTCGCGGAGGTTTGAAGAGAGCGGGAGCTGAGAGTCGCGGAGGTTTGCAAAGAGCAGGAGCTGAGAGTCCGGAGGTTTGAAAAGAGCAGGACCTGAGAGTCGCGGAGGTTTGAAAAGAGCGGGAGCTGAGAGTCACGGAGGTCTGAAAAGAGCAGGAGCTGAGAGTCGCGGAGGTTTGAAAAGAGCGGGAGCTGCGATTCGCGGAGGTTTGAAAAGAGTGGGAGCTGAGAGTCGCGGAGGTTTGAAAAGATCGGGAGCTGAGAGTCGCGGATGTTTGAAATGAGCGGGAGCTGAGAATCGCGGTGGTTTGAAAAGAGCGGGAGCTGAGAGTCGCAGAGGTTTGAAAAGAGCGGGAGCTGAGAGTCTCGGAGGTTTAAAAATGGCCGGAGCTGAGAGTCGCGGAGGTTTGAAAAGGGCGGGAGCTGTTAGTCGCGGAGGTTTGAAAAGAGCGGGAGCTGAGAGTCGCGGAGGTTTGAAAAGAGCGGGAGCTGAGAGTCGCGGAGGTTTGCAAAGAGCGGGAGCTGAGAGTCGCGGAGGTTTGAAAAGAGCGAGAGCTGAGAGTCGCGGAGGTTTGACAAGAGCGGGAGCTGGGAGTCGCAGAGGTTTGAAAAGAGCGGAAGCTGAGAGCCGCGGAGGTTTGAACAGAGCGGGAGCTGAGAGTCGCGGAGGTTTGAAAAGAGCGGAACCTCTGAGTCGCGGAGGTTTGAAAAGAGCGGGAGCTGAGAGTCGCGGAGGTTTGCAAAGAGCGGGAGCTGAGAGTCGCGGAGGTTTGAAAAGAGCAGGACCTGAGAGTCGCGGAGGTTTGAAAAGAGGGGGAGCTGAGAGTCGCGGAGGTTTGAAAAGAGTGGGAGCTGAGAGTCGCGGAGGTTTGAAAAGAGCTGGAGCTGAGAGTCGCGGATGTTTGAAAAGAGCGGGAGCTGAGAGTCGCGCAGGTTTGAAAAGAGCGGGAGCTGAGAGTCGCGGAGGTTTGAAAAGAGCGGGAGCTGAGAGTCGCGGAGGTTTGCAAAGAGCGGGAGCTGAGAGTCGCGGAGGTTTGAAAAGAGCTGGACCTGAGAGTCGCGGAGGTTTGAAAAGAGAGGGAGCTGAGAGTCGCGGAGGTTTGAAAAGAGCGGGACCTGAGAGTCCCGGAGGTTTGAAAAGAGCGGGAGCTGAGAGTCGCGGAGGTTTGAAAAGAGCGGGAGCTGAGGCTCGTGGAGGTTTGTAAAGAGCAGGACCTGAGAGTCGCGGAGGTTTGAAAAGAGCGGGAGCTGAGAGTCACGGAGGTTTGAAAAGAGCGGGAGCTGAGAGTCGCGGAGGTTTGAAAAGAGCGGGAGCTGAGAGTCGCGGAGGTTTGAAAAGAGCGGGAGCTGAGAGTCGCGGAGGTTTGAAAAGAGCGGGAGCTGAGAGTCACGGAGGTTTGAAAAGAGCGGGACCTGAGAGTCGCGGAGGTTTGAAGAGAGCGGGAGCTGAGAGTCGCGGAGGTTTGAAAAGAGCGGGAGCTGAGAGTCGCGGAGGTTTGAAAAGAGCGGGAGCTGAGAGTCGCGGAGATTTGAAAAGAGCGGGAGCTGAGAGTCGTGGACGTTTGAAAAGAGCGGGAGCTGTTAGTCACGGAGGTTTGAAAAGAGCGGGAGCTGAGAGTCGCGGAAGTTTGTAAAGAACTGGAGCTGAGAGTCGCGGAGGTTTGAAAAGAGCGGGAGCTGAGAGTCGCGGAGGTTTGAAAAGAGCGAGAGCTGAGAGTGGCGGAGGTTTGAAAAGAGCGGGACCTGAGAGTCCCGGAGGTTTGAAAAGAGCGGGAGCTGAGAGTCGCGGAGGTTTGAAAAGAGCAGGAGCTGAGAGTCGTAGAGATATGAAAAGAGCGGGAGCTGAGAGTCGCGGAGGTTTGAAAAGAGCAGGAGCTGAGAGTCGTAGAGATATGAAAAGAGCGGGAGCTGAGAGTCGCGGAGGTTTGAAAAGAGCGGGAGCTTAGAGTCGCGGAGATTTGAAAAGAGCGGGACCTGAGAGTCGCGGATGTTTGAAAAGAGCGGGAGCTGAGAGTCGCGGAGGTTTGAAATGAGCGGGACCTGAGAGTCGTGGAGGTTTGAAAAGAGTGGGAGCTGAGAGTCGCGGAGGTTTGAAAAGAGCGGGAGCTGAGAGTCGCGGAGGTTTGAAAAGAGCGGGAGCTGAGAGTCGCGGAGGTTTGAAAACAGCGGGAGCTGAGAGTCACGGAGGTTTGAAAAGAGCAGGAGCTGAGAGTCGCGGAGGTTTGAAAAGAGCGGGAGCTGCGAGTCGCGGAGGTTTGAAAAGAGTGGGAGCTGAGAGTCGCGGAGGTTTGAAAAGATCGGGAGCTGAGAGTCGCGGATGTCTGAAATGAGCGGGAGCTGAGAATCGCGGTGGTTTGAAAAGAGCGGGAGCTGAGAGTCGCAAAGGTTTGAAAAGAGCGGGAGCTGAGAGTCTCGGAGGTTTAAAAATGGCGGGAGCTGAGAGTCGCGGAGGTTTGAAAAGGGCGGGAGCTGTTAGTCGCGGAGGTTTGAAAAGAGCGGGAGCTGAGAGTCGCGGAGGTTTGAAAAGAGCGGGAGCTGAGAGTCGCGGAGGTTTGCAAAGAGCGGGAGCTGAGAGTCGCGGAGGTTTGAAAAGAGCGAGAGCTGAGAGTCGCGGAGGTTTGACAAGAGCGGGAGCTGGGAGTCGCAGAGGTTTGAAAAGAGCTGGAGCTGTTAGTCGCGGAGGTTTGAAAAGAGCGGGAGCTGAGAGTCGCGGAGGTTTGAAAAGAGCGGGAGCTGAGAGTCGCGGAGGTTTGCAAAGAGCGGGAGCTGAGAGTCGCGGAGGTTTGAAAAGAGCGAGAGCTGAGAGTCGCGGAGGTTTGACAAGAGCGGGAGCTGGGAGTCGCAGAGGTTTGAAAAGAGCGGAAGCTGAGAGCCGCGGATGGTTGAAAAGAGCGGAACCTCAGAGTCGCGGAGATTTGAAAAGAGCGGGAGCTGAGTGTCGCGGAGGTTTGATAAGAGCGTGAGCTGAGAGTCGCGGATGTTTGAAAAGAGCGGGATCTGAGAGTCGCGGATGTTTGAAAAGAGCGGGAGCTGTGATTCGCGGAGGTTTGAAAAGAGCGGGAGCTGAAAGTCGCGGAGATTTGAAAAGAGCATGACCTGAGAGTCGCGGAGGTTTGAAAAGAGCGGGAGCTGAGAGTCGCGGAGGTTTGAAAAGAGCTGGAGCTGAGAGTCGCGGAGGTTGGAAACGAGCGGGAGCTGAGAGGCGCGGAGGTTCGAAAAGAGCGCGAGTTGATAGTCGCGGAGGCTTGAAAAGAGCGGGAGCTGAGAGTCGCGGAGGTTTGAAAAGAGCGGGAGCTGAGACTCGCGGTGGTTTGAAAAGAGCGGGAGCTGAGAGTCGCAGAGGTTTGAAAAGAGCGGGAGCTGAGAGTCTCGGAGGTTTAAAAATGGCGGGAGCTGAGAGTCGCGGAGGTTTGAAAAGGAAGGGAGCTGTTAGTCGCGGAGGTTTGAAAAGAGCGGGAGCTGAGAGTCGCGGAGGTTTGAAAAGAGCGGGAGCTGAGAGTCGCGGAGTTTTGCAAAGAGCGGGAGCTGAGAGTCGCGGAGGTTTGAAAAGAGCGAGAGCTGAGAGTCGCGGAGGTTTGACAAGAGCGGGAGCTGGGAGTCGTAGAGGTTTGAAAAGAGCGGAAGCTGAGAGCCGCGGAGGTTTGAAAAGAGCGGGAGCTGAGAGTCGCGGAGGTTTGAAAAATGCGGAACCTCAGAGTCGCGGAGGTTTGAAAAGAGCGGGAGCTGATAGTTGCGGAGGTTTGAAAAGAGCGGGAGCTGAGTGTCGCGGATGTTTGAAAAGAGCGGGAGCTGGGAGTCGCGGAGGTTTGAAAAGAGCGGGAGCTGAGATTCGCGGAGGTTTGAAAAAAGTGGGAGCTGATAGTCGCGGTGGTTTGAAAAGAGCTGGAGCTCAGAGTCGCGGTGGTTTGAAAAGAGCGGGAGCTGAGAGTCGCGGAGGCTTGAAAAGAGCGGGAGCTGAGAGTCGCGGAGGTTTGAAAAGAGCGGGAGCTGAGAGTCGCGGAGGTTTGAAAAGAGCGGGAGCTGAGAGTCGCGGAGATTTGAAAAGAGCGGGAGCTGAGAGTCGTGGAGGTTTGAAAAGAACTGGAGCTGAGAGTCGCGGAGGTTTGAAAAGAGCGGGAGCTGAGAGTCGCGGAGGTTTGCAAAGAGCGGGAGCTGAGAGTCGCGGAGGTTTGAAAAGAGCGGGACCTGAGAGTCGCGGAGATTTGAAAAGAGCGGGAGCTGAGAGTCGCGGAGGTTTGAAAAGAGCGGGAGCTTAAAGTCGCGGAGGTTTGAAAAGAGCGGGGCCTGAGAGTCCCGGAGGTTTGAAAAGAGCGGGAGTTGAGAGTCGCGGAGATTTGAAAAGAGCCGGAGCTGAGAGTCGCGGAGGTTTGAAAAGAGCGGGAGCTGAGAGTCGCGTAGGATTGAAAAGAGCAGAACCTGAGAGTCGCGGAGGTTGGAAAAGAGCGTGAGCTGAGAGTCGCGGTGATTTGAAAAGAGCGGGGCTTGAGAGTCGCGGAAGTTTGAAAAGAGCGGGAGTTGTGAGTCGCGGAGGTTTGAAAAGAGCGTGAGCTGAGAGTCGCGGAGGTTTGAAAAGAGCGGGACCTGAGTGTCCCGGAGATTTGAAAAGAGCGGGTGCTGTGAGTCGCGGAGATTTGAAAAGAACGGGAGCTGAGAGTCGCGGAGGTTTGAAAATAGCGTGAGCTGAGAGTCTCGGAGGTGTGAAAATAGCAGGATCTGAGAGTCGCGGAGGTTTGAAAAGAGCGGGAGATGAGAGTCGCGGAGGTTTGAAAAGAGCGTGAGCTGAGAGTCGCGGAGGTTTGAAAAGAGCGGGACCTGAGAGTCGCGGAGGTTTGAAAAGAGCGGGAGCTGAGAGTCGCGGAGGTTTGCAAAGAGCGGGAGCTGAGAGTCGCGGAGGTTTGAAAAGAGCTGGACCTGAGAGTCGCGGAGGTTTGAAAAGAGCGGGAGCTGAGAGTCGCGGAGGTTTGAAAAGAGAGGGAGCTGAGAGTCGCGGAGGTTTGAAAAGAGCGGGACCTGAGAGTCCCGGAGGTTTGAAAAGAGCGGGAGCTGAGAGTCGCGGAGGTTTCAAAACAGCTGGAGCTGAGGCTCGCGGAGGTTTGAAAAGAGCAGGGCCTGAGAGTCGCGGAGGTTTGAAAAGAGCGGGAGCTGAGAGTCGCGGAGGTTTGAAAAGAGCGGGAGCTGAGAGTCGCGGAGGTTTGAAAAGAGCGGGAGCTGAGAGTCGCGGAGGTTTGAAAAGAGCGGGAGCTGAGAGTCGCGGAGGTTTGAAAAGAGCGGGAGCTGAGAGTCGCGGAGGTTTGAAAAGAGCGGGAGCTGAGAGTCGCGGAGGTTTCAAGAGAGCAGGACCTGAGAGTCGCGGAGGTTTGAAAAGAGGGGGAGCTGAGAGTCGCGGAGGTTTGAAAAGAACGGGAGCTGAGAGTCGCGGAGGTTTGAAAATAGCGTGAGCTGAGAGTCTCGGAGGTGTGAAAATAGCAGGATCTGAGAGTCGCGGAGGTTTGAAAAGAGCGGGAGATGAGAGTCGCGGAGGTTTGAAAAGAGCGTGAGCTGAGAGTCGCGGAGGTTTGAAAAGAGCGGGACCTGAGAGTCGCGGAGGTTTGAAAAGAGCGGGAGCTGAGAGTCGCGGAGGTTTGCAAAGAGCGGGAGCTGAGAGTCGCGGAGGTTTGAAAAGAGCTGGACCTGAGAGTCGCGGAGGTTTGAAAAGAGCGGGAGCTGAGAGTCGCGGAGGTTTGAAAAGAGAGGGAGCTGAGAGTCGCGGAGGTTTGAAAAGAGCGGGACCTGAGAGTCCCGGAGGTTTGAAAAGAGCGGGAGCTGAGAGTCGCGGAGGTTTCAAAACAGCTGGAGCTGAGGCTCGCGGAGGTTTGAAAAGAGCAGGGCCTGAGAGTCGCGGAGGTTTGAAAAGAGCGGGAGCTGAGAGTCGCGGAGGTTTGAAAAGAGCGGGAGCTGAGAGTCGCGGAGGTTTGAAAAGAGCGGGAGCTGAGAGTCGCGGAGGTTTGAAAAGAGCGGGAGCTGAGAGTCGCGGAGGTTTGAAAAGAGCGGGAGCTGAGAGTCGCGGAGGTTTGAAAAGAGCGGGAGCTGAGAGTCGCGGAGGTTTGAAAAGAGCAGGACCTGAGAGTCCGGAGGTTTGAAAAGAGCAGGACCTGAGAGTCGCGGAGGTTTGAAAATAGCGTGAGCTGAGAGTCTCGGAGGTGTGAAAATAGCAGGATCTGAGAGTCGCGGAGGTTTGAAAAGAGCGGGAGATGAGAGTCGCGGAGGTTTGAAAAGAGCGTGAGCTGAGAGTCGCGGAGGTTTGAAAAGAGCGGGACCTGAGAGTCGCGGAGGTTTGAAAAGAGCGGGAGCTGAGAGTCGCGGAGGTTTGCAAAGAGCGGGAGCTGAGAGTCGCGGAGGTTTGAAAAGAGCTGGACCTGAGAGTCGCGGAGGTTTGAAAAGAGCGGGAGCTGAGAGTCGCGGAGGTTTGAAAAGAGAGGGAGCTGAGAGTCGCGGAGGTTTGAAAAGAGCGGGACCTGAGAGTCCCGGAGGTTTGAAAAGAGCGGGAGCTGAGAGTCGCGGAGGTTTCAAAACAGCTGGAGCTGAGGCTCGCGGAGGTTTGAAAAGAGCAGGGCCTGAGAGTCGCGGAGGTTTGAAAAGAGCGGGAGCTGAGAGTCGCGGAGGTTTGAAAAGAGCGGGAGCTGAGAGTCGCGGAGGTTTGAAAAGAGCGGGAGCTGAGAGTCGCGGAGGTTTGAAAAGAGCGGGAGCTGAGAGTCGCGGAGGTTTGAAAAGAGCGGGAGCTGAGAGTCGCGGAGGTTTGAAAAGAGCGGGAGCTGAGAGTCGCGGAGGTTTGAAAAGAGCAGGACCTGAGAGTCGCGGAGGTTTGAAAAGAGGGGGAGCTGAGAGTCGCGGAGGTTTGAAAAGAGTGGGAGCTGAGAGTCGCGGAGGTTTGAAAAGAGCGGGAGCTGAGAGTCGCGGATGTTTGAAAAGAGCGGGAGCTGAGAGTCGCGCAGGTTTGAAAAGAGCGGGAGCTGAGAGTCGCGGAGGTTTGAAAAGAGCGGGAGCTGAGAGTCGCGGAGGTTTGTAAAGAGCGGGAGCTGAGAGTCGCGGAGGTTTGAAAAGAGCTGGACCTGAGAGTCGCGGAGGTTTGAAAAGATCGGGAGCTGAGAGTCGCGGAGGTTTGAAAAGAGAAGGAGCTGAGAGTCGCGGAGGTTTGAAAAGAGCGGGACCTGAGAGTCCCGGAGGTTTGAAAAGAGCGGGAGCTGAGAGTCGCGGAGGTTTCAAAAGAGCGGGAGCTGAGGCTCGTGGAGGTTTGTAAAGAGCAGGACCTGAGAGTCGCGGAGGTTTGAAAAGATCGGGAGCTGAGAGTCGCGGATGTTTGAAATGAGCGGGAGCTGAGAATCGCGGTGGTTTGAAAAGAGCGGGAGCTGAGAGTCGCAGATGTTTGAAAAGAGCGGGAGCTGAGAGTCTCGGAGGTTTAAAAATGGCCGGAGCTGAGAGTCGCGGAGGTTTGAAAAGGGCGGGAGCTGTTAGTCGCGGAGGTTTGAAAAGAGCGGGAGCTGAGAGTCGCGGAGGTTTGAAAAGAGCGGGAGCTGAGAGTCGCGGAGGTTTGCAAAGAGCGGGAGCTGAGAGTCGCGGAGGTTTGAAAAGAGCGAGAGCTGAGAGTCGCGGAGGTTTGACAAGAGCGGGAGCTGGGAGTCGCAGAGGTTTGAAAAGAGCGGAAGCTGAGAGCCGCGGTGGTTTGAAAAGAGCGGGAGCTGAGAGTCGCGGAGGTTTGAAAAGAGCGGAACCTCAGAGTCGCGGAGGTTTGAAAAGAGCGGGAGCTGAGAGTCGCGGAGGTTTGCAAAGAGCGGGAGCTGAGAGTCGCGGAGGTTTGAAAAGAGCGGGAGCTGAGAGTCGCGGAGGTTTGAAAAGAGCGGGAGCTGAGAGTCGCGGAGGTTTGAAAAGAGCGGGAGCTGAGAGTCGCGGAGCTTTGAAAAGAGCCGGAGCTGAGAGTCACGGAGGTTTGAAAAGAGCGGGACCTGAGAGTCGCGGAGGTTTGAAGAGAGCGGGAGCTGAGAGTCGCGGAGGTTTGCAAAGAGCGGGAGCTGAGAGTCCGGAGGTTTGAAAAGAGCAGGACCTGAGAGTCGCGGAGGTTTGAAAAGAGCGGGAGCTGAGAGTCACGGAGGTCTGAAAAGAGCAGGAGCTGAGAGTCGCGGAGGTTTGAAAAGAGCGGGAGCTGCGATTCGCGGAGGTTTGAAAAGAGTGGGAGCTGAGAGTCGCGGAGGTTTGAAAAGATCGGGAGCTGAGAGTCGCGGATGTTTGAAATGAGCGGGAGCTGAGAATCGCGGTGGTTTGAAAAGAGCGGGAGCTGAGAGTCGCAGATGTTTGAAAAGAGCGGGAGCTGAGAGTCTCGGAGGTTTAAAAATGGCCGGAGCTGAGAGTCGCGGAGGTTTGAAAAGGGCGGGAGCTGTTAGTCGCGGAGGTTTGAAAAGAGCGGGAGCTGAGAGTCGCGGAGGTTTGAAAAGAGCGGGAGCTGAGAGTCGCGGAGGTTTGCAAAGAGCGGGAGCTGAGAGTCGCGGAGGTTTGAAAAGAGCGAGAGCTGAGAGTCGCGGAGGTTTGACAAGAGCGGGAGCTGGGAGTCGCAGAGGTTTGAAAAGAGCGGAAGCTGAGAGCCGCGGTGGTTTGAAAAGAGCGGGAGCTGAGAGTCGCGGAGGTTTGAAAAGAGCGGAACCTCAGAGTCGCGGAGGTTTGAAAAGAGCGGGAGCTGAGAGTCGCGGAGGTTTGCAAAGAGCGGGAGCTGAGAGTCGCGGAGGTTTGAAAAGAGCAGGACCTGAGAGTCGCGGAGGTTTGAAAAGAGGGGGAGCTGAGAGTCGCGGAGGTTTGAAAAGAGTGGGAGCTGAGAGTCGCGGAGGTTTGAAAAGAGCGGGAGCTGAGAGTCGCGGATGTTTGAAAAGAGCGGGAGCTGAGAGTCGCGCAGGTTTGAAAAGAGCGGGAGCTGAGAGTCGCGGAGGTTTGAAAAGAGCGGGAGCTGAGAGTCGCGGAGGTTTGCAAAGAGCGGGAGCTGAGAGTCGCGGAGGTTTGAAAAGAGCTGGACCTGAGAGTCGCGGAGGTTTGAAAAGATCGTGAGCTGAGAGTCGCGGAGGTTTGAAAAGAGAGGGAGCTGAGAGTCGCGGAGGTTTGAAAAGAGCGGGACCTGAGAGTCCCGGAGGTTTGAAAAGAGCGGGAGCTGAGAGTCGCGGAGGTTTCAAAAGAGCGGGAGCTGAGGCTCCTGGAGGTTTGTAAAGAGCAGGACCTGAGAGTCGCGGAGGTTTGAAAAGAGCGGGAGCTGAGAGTCACGGAGGTTTGAAAAGAGCGGGAGCTGAGAGTCGCGGAGGTTTGAAAAGAGCGGGAGCTGAGAGTCGCGGAGGTTTGAAAAGAGCGGGAGCTGAGAGTCGCGGAGGTTTGAAAAGAGCGGGAGCTGAGAGTCACGGAGGTTTGAAAAGAGCGGGACCTGAGAGTCGCGGAGGTTTGAAGAGAGCGGGAGCTGAGAGTCGCGGAGGTTTGCAAAGAGCGGGAGCTGAGAGTCGCGGAGGTTTGAAAAGAGCAGGACCTGAGAGTCGCGGAGGTTTGAAAAGAGCGGGAGCTGAGAGTCACGGAGGTCTGAAAAGAGCAGGAGCTGAGAGTCGCGGAGGTTTGAAAAGAGCGGGAGCTGCGATTCGCGGAGGTTTGAAAAGAGTGGGAGCTGAGAGTCGCGGAGGTTTGAAAAGATCGGGAGCTGAGAGTCGCGGATGTTTGAAATGAGCGGGAGCTGAGAATCGCGGTGGTTTGAAAAGAGCGGGAGCTGAGAGTCGCAGAGGTTTGAAAAGAGCGGGAGCTGAGAGTCTCGGAGGTTTAAAAATGGCCGGAGCTGAGAGTCGCGGAGGTTTGAAAAGGGCGGGAGCTGTTAGTCGCGGAGGTTTGAAAAGAGCGGGAGCTGAGAGTCGCGGAGGTTTGAAAAGAGCGGGAGCTGAGAGTCGCGGAGGTTTGCAAAGAGCGGGAGCTGAGAGTCGCGGAGGTTTGAAAAGAGCGAGAGCTGAGAGTCGCGGAGGTTTGACAAGAGCGGGAGCTGGGAGTCGCAGAGGTTTGAAAAGAGCGGAAGCTGAGAGCCGCGGAGGTTTGAAAAGAACGGGAGCTGAGAGTCGCGGAGGTTTGAAAAGAGCGGAACCTCAGAGTCGCGGAGGTTTGAAAAGAGCGGGAGCTGAGAGTCGCGGAGGTTTGAAAAGAGCGGGAGCTGAGAGTCGCGGATGTTTGAAAAGAGCGGGAGCTGAGAGTCGCGGAGGTTTGAAAAGAGCGGGAGCTGAGATTCGCGGAGGTTTGAAAAGAGCGGGAGCTGAAAGCCGCGGAGATTTGAAAAGAGCATGACCTGAGAGTCGCGGAGGTGTGAAACGAGCGGGAGCTGAGAGGCGCGGAGATTTGAAAAGAGCTGGAGCTGATAGTCGCGGTGGTTTGAAAAGAGCTGGAGCTGAGAGTCGCGGTGGTTTGAAAAGAGCGGGAGCTGAGAGTCGCGGAGGCTTGAAAAGAGCGGGAGCTGAGAGTCGCGGAGGTTTGAAAAGAGCGGGAGCTGAGAGTCGCGGAGGTTTGAAAAGAGCGGGAGCTGAGAGTCGCGGAGATTTGAAAAGAGCGGGAGCTGAGAGTCGCGGTGGTTTGAAAAGAGCGGGAGCTGAGAGTCGTGGAGGTTTGAAAAGAGCGTTAGCTGTTAGTCACGGAGGTTTGAAAAGAGCGGGAGCTGAGAGTCGCGGTGGTTTGAAAAGAGCGGGAGCTGAGAGTCGCGGAGGCTTGAAAAGAGCGGGAGCTGAGAGTCGCGGAGGTTTGAAAAGAGCGGGAGCTGAGAGTCGCGGATTTTTGAAAAGAGCGGGAGCTGAGAGTCGCGGAGATTTGAAAAGAGCGGGAGCTGAGAGTCGTGGACGTTTGAAAAGAGCGGGAGCTGTTAGTCACGGAGGTTTCAAAAGAGCGGGAGCTGAGAGTCGCGGAAGTTTGTAAAGAACTGGAGCTGAGAGTCGCGGAGGTTTGAAAAGAGCGGGAGCTGAGAGTCGCGGAGGTTTGCAAAGAGCGGGAGCTGAGAGTCGCGGAGGTTTGAAAAGAGCGGGACCTGAGAGTCGCGGAGATTTGAAAAGAGCGGGAGCTGAGAGTCGCGGAGGTTTGAAAAGAGCGGGAGCTGAGAGTCACGGAGGTTTGAAAAGAGCGGGACCTGAGAGTCCCGGAGGTTTGAAAAGAGCGGGAGTTGAGAGTCGCGGAGGTTTGCAAAGAGCGGGAGCTGAGAGTCGCGGAGGTTTGAAAAGAGCGAGAGCTGATAGTCGCGGAGGTTTGACAAGAGCGGGAGCTGGGAGTCGCAGAGGTTTGAAAAGAGCGGAAGCTGAGAGCCGCGGAGGTTTGAAAAGAACGGGAGCTGAGAGTCGCGGAGGTTTGAAAAGAGCGGAACCTCAGAGTCGCGGAGGTTTGAAAAGAGCGGGAGCTGAGAGTCGCGGAGGTTTGCAAAGAGCGGGAGCTGAGAGTCGCGGAGGTTTGAAAAGAGCGGGACCTGAGAGTCGCGGAGATTTGAAAAGAGCGGGAGCTGAGAGTCGCGGAGGTTTGAAAAGAGCGGGAGCTGAGAGTCACGGAGGTTTGAAAAGAGCGGGACCTGAGAGTCCCGGAGTTTTGAAAAGAGCGGGAGTTGAGAGTCGCGGAGATTTGAGAAGAGCCGGAGCTGAGAGTCGCGGAGGCTTGAAAAGAGCGGGGGCTGAGAGTCGCTTAGGATTGAAAAGAGCAGGACCTGAGAGTCGCGGAGGTTGGAAAAGAGCGGGAGCTGAGAGTGGCGGAGGTTTGAAAAGAGCGGGGCTTGAGAGTCGCGGAGGTTTGAAAAGAGCGGGAGTTGTGAGTCGCGGAGGTTTGAAAAGAGCGTGAGCTGAGAGTCGCGGAGGTTTGAAAAGAGCGGGACCTGAGTGTCCCGGAGGTTTGAAAAGAGCGGGTGCTGTGAGTCGCGGAGATTTGAAAAGAACGGGAGCTGATAGTCGCGGAGGTATGAAAATAGCGTGAGCTGAGAGTCGCGGAGTTGTGAAAATAGCAGGACCTGAGAGTCGTGGAGGTTTGAAAAGAGCGGGAGATGACAGTCGCGGAGGTTTGAAAAGAGCGTGAGCTGAAAGTCGCGGAGGTTTGAAAAGAGCTGGAGCTGAGAGTCGCGGAGGTTTGAAAAGAGCGGGAGCTGAGGCTCGCGGAGGTTTGAAAAGAGCAGGACCTAAGAGTCGCGGAGGTTTGAAAAGAGCGGGAGCTGAGAGTCGCGGAGGTTTGAAAAGAACGGGAGCTGAGAGTCGCGGAGGTTTGAAAATAGCGTGAGCTGAGAGTCGCGGAGTTGTGAAAATAGCAGGACCTGAGAGTCGTGGAGGTTTGAAAAGAGCGGGAGATGAGAGTCGCGGAGGTTTGAAAAGAGCGTGAGCTGAGAGTCGCGGAGGTTTGAAAAGAGCTGGAGCTGAGAGTAGCGAAGGTTTGAAAAGAGCGGGAACTGAGGCTCGCGGAGGTTTGAAAAGAGCAGGACCTGAGAGTCGCGGAGGTTTGAAAAGAGCGGGAGCTGAGAGTCGCGGAGGTTTGAAAAGAGCGGGAGCTGAGATTCGCGGAGGTTTGAAAAGAGCGGGAGATGAGAGTCGCGGAGGTTTGAAAAGAGCTGGAGCTGAGAGTCGCGGAGGTTTGAAAAGAGCGGGAGCTAAGAGTCGCAGAGGTTTGAAAAGAGCGGGAGCTGAGAGCCGCGGAGGTTTGAAAAGAGCGGGAGATGAGAGTCGCGGAGGTTTGAAAAGAGCGGGAGCTTAGAGTCGCGGAGGTTTGAAAAGAGCGGGAGCTGACAGTCGCGCAGGTTTGAAAAGAGAGGGAGCTGAGAGTCATGGAGGTTTGTAAAGAGCGGGAGCTGAGAGTCGCGGAGGTTTGAAAAGAGCGGTAGCTGAGAGTCGCCGAGGTTTGAAAAGAGCGGGAGCTGAGAGTCGCGGAGGTTTGAAAAGAGCGGGAGCTGAGAGTCGCGGAGGTTTGAAAAGAGCGGGAGCTAAGAGTCGCGGAGGTTTGAAAAGAGCGGGAGCTGAGAGTCGCGGAGGTTTGAAAAGAGCGGGAGCTGAGAGTCGCGGAGGTTTGAAAAGAGCGGGAGATGAGAGTCGCGGAGGTTTGAAAAGAGCGGGAGCTTAGAGTCGCGGAGGTTTGAAAAGAGCGGGAGCTGAGAGTCGCGCAGGTTTGAAAAGAGCGGGAGCTGAGAGTCATGGAGGTTTGTAAAGAGCGGGAGCTGAGAGTCGCGGAGGTTTGAAAAGAGCGGGAGCTGAGAGTCGCCGAGGTTTGAAAAGAGCGGGAGCTGAGAGTCGCGGAGGTTTGAAAAGAGCGGGAGCTGAGAGTCGCGGAGGTTTGAAAAGAGCGGGAGCTAAGAGTCGCGGAGGTTTGAAAAGAGCGGGAGCTGAGAGTCGCGGAGGTTTGAAAAGAGCGGGAGCTGAGAGTCGCGGAGGTTTGAAATGAGCGGGAGCTGAGAGTCGCGGAGGTTTGAAAAGAGCGGGTGCTGAGAGTCGCGGAGGTTTGAAAAGACCGGGAGCTAAGAGTCGCGGAGGTTTGAAAAGAGCGGGAGCTGAGAGTCGCGGAGGTTTGAAAACAGCGGGAGCTGAGAGTCGCGGAGGTTTGAAAAGAGCGGGAGCTGAGAGTCGCGGAGGTTTGAAAAGAGCGGGAGCTGAGAGTCGCGGAGTTTTGAAAAGAGCGGGAGCTGAGAGTCACGGAGGTTTGAAATGAGCGGGAGCTGAGAGTCGCGGAGGTTTGAAAAGAGCGGGTGCTGAGAGTCGCGGAGGTTTGAAAAGAGCGGGAGCTGAGAGTCGCGGAGGTTTGAAAAGAGCGGGAGCTAAGAGTCGCAGAGGTTTGAAAAGAGCGGGAGCTGAGAGCCGCGGAGGTTTGAAAAGAGCGGGAGATGAGAGTCGCGGAGGTTTGAAAAGAGCGGGAGCTTAGAGTCGCGGAGGTTTGAAAAGAGCGGGAGCTGAGAGTCGCACAGGTTTGAAAAGAGCGGGAGCTGAGAGTCGCGGAGGTTTGTAAAGAGCGGGAGCTGAGAGTCGCGGAGGTTTGAAAAGAGCGGGAGCTGAGAGTCGCCGAGGTTTGAAATGAGCGGGAGCTGAGAGTCGCGGTGTTTTGAAAAGAGCGGGAGCTGAGAGTCACGGAGGTTTGAAATGAGCGGGAGCTGAGAGTCGGGGAGGTTTGAAAAGAGCGGGTGCTGAGAGTCGCGGAGGTTTGAAAAGACCGGGAGCTAAGAGTCGCGGAGGTTTGAAAAGAGCGGGAGCTGAGAGTCACGTAGGTTTGAAAACAGTGGGAGCTGAGAGTCGCGGAGGTTTGAAAAGAGCGGGAGGTGAGAGTCGGGGAGGTTTGAAAGGAGCGGGAGCTGAGAGTCGCGGAGGTTTGAAAAGAGCGGGAGCTGAGAGTCGCGGAGTTTTGAAAAGAGCGGGAGCTGAGAGTCGCGGATGTTTGAAAAGAGCGGGAGCTGAGAGTCGCGGAGGTTTGAAAAGAGCGGGTGCTAAGAGTCGCGGAGTTTTGAAAAGAGCGGGAGCTGAGGCTCGTGGAGGTTTGTAAAGAGCAGGACCTGAGAGTCGCGGAGGTTTGAAAAGAGCGGGAGCTGAGAGTCACGGAGGTTTGAAAAGAGCTGGAGCTGAGAGTCGCGGAGGTTTGAAAAGAGCGGGAGCTGAGAGTCGTGGAGGTTTGAAAAGAGCGAGAGCTGAGAGTCACGGAGGTTTGAAAAGAGCGGGAGCTGAGAGTCACGGAGGTTTGAAAAGAGCGGGACCTGAGAGTCGTGGAGGTTTGAAGAGAGCGGGAGCTGAGAGTCGCGGAGGTTTGCAAAGAGCGGGAGCTGAGAGTCCGGAGGTTTGAAAAGAGCAGGACCTGAGAGTCGCGGAGGTTTGAAAAGAACGGGAGCTGAGAGTCACGGAGGTCTGAAAAGAGCAGGAGCTGAGAGTCGCGGAGGTTTGAAAAGAGCGGGAGCTGCGATTCGCGGAGGTTTGAAAAGAGTGGGAGCTGAGAGTCGCGGAGGTTTGAAAAGATCGGGAGCTGAGAGTCGCGGATGTTTGAAATGAGCGGGAGCTGAGAATCGCGGTGGTTTGAAAAGAGCGGGAGCTGAGAGTCGCAGAGGTTTGAAAAGAGCGGGAGCTGAGAGTCTCGGAGTTTTAAAAATGGCCGGAGCTGAGAGTCGCGGAGGTTTGTAAAGGGCGGGAGCTGTTAGTCGCGGAGGTTTGAAAAGAGCGGGAGCTGAGAGTCGCGGAGGTTTGAAAAGAGCGGGAGCTGAGAGTCGCGGAGGTTTGCAAAGAGCGGGAGCTGAGAGTCGCGGAGGTTTGAAAAGAGCGAGAGCTGAGAGTCGCGGAGGTTTGACAAGAGCGGGAGCTGGGAGTCGCAGATGTTTGAAAAGAGCGGAAGCTGAGAGCCGCGGAGGTTTGAAAAGAGCGGGAGCTGAGAGTCGCGGAGGTTTGAAAAGAGCGGAACCTCAGAGTCGCGGAGGTTTGAAAAGAGCGGGAGCTGAGAGTCGCGGAGGTTTGCAAAGAGCGGGAGCTGAGAGTCGCGGAGGTTTGAAAGAGCAGGACCTGAGAGTCGCGGAGGTTTGAAAAGAGGGGGAGCTGAGAGTCGCGGAGGTTTGAAAAGAGTGGGAGCTGAGAGTCGCGGAGGTTTGAAAAGAGCGGGAGCTGAGAGTCGCGGATGTTTGAAAAGAGCGGGAGCTGAGAGTCGCGGAGGTTTGCAAAGAGCGGGAGCTGAGAGTCCGGAGGTTTGAAAAGAGCAGGACCTGAGAGTCGCGGAGGTTTGAAAAGAGCGGGAGCTGAGAGTCACGGAGGTCTGAAAAGAGCAGGAGCTGAGAGTCGCGGAGGTTTGAAAAGAGCGGAAGCTGAGAGCCGCGGAGGTTTGAAAAGAGTGGGAGCTGAGAGTCGCGGAGGTTTGAAAAGAGCGGAACCTCAGAGTCGCGGAGGTTTGAAAAGAGCGGGAGCTGAGAGTCGCGGAGGTTTGCAAAGAGCGGGAGCTGAGAGTCGCGGAGGTTTGAAAGAGCAGGACCTGAGAGTCGCGGAGGTTTGAAAAGAGGGGGAGCTGAGAGTCGCGGAGGTTTGAAAAGAGTGGGAGCTGAGAGTCGCGGAGGTTTGAAAAGAGCGGGAGCTGAGAGTCGCGGATGTTTGAAAAGAGCGGGAGCTGAGAGTCGCGGAGGTTTGCAAAGAGCGGGAGCTGAGAGTCCGGAGGTTTGAAAAGAGCAGGACCTGAGAGTCGCGGAGGTTTGAAAAGAGCGGGAGCTGAGAGTCACGGAGGTCTGAAAAGAGCAGGAGCTGAGAGTCGCGGAGGTTTGAAAAGAGCGGGAGCTGCGATTCGCGGAGGTTTGAAAAGAGTGGGAGCTGAGAGTCGCGGAGGTTTGAAAAGATCGGGAGCTGAGAGTCGCGGATGTTTGAAATGAGCGGGAGCTGAGAATCGCGGTGGTTTGAAAAGAGCGGGAGCTGAGAGTCGCAGAGGTTTGAAAAGAGCGGGAGCTGAGAGTCTCGGAGTTTTAAAAATGGCCGGAGCTGAGAGTCGCGGAGGTTTGAAAAGGGCGGGAGCTGTTAGTCGCGGAGGTTTGAAAAGAGCGGGAGCTGAGAGTCGCGGAGGTTTGAAAAGAGCGGGAGCTGAGAGTCGCGGAGGTTTGCAAAGAGCGGGAGCTGAGAGTCGCGGAGGTTTGAAAAGAGCGAGAGCTGAGAGTCGCGGAGGTTTGACAAGAGCGGGAGCTGGGAGTCGCAGATGTTTGAAAAGAGCGGAAGCTGAGAGCCGCGGAGGTTTGAAAAGAGCGGGAGCTGAGAGTCGCGGAGGTTTGAAAAGAGCGGAACCTCAGAGTCGCGGAGGTTTGAAAAGAGCGGGAGCTGAGAGTCGCGGAGGTTTGAAAAGAGCGGGAGCTGAGAGTCGCGGAGGTTTGAAAAGAGCAGGACCTGAGAGTCGCGGAGGTTTGAAAAGAGCGGGAGCTGAGAGTCACGGAGGTCTGAAAAGAGCAGGAGCTGAGAGTCGCGGAGGTTTGAAAAGAGCGGGAGCTGCGATTCGCGGAGGTTTGAAAAGAGTGGGAGCTGAGAGTCGCGGAGGTTTGAAAAGATCGGGAGCTGAGAGTCGCGGATGTTTGAAATGAGCGGGAGCTGAGAATCGCGGTGGTTTGAAAAGAGCGGGAGCTGAGAGTCGCAGAGGTTTGAAAAGAGCGGGAGCTGAGAGTCTCGGAGTTTTAAAAATGGCCGGAGCTGAGAGTCGCGGAGGTTTGAAAAGGGCGGGAGCTGTTAGTCGCGGAGGTTTGAAAAGAGCGGGAGCTGAGAGTCGCGGAGGTTTGAAAAGAGCGGGAGCTGAGAGTCGCGGAGGTTTGCAAAGAGCGGGAGCTGAGAGTCGCGGAGGTTTGAAAAGAGCGAGAGCTGAGAGTCGCGGAGGTTTGACAAGAGCGGGAGCTGGGAGTCGCAGATGTTTGAAAAGAGCGGAAGCTGAGAGCCGCGGAGGTTTGAAAAGAGCGGGAGCTGAGAGTCGCGGAGGTTTGAAAAGAGCGGAACCTCAGAGTCGCGGAGGTTTGAAAAGAGCGGGAGCTGAGAGTCGCGGAGGTTTGAAAAGAGCGGGAGCTGAGAGTCGCGGAGGTTTGAAAAGAGCAGGACCTGAGAGTCGCGGAGGTTTGAAAAGAGGGGGAGCTGAGAGTCGCGGAGGTTTGAAAAGAGTGGGAGCTGAGAGTCGCGGAGGTTTGAAAAGAGCGGGAGCTGAGATTCGCGGATGTTTGAAAAGAGCGGGAGCTGAGAGTCGCGCAGGTTTGAAAACAGCGGGAGCTGAGAGTCGCGGAGGTGTGAAAAGAGCGGGAGCTGAGAGTCGCGGAGGTTTGCAAAGAGCGGGAGCTGAGAGTCGCGGAGGTTTGAAAAGAGCTGGACCTGAGAGTCGCGGAGGTTTGAAAAGATCGGGAGCTGAGAGTCGCGGAGGTTTGAAAAGAGAGGGAGCTGAGAGTCGCGGAGGTTTGAAAAGAGCGGGACCTGAGAGTCCCGGAGGTTTGAAAAGAGCGGGAGCTGAGAGTCGCGGAGGTTTCAAAAGAGCGGGAGCTGAGGCTCGTGGAGGTTTGTAAAGAGCAGGACCTGAGAGTCGCGGAGGTTTGAAAAGAGCGGGAGCTGAGAGTCACGGAGGTTTGAAAAGAGCGGGAGCTGAGAGTCGCGGAGGTTTGAAAAGAGCGGGAGCTGAGAGTCGCGGAGGTTTGAAAAGAGCGGGAACTGAGAGTCGCGGAGGTTTGAAAAGAGCGGGAGCTGAGAGTCACGGAGGTTTGAAAAGAGCGGGACCTGAGAGTCGCGGAGGTTTGAAGAGAGCGGGAGCTGAGAGTCGCGGAGGTTTGCAAAGAGCGGGAGCTGAGAGTCGCGGAGGTTTGAAAAGAGCAGGACCTGAGAGTCGCGGAGGTTTGAAAAGAGCGGGAGCTGAGAGTCACGGAGGTCTGAAAAGAGCAGGAGCTGAGAGTCGCGGAGGTTTGAAAAGAGCGGGAGCTGCGATTCGCGGAGGTTTGAAAAGAGTGGGAGCTGAGAGTCGCGGAGGTTTGAAAAGATCGGGAGCTGAGAGTCGCGGATGTTTGAAATGAGCGGGAGCTGAGAATCGCGGTGGTTTGAAAAAAGCGGGAGCTGAGAGTCGCAGAGGTTTGAAAAGAGCGGGAGCTGAGAGTCTCGGAGGTTTAAAAATGGCCGGAGCTGAGAGTCGCGGAGGTTTGAAAAGGGCGGGAGCTGTTAGTCGCGGAGGTTTGAAAAGAGCGGGAGCTGAGAGTCGCGGAGGTTTGAAAAGAGCGGGAGCTGAGAGTCGCGGAGGTTTGCAAAGAGCGGGAGCTGAGAGTCGCGGAGGTTTGAAAAGAGCGAGAGCTGAGAGTCGCGGAGGTTTGACAAGAGCGGGAGCTGGGAGTCGCAGAGGTTTGAAAAGAGCGGAAGCTGAGAGCCGCGGAGGTTTGAAAAGAGCGGGAGCTGAGAGTCGCGGAGGTTTGAAAAGAGCGGAACCTCAGAGTCGCGGAGGTTTGAAAAGAGCGGGAGCTGAGAGTCGCGGAGGTTTGAAAAGAGCGGGAGCTGAGAGTCGCGGATGTTTGAAAAGAGCGGGAGCTGAGAGTCGCGGAGGTTTGAAAAGAGCGGGAGCTGAGATTCGCGAAGGTTTGAAAAGAGCGGGAGCTGAAAGTCGCGGAGATTTGAAAAGAGCATGACCTGAGAGTCGCGGAGGTTTGAAACGAGCGGGAGCTGAGAGGCGCGGAGGTTTGAAAAGAGCTGGAGCTGATAGTCGCGGTGGTTTGAAAAGAGCTGGAGCTGAGAGTCGCGGTGGTTTGAAAAGAGCGGTAGCTGAGAGTCGCGGAGGCTTGAAAAGAGCGGGAGCTGAGAGTCGCGGAGGTTTGAAAAGAGCGGGAGCTGAGAGTCGCGGAGGTTTGAAAAGAGCGGGAGCTGAGAGTCGCGGAGATTTGAAAAGAGCGGGAGCTGAGAGTCGCGGTGGTTTGAAAAGAGCGGGAGCTGAGAGTCGTGGAGGTTTGAAAAGAGCGGGAGCTGTTAGTCACGCAGGTTTGAAAAGAGCGGGAGCTGAGAGTCGCGGTGGTTTGAAAAGAGCGGGAGCTGAGAGTCGCGGAGGCTTGAAAAGAGCGGGAGCTGAGAGTCGCGGAGGTTTGAAAAGAGCGGGAGCTGAGAGTCGCGGATTTTTGAAAAGAGCGGGAGCTGAGAGTCGCGGAGATTTGAAAAGAGCGGGAGCTGAGAGTCGTGGACGTTTGAAAAGAGCGGGAGCTGTTAGTCACGGAGGTTTGAAAAGAGCGGGAGCTGAGAGTCGCGGAAGTTTGTAAAGAACTGGAGCTGAGAGTCGCGGAGGTTTGAAAAGAGCGGGAGCTGAGAGTCGCGCAGGTTTGCAAAGAGCGGGAGCTGAGAGTCACGGAGGTTTGAAAAGAGCGGGACCTGAGAGTCGCGGAGATTTGAAAAGAGCGGGAGTTGAGAGTCGAGGAGGTTTGAAAAGAGCGGGAGCTGAGAGTCACGGAGGTTTGAAAAGAGCGGGACCTGAGAGTCCCGGAGGTTTGAAAAGAGCGGGAGTTGAGAGTCGCGGAGATTTGAGAAGAGCCGGAGCTGAGAGTCGCGGAGGCTTGAAAAGAGCGGGGGCTGAGAGTCGCTTAGGATTGAAAAGAGCAGGACTGAGAGTCGCGGAGGTTGGAAAATAGCGGGAGCTGAGAGTCGCGGAGGTTTGAAAAGAGCGGGGCTTGAGAGTCGCGGAGGTTTGAAAAGAGCGGGAGTTGTGAGTCGCGGAGGTTTGAAAAGAGCGTGAGCTGAGAGTCGCGGAGGTTTGAAAAGAGCGGGACCTGAGTGTCCCGGAGGTTTGAAAAGAGCGGGTGCTGTGAGTCGCGGAGATTTGAAAAGAACGGGAGCTGAGAGTCGCGGAGGTTTCAAAAGAGCGGGAGCTGAGGCTCGTGGAGGTTTGTAAAGAGCAGGACCTGAGAGTCGCGGAGGTTTGAAAAGAGCGGGAGCTGAGAGTCACGGAGGTTTGAAAAGAGCGGGAGCTGAGAGTCGCGGAGGTTTGAAAAGAGCGGGAGCTGAGAGTCGCGGAGGTTTGAAAAGAGCGGGAACTGAGAGTCGCGGAGGTTTGAAAAGAGCGGGAGCTGAGAGTCACGGAGGTTTGAAAAGAGCGGGACCTGAGAGTCGCGGAGGTTTGAAGAGAGCGGGAGCTGAGAGTCGCGGAGGTTTGCAAAGAGCGGGAGCTGAGAGTCGCGGAGGTTTGAAAAGAGCAGGACCTGAGAGTCGCGGAGGTTTGAAAAGAGCGGGAGCTGAGAGTCACGGAGGTCTGAAAAGAGCAGGAGCTGAGAGTCGCGGAGGTTTGAAAAGAGCGGGAGCTGCGATTCGCGGAGGTTTGAAAAGAGTGGGAGCTGAGAGTCGCGGAGGTTTGAAAAGATCGGGAGCTGAGAGTCGCGGATGTTTGAAATGAGCGGGAGCTGAGAATCGCGGTGGTTTGAAAAAAGCGGGAGCTGAGAGTCGCAGAGGTTTGAAAAGAGCGGGAGCTGAGAGTCTCGGAGGTTTAAAAATGGCCGGAGCTGAGAGTCGCGGAGGTTTGAAAAGGGCGGGAGCTGTTAGTCGCGGAGGTTTGAAAAGAGCGGGAGCTGAGAGTCGCGGAGGTTTGAAAAGAGCGGGAGCTGAGAGTCGCGGAGGTTTGCAAAGAGCGGGAGCTGAGAGTCGCGGAGGTTTGAAAAGAGCGAGAGCTGAGAGTCGCGGAGGTTTGACAAGAGCGGGAGCTGGGAGTCGCAGAGGTTTGAAAAGAGCGGAAGCTGAGAGCCGCGGAGGTTTGAAAAGAGCGGGAGCTGAGAGTCGCGGAGGTTTGAAAAGAGCGGAACCTCAGAGTCGCGGAGGTTTGAAAAGAGCGGGAGCTGAGAGTCGCGGAGGTTTGAAAAGAGCGGGAGCTGAGAGTCGCGGATGTTTGAAAAGAGCGGGAGCTGAGAGTCGCGGAGGTTTGAAAAGAGCGGGAGCTGAGATTCGCGAAGGTTTGAAAAGAGCGGGAGCTGAAAGTCGCGGAGATTTGAAAAGAGCATGACCTGAGAGTCGCGGAGGTTTGAAACGAGCGGGAGCTGAGAGGCGCGGAGGTTTGAAAAGAGCTGGAGCTGATAGTCGCGGTGGTTTGAAAAGAGCTGGAGCTGAGAGTCGCGGTGGTTTGAAAAGAGCGGTAGCTGAGAGTCGCGGAGGCTTGAAAAGAGCGGGAGCTGAGAGTCGCGGAGGTTTGAAAAGAGCGGGAGCTGAGAGTCGCGGAGGTTTGAAAAGAGCGGGAGCTGAGAGTCGCGGAGATTTGAAAAGAGCGGGAGCTGAGAGTCGCGGTGGTTTGAAAAGAGCGGGAGCTGAGAGTCGTGGAGGTTTGAAAAGAGCGGGAGCTGTTAGTCACGCAGGTTTGAAAAGAGCGGGAGCTGAGAGTCGCGGTGGTTTGAAAAGAGCGGGAGCTGAGAGTCGCGGAGGCTTGAAAAGAGCGGGAGCTGAGAGTCGCGGAGGTTTGAAAAGAGCGGGAGCTGAGAGTCGCGGATTTTTGAAAAGAGCGGGAGCTGAGAGTCGCGGAGATTTGAAAAGAGCGGGAGCTGAGAGTCGTGGACGTTTGAAAAGAGCGGGAGCTGTTAGTCACGGAGGTTTGAAAAGAGCGGGAGCTGAGAGTCGCGGAAGTTTGTAAAGAACTGGAGCTGAGAGTCGCGGAGGTTTGAAAAGAGCGGGAGCTGAGAGTCGCGCAGGTTTGCAAAGAGCGGGAGCTGAGAGTCACGGAGGTTTGAAAAGAGCGGGACCTGAGAGTCGCGGAGATTTGAAAAGAGCGGGAGTTGAGAGTCGAGGAGGTTTGAAAAGAGCGGGAGCTGAGAGTCACGGAGGTTTGAAAAGAGCGGGACCTGAGAGTCCCGGAGGTTTGAAAAGAGCTGGAGTTGAGAGTCGCGGAGATTTGAGAAGAGCCGGAGCTGAGAGTCGCGGAGGCTTGAAAAGAGCGGGGGCTGAGAGTCGCTTAGGATTGAAAAGAGCAGGACTGAGAGTCGCGGAGGTTGGAAAATAGCGGGAGCTGAGAGTCGCGGAGGTTTGAAAAGAGCGGGGCTTGAGAGTCGCGGAGGTTTGAAAAGAGCGGGAGTTGTGAGTCGCGGAGGTTTGAAAAGAGCGTGAGCTGAGAGTCGCGGAGGTTTGAAAAGAGCGGGACCTGAGTGTCCCGGAGGTTTGAAAAGAGCGGGTGCTGTGAGTCGCGGAGATTTGAAAAGAACGGGAGCTGAGAGTCGCGGAGGTTTGAAAATAGCGTGAGCTGAGAGTCGCGGAGTTGTGAAAATAGCAGGACCTGAGAGTCGTGGAGGTTTGAAAAGAGCGGGAGATGAGAGTCGCGGAGGTTTGAAAAGAGCGTGAGCTGAAAGTCGCGGAGGTTTGAAAAGAGCTGGAGCTGAGAGTCGCGGAGGTTTGAAAAGAGCGGGAGCTGAGGCTCGCGGAGGTTTGAAAAGAGCAGGACCTGAGAGTCGCGGAGGTTTGAAAAGAGCGGGAGCTGAGAGTCGCGGAGGTTTGAAAAGAACGGGAGCTGAGAGTCGCGGAGGTTTGAAAATAGCGTGAGCTGAGAGTCGCGGAGTTGTGAAAATAGCAGGACCTGAGAGTCATGGAGGTTTGAAAAGAGCGGGAGATGAGAGTCGCGGAGGTTTGAAAAGAGCGTGAGCTGAGAGTCGCGGAGGTTTGAAAAGAGCGGGAGCTAAGAGTCGCAGAGGTTTGAAAAGAGCGGGAGCTGAGAGCCGCGGAGGTTTGAAAAGAGCGGGAGATGAGAGTCACGGAGGTCTGAAAAGAGCAGGAGCTGAGAGTCGCGGAGGTTTGAAAAGAGCGGGAGCTGCGATTCGCGGAGGTTTGAAAAGAGTGGGAGCTGAGAGTCGCGGAGGTTTGAAAAGATCGGGAGCTGAGAGTCGCGGATGTTTGAAATGAGCGGGAGCTGAGAATCGCGGTTGTTTGAAAAAAGCGGGAGCTGAGAGTCGCAGAGGTTTGAAAAGAGCGGGAGCTGAGAGTCTCGGAGGTTTAAAAATGGCCGGAGCTGAGAGTCGCGGAGGTTTGAAAAGGGCGGGAGCTGTTAGTCGCGGAGGTTTGAAAAGAGCGGGAGCTGAGAGTCGCGGAGGTTTGAAAAGAGCGGGAGCTGAGAGTCGCGGAGGTTTGCAAAGAGCGGGAGCTGAGAGTCGCGGAGGTTTGAAAAGAGCGAGAGCTGAGAGTCGCGGAGGTTTGACAAGAGCGGGAGCTGGGAGTCGCAGAGGTTTGAAAAGAGCGGAAGCTGAGAGCCGCGGAGGTTTGAAAAGAGCGGGAGCTGAGAGTCGCGGAGGTTTGAAAAGAGCGGAACCTCAGAGTCGCGGAGGTTTGAAAAGAGCGGGAGCTGAGAGTCGCGGAGGTTTGAAAAGAGCGGGAGCTGAGAGTCGCGGATGTTTGAAAAGAGCGGGAGCTGAGAGTCGCGGAGGTTTGAAAAGAGCGGGAGCTGAGATTCGCGAAGGTTTGAAAAGAGCGGGAGCTGAAAGTCGCGGAGATTTGAAAAGAGCATGACCTGAGTGTCGCGGAGGTTTGAAACGAGCGGGAGCTGAGAGGCGCGGAGGTTTGAAAAGAGCTGGAGCTGATAGTCGCGGTGGTTTGAAAAGAGCTGGAGCTGAGAGTCGCGGTGGTTTGAAAAGAGCGGTAGCTGAGAGTCGCGGAGGCTTGAAAAGAGCGGGAGCTGAGAGTCGCGGAGGTTTGAAAAGAGCGGGAGCTGAGAGTCGCGGAGGTTTGAAAAGAGCGGGAGCTGAGAGTCGCGGAGATTTGAAAAGAGCGGGAGCTGAGAGTCGCGGTGGTTTGAAAAGAGCGGGAGCTGAGAGTCGTGGAGGTTTGAAAAGAGCGGGAGCTGTTAGTCACGCAGGTTTGAAAAGAGCGGGAGCTGAGAGTCGCGGTGGTTTGAAAAGAGCGGGAGCTGAGAGTCGCGGAGGCTTGAAAAGAGCGGGAGCTGAGAGTCGCGGAGGTTTGAAAAGAGCGGGAGCTGAGAGTCGCGGATTTTTGAAAAGAGCGGGAGCTGAGAGTCGCGGAGATTTGAAAAGAGCGGGAGCTGAGAGTCGTGGACGTTTGAAAAGAGCGGGAGCTGTTAGTCACGGAGGTTTGAAAAGAGCGGGAGCTGAGAGTCGCGGAAGTTTGTAAAGAACTGGAGCTGAGAGTCGCGGAGGTTTGAAAAGAGCGGGAGCTGAGAGTCGCGCAGGTTTGCAAAGAGCGGGAGCTGAGAGTCACGGAGGTTTGAAAAGAGCGGGACCTGAGAGTCGCGGAGATTTGAAAAGAGCGGGAGTTGAGAGTCGAGGAGGTTTGAAAAGAGCGGGAGCTGAGAGTCACGGAGGTTTGAAAAGAGCGGGACCTGAGAGTCCCGGAGGTTTGAAAAGAGCGGGAGTTGAGAGTCGCGGAGATTTGAGAAGAGCCGGAGCTGAGAGTCGCGGAGGCTTGAAAAGAGCGGGGGCTGAGAGTCGCTTAGGATTGAAAAGAGCAGGACTGAGAGTCGCGGAGGTTGGAAAAGAGCGGGAGCTGAGAGTCGCGGAGGTTTGAAAAGAGCGGGGCTTGAGAGTCGCGGAGGTTTGAAAAGAGCGGGAGTTGTGAGTCGCGGAGGTTTGAAAAGAGCGTGAGCTGAGAGTCGCGGAGGTTTGAAAAGAGTGGGACCTGAGTGTCCCGAAGGTTTGAAAAGAGCGGGTGCTGTGAGTCGCGGAGATTTGAAAAGAACGGGAGCTGAGAGTCGCGGAGGTTTGAAAATAGCGTGAGCTGAGAGTCGCGGAGTTGTGAAAATAGCAGGACCTGAGAGTCGTGGAGGTTTGAAAAGAGCGGGAGATGAGAGTCGCGGAGGTTTGAAAAGAGCGTGAGCTGAAAGTCGCGGAGGTTTGAAAAGAGCTGGAGCTGAGAGTCGCGGAGGTTTGAAAAGAGCGGGAGCTGAGGCTCGCGGAGGTTTGAAAAGAGCAGGACCTGAGAGTCGCGGAGGTTTGAAAAGAGCGGGAGCTGAGAGTCGCGGAGGTTTGAAAAGAACGGGAGCTGAGAGTCGCGGAGGTTTGAAAATAGCGTGAGCTGAGAGTCGCGGAGTTGTGAAAATAGCAGGACCTGAGAGTCGTGGAGGTTTGAAAAGAGCGGGAGATGAGAGTCGCGGAGGTTTGAAAAGAGCGTGAGCTGAGAGTCGCGGAGGTTTGAAAAGAGCGGGAGCTAAGAGTCGCAGAGGTTTGAAAAGAGCGGGAGCTGAGAGCCGCGGAGGTTTGAAAAGAGCGGGAGATGAGAGTCGCGGAGGTTTGAAAAGAGCGGGAGCTTAGAGTCGCGGAGGTTTGAAAAGAGCGGGAGCTGACAGTCGCGCAGGTTTGAAAAGAGAGGGAGCTGAGAGTCATGGAGGTTTGTAAAGAGCGGGAGCTGAGAGTCGCGGAGGTTTGAAAAGAGCGGGAGCTGAGAGTCGCGGAGGTTTGAAAAGAGCGGGAGCTGAGAGTCGCGGAGGTTTGAAAAGAGCGGGAGCTGAGAGTCGCGGAGGTTTGCAAAGAGAGGGAGCTGAGAGTCGCGGAGGTTTGAAAAGAGCGAGAGCTGAGAGTCGCGGAGGTTTGACAAGAGCGGGAGCTGGGAGTCGCAGAGGTTTGAAAAGAGCGGAAGCTGAGAGCCGCGGAGGTTTGAAAAGAGCGGGAGCTGAGAGTCGCGGAGGTTTGAAAAGAGCGGAACCTCAGAGTCGCGGAGGTTTGAAAAGAGCGGGAGCTGAGAGTCGCGGAGGTTTGAAAAGAGCGGGAGCTGAGAGTCGCGGAGATTTGAAAAGAGCGGGAGCTGAGAGTCGTGGACGTTTGAAAAGAGCGGGAGCTGTTAGTCACGGAGGTTTGAAAAGAGCGGGAGCTGAGAGTCGCGGAAGTTTGTAAAGAACTGGAGCTGAGAGTCGCGGAGGTTTGAAAAGAGCGGGAGCTGAGAGTCGCGGAGGTTTGCAAAGAGCGGGAGCTGAGAGTCACGGAGGTTTGAAAAGAGCGGGACCTGAGAGTCGCGGAGATTTGAAAAGAGCGGGAGCTGAGAGTCGCGCAGGTTTGAAAAGAGCGCGGGCTGAGAGTCATGGAGGTTTGTAAAGAGCGGGAGCTGAGAGTCGCGGAGTTTTGAAAAGAGCTGGAGCTAAGAGTCGCAGATGTTTGAAAAGAGCGGGAGCTGAGAGCCGCGGATGTTTGAAAAGAGCGGGAGATGAGAGTCGCGGAGGTTTGAAAGGAGCGGGAGCTTAGAGTCGCGGAGGTTTGAAAAGAGCGGGAGCTGAGAGTCGCGCAGGTTTGAAAAGAGCGCGGGCTGAGAGTCATGGAGGTTTGTAAAGAGCGGGAGCTGAGAGTCGCGGAGGTTTGAAAAGAGCGGGAGCTGAGAGTCGCCGAGGTTTGAAAAGAGCGGGAGCTGAGAGTCGCGGAGGTTTGAAAAGAGCGGGAGCTGAGAGTCGCGGAGGTTTGAAAAGAGCGGGAGCTAAGAGTCGCGGAGGTTTGAAAAGAGCGGGAGCTGAGAGTCGCGGAGGTTTGAAAAGAGCGGGAGCTGAGAGTCGCGGAGGTTTGAAATGAGCGGGAACTGAGAGTCGCGGAGGTTTGAAAACAGCGGGAGCTGAGAGTCACGGAGGTTTGAAATGAGCGGGAGCTGAGAGTCGCGGAGGTTTGAAAAGAGCGGCTGCTGAGAGTCGCGGAGGTTTGAAAAGAGCGGGAGCTGAGAGTCGCGGAGGTTTGAAAAGAGCGGGAGCTAAGAGTCGCAGAGGTTTGAAAAGAGCGGGAGCTGAGAGCCGCGGAGGTTTGAAAAGAGCGGGAGATGAGAGTCGCGGAGGTTTGAAAAGAGCGGGAGCTTAGAGTCGCGGAGGTTTGAAAAGAGCGGGAGCTGAGAGTCGCGCAGGTTTGAAAAGAGCGGGAGCTGAGAGTCGCGGAGGTTTGTAAAGAGCGGGAGCTGAGAGTCGCGGAGGTTTGAAAAGCGCGGGAGCTGAGAGTCGCCGAGGTTTGAATAGAGCGGGAGCTGAGAGTCGCGGAGGTTTGAAAAGAGCGGGAGCTGAGAGTCGCAGAGGTTTGAAAAGAGCGGGAGCTAAGAGTCACGGAGGTTTGAAAAGAGCGGGAGCTGAGAGTCGCGGAGGTTTGAAAAGAGCGGGAGCTGAGAGTCGCGGAGGTTTGAAATGAGCGGGAGCTGAGAGTCGCGGAGGTTTGAAAAGAGCGGGTGCTGAGAGTCGCGGAGGTTTGAAAAGACCGGGAGCTAAGAGTCGCGGAGGTTTGAAAAGAGCGGGAGCTGAGAGTCGCGGAGGTTTGAAAACAGCGGGAGCTGAGAGTCGCGGAGGTTTGAAAAGAGCGGGAGCTGAGAGTCGCGGAGGTTTGAAATGAGCGGGAGCTGAGAGTCGCGGAGTTTTGAAAAGAGCGGGAGCTGAGAGTCACGGAGGTTTGAAATGAGCGGGAGCTGAGAGTCGGGGAGGTTTGAAAAGAGCGGGAGCTGAGAGTCGCGGAGGTTTGAAAAGAGCGGGAGCTGAGAGTCGCGGAGGTTTGAAAACAGCGGGAGCTGAGAGTCGGGGAGGTTTGAAAAGAGCGGGTGCTGAGAGTCGCGGAGGTTTGAAAAGACCGGGAGCTAAGAGTCGCGGAAGTTTGCAAAGAGCGGGAGCTGAGAGTCGCGGAGGGTTGAAAAGAGCGGAAGCTGAGAGTCGCTGAGGTTTGAAAAGAGCGGGAGCTGAGAGTCGCGGAGGTTTGAAAAGAGCAGGAGCTGAGAGTCGCAGAGATATGAAAAGAGCGGGAGCTGAGAGTCGCGGAGGTTTGAAAAGAGCGGGAGCTTAGAGTCGCGGACGTTTGAAATGAGCGGGAGCTGAGAATCGCGGTGGTTTGAAAAGAGCGGGAGCTGAGAGTCGCAGAGGTTTGAAAAGAGCGGGAGCTGAGAGTATCGGAGGTTTAAAAATGGCGGGAGCTGTTAGGCGCGGAGTTTGAAAAGAGCGGGAGCTGAGAGTCGCGGAGGTTTGAAAACAGCGGGAGCTGAGAGTCGCGGAGGTTTGCAAAGAGCGGGAGCTGAGATTCGCGGAGGTTTGAAAAGTGCGAGAGCTGGGAGTCGCGGAGGTTTGACAAGAGCGGGAGCTGGGAGTCGCAGAGGTTTGAAAAGAGCGGAAGCTGAGAGCCGCGAAGGTTTGAAAAGAGCGGGAGCTGAGAGTCGCGGAGGTTTGAAAAGAGCGGAACCTCAGAGTCGCGGAGGTTTGAAAAGAGCGGGAGCTGAGAGTCGCGGAGGTTTGAAAAGAGCGGGAGCTGAGAGTCGCGGAGGTTTGAAAAGAGCGGGAGCTGAGAGTCGCGGAGATTTGAAAAGAGCGGGAGCTGAGAGTCGCGGTGGTTTGAAAAGAGCGGGAGCAGAGAGTCGTGGAGGTTTGAAAAGAGCGGGAGCTGTTAGTCACGGAGGTTTGAAAAGAGCGGGAGCTGAGAGTCGCGGTGGTTTGAAAAGAGCGGGAGCTGAGAGTCGCGGAGGCTTGAAAAGAGCGGGAGCTGAGAGTCGCGGAGGTTTGAAAAGAGCGGGAGCTGAGAGTCGCGGATTTTTGAAAAGAGCGGGAGCTGAGAGTCGCGGAGATTTGAAAAGAGCGGGAGCTGAGAGTCGTGGACGTTTGAAAAGAGCGGGAGCTGTTAGTCACGGAGGTTTGAAAAGAGCGGGAGCTGAGAGTCGCGGAAGTTTGTAAAGAACTGGAGCTGAGAGTCGCGGAGGTTTGAAAAGAGCGGGAGCTGAGAGTCGCGGAGGTTTGCAAAGAGCGGGAGCTGAGAGTCACGGAGGTTTGAAAAGAGCGGGACCTGAGAGTCCCGGAGATTAGAAAAGAGCGGGAGCTGAGAGTCGCGGAGGTTTGAAAAGAGCGGGAGCTGAGAGTCACGGAGGTTTGAAAAGAGCGGGACCTGAGAGTCCCGGAGGTTTGAAAAGAGCGGGAGTTGAGAGTCGCGGAGATTTGAGAAGAGCCGGAGCTGAGAGTCGCGGAGGTTTGCAAAGAGCGGGAGCTGACAGTCACGGAGGTTTGAAAAGAGCGGGACCTGAGAGTCGCGGAGATTTGAAAAGAGCGGGAGCTGAGAGTCGCGGAGGTTTGAAAAGAGCGGGAGCTGAGAGTCACGGAGGTTTGAAAAGAGCGGGACCTGAGAGTCCCGGAGGTTTGAAAAGAGCGGGAGTTGAGAGTCGCGGAGATTTGAGAAGAGCCAGAGCTGAGAGTCGCGGAGGCTTGAAAAGAGCGGGGGCTGAGAGTCGCTTAGGATTGAAAAGAGCAGGACCTGAGAGTCGCGGAGGTTGGAAAAGAGCGGGAGCTGAGAGTGGCGGAGGTTTGAAAAGAGCGGGGCTCGAGAGTCGCGGAGGTTTGAAAAGAGCGGGAGTTGTGAGTCGCGGAGGTTTGAAAAGAGCGTGAGCTGAGAGTCGCGGAGGTTTGAAAAGAGCGGGACCTGAGTGTCCCGGAGGTTTGAAAAGAGCGGGTGCTGTGAGTCGCGGAGATTTGAAATGAACGGGAGCTGAGAGTCGCGGAGGTTTGAAAATAGCGTGAGCTGAGAGTCGCGGAGTTGTGAAAATAGCAGGACCTGAGAGTCGTGGAGGTTTGAAAAGAGCGGGAGATGAGAGTCGCGGAGGTTGGAAAAGAGCGTGAGCTGAAAGTCGCGGAGGTTTGAAAAGAGCTGGAGCTGAGAGTCGCGGAGGTTTGAAAAGAGCGGGAGCTGAGGCTCGCGGAGGTTTGAAAAGAGCAGGACCTGAGAGTCGCGGAGGTTTGAAAAGAGCGGGAGCTGAGAGTCGCGGAGGTTTGAAAAGAACGGGAGCTGAGAGTCGCGGAGGTTTGAAAATAGCGTGAGCTGAGAGTCGCGGAGTTGTGAAAATAGCAGGACCTGAGAGTCGTGGAGGTTTGAAAAGAGCGGGAGATGAGAGTCGCGGAGGTTTGAAAAGAGCGTGAGCTGAGAGTCGCGGAGGTTTGAAAAGAGCGGGAGCTAAGAGTCGCAGAGGTTTGAAAAGAGCGGGAGCTGAGAGCCGCGGAGGTTTGAAAAGAGCGGGAGATGAGAGTCGCGGAGGTTTGAAAAGAGCGGGAGCTTAGAGTCGCGGAGGTTTGAAAAGAGCGGGAGCTGACAGTCGCGCAGGTTTGAAAAGAGAGGGAGCTGAGAGTCATGGTGGTTTGTAAAGAGCGGGAGCTGAGAGTCGCGGAGGTTTGAAAAGAGCGGGAGCTGAGAGTCGCCGAGGTTTGAAAAGAGCGGGAGCTGAGAGTCGCGGAGGTTTGAAAAGAGCGGGTGCTGAGAGTCGCGGAGGTTTGAAAAGACCGGGAGCTAAGAGTCGCGGAGGTTTGAAAAGAGCGGGAGCTGAGAGTCGCGGAGGTTTGAAAACAGCGGGAGCTGAGAGTCGCGGAGGTTTGAAAAGAGCGGGAGCTGAGAGTCGCGGAGGTTTGAAATGAGCGGGAGCTGAGAGTCGCGGAGTTTTGAAAAGAGCGGGAGCTGAGAGTCACGGAGGTTTGAAATGAGCGGGAGCTGAGAGTCGGGGAGGTTTGAAAAGAGCGGGAGCTGAGAGTCGCGGAGGTTTGAAAACAGCGGGAGCTGAGAGTCGCGGAGGTTTGAAAAGAGCGGGAGCTGAGAGTCGCGGAGGTTTGAAATGAGCGGGAGCTGAGAGTCGCGGAGTTTTGAAAAGAGCGGGAGCTGAGAGTCACGGAGGTTTGAAATGAGCGGGAGCTGAGAGTCGGGGAGGTTTGAAAAGAGCGGGAGCTGAGAGTCGCGGAGGTTTGAAAACAGCGGGAGCTGAGAGTCGCGGAGGTTTGAAAAGAGCGGGAGCTGAGAGTCGCGGAGGTTTGAAATGAGCGGGTGCTGAGAGTCGCGGAGGTTTGAAAAGACCGGGAGCTAAGAGTCGCGGAAGTTTGCAAAGAGCGGGAGCTGAGAGTCGCGGAGGGTTGAAAAGAGCGGAAGCTGAGAGTCGCTGAGGTTTGAAAAGAGCGGGAGCTGAGAGTCGCGGAGGTTTGAAAAGAGCAGGAGCTGAGAGTCGCAGAGATATGAAAAGAGCGGGAGCTGAGAGTCGCGGAGGTTTGAAAAGAGCGGGAGCTTAGAGTCGCGGACGTTTGAAATGAGCGGGAGCTGAGAATCGCGGTGGTTTGAAAAGAGCGGGAGCTGAGAGTCGCAGAGGTTTGAAAAGTGCGGGAGCTGAGAGTATCGGAGGTTTAAAAATGGCGGGAGCTGTTAGTCGCGGAGTTTGAAAAGAGCGGGAGCTGAGAGTCGCGGAGGTTTGAAAAGAGCGGGAGCTGAGAGTCGCGGAGGTTTGCAAAGAGCGGGAGCTGAGATTCGCGGAGGTTTGAAAAGAGCGAGAGCTGAGAGTCGCGGAGGTTTGACAAGAGCGGGAGCTGGGAGTCGCAGAGGTTTGAAAAGAGCGGAAGCTGAGAGCCGCGAAGGTTTGAAAAGAGCGGGAGCTGAGAGTCGCGGAGGTTTGAAAAGAGCGGAACCTCAGAGTCGCGGAGGTTTGAAAAGAGCGGGAGCTGAGAGTCGCGGAGGTTTGAAAAGAGCGGGAGCTGAGAGTCGCGGAGGTTTGAAAAGAGCGGGAGCTGAGAGTCGCGGAGATTTGAAAAGAGCGGGAGCTGAGAGTCGCGGTGGTTTGAAAAGAGCGGGAGCAGAGAGTCGTGGAGGTTTGAAAAGAGCGGGAGCTGTTAGTCACGGAGGTTTGAAAAGAGCGGGAGCTGAGAGTCGCGGTGGTTTGAAAAGAGCGGGAGCTGAGAGTCGCGGAGGCTTGAAAAGAGCGGGAGCTGAGAGTCGCGGAGGTTTGAAAAGAGCGGGAGCTGAGAGTCGCGGATTTTTGAAAAGAGCGGGAGCTGAGAGTCGCGGAGATTTGAAAAGAGCGGGAGCTGAGAGTCGTGGACGTTTGAAAAGAGCGGGAGCTGTTAGTCACGGAGGTTTGAAAACAGCGGGAGCTGAGAGTCGCGGAGGTTTGAAAAGAGCGGGAGCTGAGAGTCGCGGAGGTTTGAAATGAGCGGGAGCTGAGAGTCGCGGAGTTTTGAAAAGAGCGGGAGCTGAGAGTCACGGAGGTTTGAAATGAGCGGGAGCTGAGAGTCGGGGAGGTTTGAAAAGAGCGGGAGCTGAGAGTCGCGGAGGTTTGAAAACAGCGGGAGCTGAGAGTCGCGGAGGTTTGAAAAGAGCGGGAGCTGAGAGTCGCGGAGGTTTGAAATGAGCGGGAGCTGAGAGTCGCGGAGTTTTGAAAAGAGCGGGAGCTGAGAGTCACGGAGGTTTGAAATGAGCGGGAGCTGAGAGTCGGGGAGGTTTGAAAAGAGCGGGAGCTGAGAGTCGCGGAGGTTTGAAAACAGCGGGAGCTGAGAGTCGCGGAGGTTTGAAAAGAGCGGGAGCTGAGAGTCGCGGAGGTTTGAAATGAGCGGGTGCTGAGAGTCGCGGAGGTTTGAAAAGACCGGGAGCTAAGAGTCGCGGAAGTTTGCAAAGAGCGGGAGCTGAGAGTCGCGGAGGGTTGAAAAGAGCGGAAGCTGAGAGTCGCTGAGGTTTGAAAAGAGCGGGAGCTGAGAGTCGCGGAGGTTTGAAAAGAGCAGGAGCTGAGAGTCGCAGAGATATGAAAAGAGCGGGAGCTGAGAGTCGCGGAGGTTTGAAAAGAGCGGGAGCTTAGAGTCGCGGACGTTTGAAATGAGCGGGAGCTGAGAATCGCGGTGGTTTGAAAAGAGCGGGAGCTGAGAGTCGCAGATGTTTGAAAAGTGCGGGAGCTGAGAGTATCGGAGGTTTAAAAATGGCGGGAGCTGTTAGTCGCGGAGTTTGAAAAGAGCGGGAGCTGAGAGTCGCGGAGGTTTGAAAAGAGCGGGAGCTGAGAGTCGCGGAGGTTTGCAAAGAGCGGGAGCTGAGATTCGCGGAGGTTTGAAAAGAGCGAGAGCTGAGAGTCGCGGAGGTTTGACAAGAGCGGGAGCTGGGAGTCGCAGAGGTTTGAAAAGAGCGGAAGCTGAGAGCCGCGAAGGTTTGAAAAGAGCGGGAGCTGAGAGTCGCGGAGGTTTGAAAAGAGCGGAACCTCAGAGTCGCGGAGGTTTGAAAAGAGCGGGAGCTGAGAGTCGCGGAGGTTTGAAAAGAGCGGGAGCTGAGAGTCGCGGAGGTTTGAAAAGAGCGGGAGCTGAGAGTCGCGGAGATTTGAAAAGAGCGGGAGCTGAGAGTCGCGGTGGTTTGAAAAGAGCGGGAGCAGAGAGTCGTGGAGGTTTGAAAAGAGCGGGAGCTGTTAGTCACGGAGGTTTGAAAAGAGCGGGAGCTGAGAGTCGCGGTGGTTTGAAAAGAGCGGGAGCTGAGAGTCGCGGAGGCTTGAAAAGAGCGGGAGCTGAGAGTCGCGGAGGTTTGAAAAGAGCGGGAGCTGAGAGTCGCGGATTTTTGAAAAGAGCGGGAGCTGAGAGTCGCGGAGATTTGAAAAGAGCGGGAGCTGAGAGTCGTGGACGTTTGAAAAGAGCGGGAGCTGTTAGTCACGGAGGTTTGAACAGAGCGGGAGCTGAGAGTCGCGGAAGTTTGTAAAGAACTGGAGCTGAGAGTCGCGGAGGTTTGAAAAGAGCGGGAGCTGAGAGTCGCGGAGGTTTGCAAAGAGCGGGAGCTGAGAGTCACGGAGATTTGAAAAGAGCGGGACCTGAGAGTCGCGGAGATTAGAAAAGAGCGGGAGCTGAGAGTCGCGGAGGTTTGAAAAGAGCGGGAGCTGAGAGTCACGGAGGTTTGAAAAGAGCGGGACCTGAGAGTCCCGGAGGTTTGAAAAGAGCGGGAGTTGAGAGTCGCGGAGATTTGAGAAGAGCCGGAGCTGAGAGTCGCGGAGGTTTGCAAAGAGCGGGAGCTGACAGTCACGGAGGTTTGAAAAGAGCGGGACCTGAGAGTCGCGGAGATTTGAAAAGAGCGGGAGCTGAGAGTCGCGGAGGTTTGAAAAGAGCGGGAGCTGAGAGTCACGGAGGTTTGAAAAGAGCGGGACCTGAGAGTCCCGGAGGTTTGAAAAGAGCGGGAGTTGAGAGTCGCGGAGATTTGAGAAGAGCCGGAGCTGAGAGTCGCGGAGGCTTGAAAAGAGCGGGGGCTGAGAGTCGCTTAGGATTGAAAAGAGCAGGACCTGAGAGTCGCGGAGGTTGGAAAAGAGCGGGAGCTGAGAGTGGCGGAGGTTTGAAAAGAGCGGGGCTTGAGAGTCGCGGAGGTTTGAAAAGAGCGGGAGTTGTGAGTCGCGGAGGTTTGAAAAGAGCGTGAGCTGAGAGTCGCGGAGGTTTGAAAAGAGCGGGACCTGAGTGTCCCGGAGGTTTGAAAAGAGCGGGTGCTGTGAGTCGCGGAGATTTGAAAAGAACGGGAGCTGAGAGTCGCAGAGGTTTGAAAATAGCGTGAGCTGAGAGTCGCAGAGTTGTGAAAATAGCAGGACCTGAGAGGCGTGGAGGTTTGAAAAGAGCGGGAGTTGAGAGTCGCGGAGGTTGGAAAAGAGCGTGAGCTGAAAGTCGCGGAGGTTTGAAAAGAGCTGGAGCTGAGAGTCGCGGAGGTTTGAAAAGAGCGGGAGCTGAGGCTCGCGGAGGTTTGAAAAGAGCAGGACCTGAGAGTCGCGGAGGTTTGAAAAGAGCGGGAGCTGAGAGTCGCGGAGGTTTGAAAAGAACGGGAGCTGAGAGTCGCGGAGGTTTGAAAATAGCGTGAGCTGAGAGTCGCGGAGTTGTGAAAATAGCAGGACCTGAGAGTCGTGGAGGTTTGAAAAGAGCGGGAGATGAGAGTCGCGGAGGTTTGAAAAGAGCGTGAGCTGAGAGTCGCGGAGGTTTGAAAAGAGCGGGAGCTAAGAGTCGCAGAGGTTTGAAAAGAGCGGGAGCTGAGAGCCGCGGAGGTTTGAAAAGAGCGGGAGATGAGAGTCGCGGAGGTTTGAAAAGAGCGGGAGCTTAGAGTCGCGGAGGTTTGAAAAGAGCGGGAGCTGACAGTCGCGCAGGTTTGAAAAGAGAAGGAGCTGAGAGTCATGGTGGTTTGTAAAGAGCGGGAGCTGAGAGTCGCGGAGGTTTGAAAAGAGCGGGAGCTGAGAGTCGCCGAGGTTTGAAAAGAGCGGGAGCTGAGAGTCGCGGAGGTTTGAAAAGAGCGGGAGCTGAGAGTCGCGGAGGTTTGAAAAGAGCGGGAGCTAAGAGTCGCGGAGGTTTGAAAAGAGCGGGAGCTGAGAGTCGCGGAGGTTTGAAAAGAGCGGGAGCTGAGAGTCGCGGAGGTTTGAAAAGAGCGGGAGCTGAGAGTCGCGGAGGTTTGAAAAGAGCTGGAGCTAAGAGTCGCGGAGGTTTGAAAAGAGCGGGAGCTGAGAGTCGCGGAGGTTTGAAAAGAGCTGGAGCTAAGAGTCGCAGATGTTTGAAAAGAGCGGGAGCTGAGAGCCGCGGAGGTTTGAAAAGAGCGGGAGATGAGAGTCGCGGAGGTTTGAAAAGAGCGGGAGCTTAGAGTCGCGGAGGTTTGAAAAGAGCGGGAGCTGAGAGTCGCGCAGGTTTGAAAAGAGCGAGGGCTGAGAGTCATGGAGGTTTGTAAAGAGCCGGAGCTGAGAGTCGCGGAGGTTTGAAAAGAGCGGGAGCTGAGAGTCGCCGAGGTTTGAAAAGAGCGGGAGCTGAGAGTCGCGGAGGTTTGAAAAGAGCGGGAGCTGAGAGTCGCGGAGGTTTGAAAAGAGCGGGAGCTAAGAGTCGCGGAGGTTTGAAAAGAGCGGGAGCTGAGAGTCGCGGAGGTTTGAAAAGAGCGGGAGCTGAGAGTCGCGGAGGTTTGAAATGAGCGGGAGCTGAGAGTCGCGGAGGTTTGAAAACAGCGGGAGCTGAGAGTCACGGAGGTTTGAAATGAGCGGGAGCTGAGAGTCGCGGAGGTTTGAAAAGAGCGGGTGCTGAGAGTCGCGGAGGTTTGAAAAGAGCGGGAGCTGAGAGTCGCGGAGGTTTGAAAAGAGCGGGAGCTAAGAGTCGCAGAGGTTTGAAAAGAGCGGGAGCTGAGAGCCGCGGAGGTTTGAAAAGAGCGGGAGATGAGAGTCGCGGAGGTTTGAAAAGAGCGGGAGCTTAGAGTCGCGGAGGTTTGAAAAGAGCGGGAGCTGAGAGTCGCGCAGGTTTGAAAAGAGCGGGAGCTGAGAGTCGCGGAGGTTTGTAAAGAGCGGGAGCTGAGAGTCGCGGAGGTTTGAAAAGCGCGGGAGCTGAGAGTCGCCGAGGTTTGAAAAGAGCGGGAGCTGAGAGTCGCGGAGGTTTGAAAAGAGCGGGAGCTGAGAGTCGCAGAGGTTTGAAAAGAGCGGGTGCTAAGAGTCACGGAGGTTTGAAAAGAGCGGGAGCTGAGAGTCGCGGAGGTTTGAAAAGAGCGGGAGCTGAGAGTCGCGGAGGTTTGAAATGAGCGGGAGCTGAGAGTCGCGGAGGTTTGAAAAGAGCGGGTGCTGAGAGTCGCGGAGGTTTGAAAAGACCGGGAGCTAAGAGTCGCGGAGGTTTGAAAAGAGCGGGAGCTGAGAGTCGCGGAGGTTTGAAAACAGCGGGAGCTGAGAGTCGCGGAGGTTTGAAAAGAGCGGGAGCTGAGAGTCGCGGAGGTTTGAAATGAGCGGGAGCTGAGAGTCGCGGAGTTTTGAAAAGAGCGGGAGCTGAGAGTCACGGAGGTTTGAAATGAGCGGGAGCTGAGAGTCGGGGAGGTTTGAAAAGAGCGGGAGCTGAGAGTCGCGGAGGTTTGAAAACAGCGGGAGCTGAGAGTCGCGGAGGTTTGAAAAGAGCGGGAGCTGAGAGTCGCGGAGGTTTGAAATGAGCGGGAGCTGAGAGTCGCGGAGTTTTGAAAAGAGCGGGAGCTGAGAGTCACGGAGGTTTGAAATGAGCGGGAGCTGAGAGTCGGGGAGGTTTGAAAAGAGCGGGTGCTGAGAGTCGCGGAGGTTTGAAAAGACCGGGAGCTAAGAGTCGCGGAAGTTTGCAAAGAGCGGGAGCTGAGAGTCGCGGAGGGTTGAAAAGAGCGGAAGCTGAGAGTCGCTGAGGTTTGAAAAGAGCGGGAGCTGAGAGTCGCGGTGGTTTGAAAAGAGCAGGAGCTGAGAGTCGCAGAGATATGAAAAGAGCGGGAGCTGAGAGTCGCGGAGGTTTGAAAAGAGCGGGAGCTTAGAGTCGCGGACGTTTGAAATGAGCGGGAGCTGAGAATCGCGGTGGTTTGAAAAGAGCGGGAGCTGAGAGTCGCAGAGGTTTGAAAAGAGCGGGAGCTGAGAGTATCGGAGGTTTAAAAATGGCGGGAGCTGTTAGTCGCGGAGTTTGAAAAGAGCGGGAGCTGAGAGTCGCGGAGGTTTGAAAAGAGCGGGAGCTGAGAGTCGCGGAGGTTTGCAAAGAGCGGGAGCTGAGATTCGCGGAGGTTTGAAAAGAGCGAGAGCTGAGAGTCGCGGAGGTTTGACAAGAGCGGGAGCTGGGAGTCGCAGAGGTTTGAAAAGAGCGGAAGCTGAGAGCCGCGAAGGTTTGAAAAGAGCGGGAGCTGAGAGTCGCGGAGGTTTGAAAAGAGCGGAACCTCAGAGTCGCGGAGGTTTGAAAAGAGCGGGAGCTGAGAGTCGCGGAGGTTTGAAAAGAGCGGGAGCTGAGAGTCGCGGAGGTTTGAAAAGAGCGGGAGCTGAGAGTCGCGGAGATTTGAAAAGAGCGGGAGCTGAGAGTCGCGGTGGTTTGAAAAGAGCGGGAGCAGAGAGTCGTGGAGGTTTGAAAAGAGCGGGAGCTGTTAGTCATGGAGGTTTGAAAAGAGCGGGAGCTGAGAGTCGCGGTGGTTTGAAAAGAGCGGGAGCTGAGAGTCGCGGAGGCTTGAAAAGAGCGGGAGCTGAGAGTCGCGGAGGTTTGAAATGAGCGGGAGCTGAGAGTCGCGGAGGTTTGAAAACAGCGGGAGCTGAGAGTCACGGAGGTTTGAAATGAGCGGGAGCTGAGAGTCGCGGAGGTTTGAAAAGAGCGGGTGCTGAGAGTCGCGGAGGTTTGAAAAGAGCGGGAGCTGAGAGTCGCGGAGGTTTGAAAAGAGCGGGAGCTAAGAGTCGCAGAGGTTTGAAAAGAGCGGGAGCTGAGAGCCGCGGAGGTTTGAAAAGAGCGGGAGATGAGAGTCGCGGAGGTTTGAAAAGAGCGGGAGCTTAGAGTCGCGGAGGTTTGAAAAGAGCGGGAGCTGAGAGTCGCGCAGGTTTGAAAAGAGCGGGAGCTGAGAGTCGCGGAGGTTTGTAAAGAGCGGGAGCTGAGAGTCGCGGAGGTTTGAAAAGCGCGGGAGCTGAGAGTCGCCGAGGTTTGAAAAGAGCGGGAGCTGAGAGTCGCGGAGGTTTGAAAAGAGCGGGAGCTGAGAGTCGCAGAGGTTTGAAAAGAGCGGGTGCTAAGAGTCACGGAGGTTTGAAAAGAGCGGGAGCTGAGAGTCGCGGAGGTTTGAAAAGAGCGGGAGCTGAGAGTCGCGGAGGTTTGAAATGAGCGGGAGCTGAGAGTCGCGGAGGTTTGAAAAGAGCGGGTGCTGAGAGTCGCGGAGGTTTGAAAAGACCGGGAGCTAAGAGTCGCGGAGGTTTGAAAAGAGCGGGAGCTGAGAGTCGCGGAGGTTTGAAAACAGCGGGAGCTGAGAGTCGCGGAGGTTTGAAAAGAGCGGGAGCTGAGAGTCGCGGAGGTTTGAAATGAGCGGGAGCTGAGAGTCGCGGAGTTTTGAAAAGAGCGGGAGCTGAGAGTCACGGAGGTTTGAAATGAGCGGGAGCTGAGAGTCGGGGAGGTTTGAAAAGAGCGGGAGCTGAGAGTCGCGGAGGTTTGAAAACAGCGGGAGCTGAGAGTCGCGGAGGTTTGAAAAGAGCGGGAGCTGAGAGTCGCGGAGGTTTGAAATGAGCGGGAGCTGAGAGTCGCGGAGTTTTGAAAAGAGCGGGAGCTGAGAGTCACGGAGGTTTGAAATGAGCGGGAGCTGAGAGTCGGGGAGGTTTGAAAAGAGCGGGTGCTGAGAGTCGCGGAGGTTTGAAAAGACCGGGAGCTAAGAGTCGCGGAAGTTTGCAAAGAGCGGGAGCTGAGAGTCGCGGAGGGTTGAAAAGAGCGGAAGCTGAGAGTCGCTGAGGTTTGAAAAGAGCGGGAGCTGAGAGTCGCGGTGGTTTGAAAAGAGCAGGAGCTGAGAGTCGCAGAGATATGAAAAGAGCGGGAGCTGAGAGTCGCGGAGGTTTGAAAAGAGCGGGAGCTTAGAGTCGCGGACGTTTGAAATGAGCGGGAGCTGAGAATCGCGGTGGTTTGAAAAGAGCGGGAGCTGAGAGTCGCAGAGGTTTGAAAAGAGCGGGAGCTGAGAGTATCGGAGGTTTAAAAATGGCGGGAGCTGTTAGTCGCGGAGTTTGAAAAGAGCGGGAGCTGAGAGTCGCGGAGGTTTGAAAAGAGCGGGAGCTGAGAGTCGCGGAGGTTTGCAAAGAGCGGGAGCTGAGATTCGCGGAGGTTTGAAAAGAGCGAGAGCTGAGAGTCGCGGAGGTTTGACAAGAGCGGGAGCTGGGAGTCGCAGAGGTTTGAAAAGAGCGGAAGCTGAGAGCCGCGAAGGTTTGAAAAGAGCGGGAGCTGAGAGTCGCGGAGGTTTGAAAAGAGCGGAACCTCAGAGTCGCGGAGGTTTGAAAAGAGCGGGAGCTGAGAGTCGCGGAGGTTTGAAAAGAGCGGGAGCTGAGAGTCGCGGAGGTTTGAAAAGAGCGGGAGCTGAGAGTCGCGGAGATTTGAAAAGAGCGGGAGCTGAGAGTCGCGGTGGTTTGAAAAGAGCGGGAGCAGAGAGTCGTGGAGGTTTGAAAAGAGCGGGAGCTGTTAGTCATGGAGGTTTGAAAAGAGCGGGAGCTGAGAGTCGCGGTGGTTTGAAAAGAGCGGGAGCTGAGAGTCGCGGAGGCTTGAAAAGAGCGGGAGCTGAGAGTCGCGGAGGTTTGAAAAGAGCGGGAGCTGAGAGTCGCGGATTTTTGAAAAGAGCGGGAGCTGAGAGTCGCGGAGATTTGAAAAGAGCGGGAGCTGAGAGTCGTGGACGTTTGAAAAGAGCGGGAGCTGTTAGTCACGGAGGTTTGAAAAGAGCGGGAGCTGAGAGTCGCGGAAGTTTGTAAAGAACTGGAGCTGAGAGTCGCGGAGGTTTGAAAAGAGTGGGAGCTGAGAGTCGCGGAGGTTTGCAAAGAGCGGGAGCTGAGAGTCACGGAGGTTTGAAAAGAGCGGGACCTGAGAGTCGCGGAGATTTGAAAAGAGCGGGAGCTGAGAGTCGCGGAGGTTTGAAAAGAGCGGGAGCTGAGAGTCACGGAGGTTTGAAAAGAGCGGGACCTGAGAGTCCCGGAGGTTTGAAAAGAGCGGGAGTTGAGAGTCGCGGAGATTTGAGAAGAGCCGGAGCTGAGAGTCGCGGAGGCTTGAAAAGAGCGGGGGCTGAGAGTCGCTTAGGATTGAAAAGAGCAGGACCTGAGAGTCGCGGAGGTTGGAAAAGAGCGGGAGCTGAGAGTGGCGGAGGTTTGAAAAGAGCGGGGCTTGAGAGTCGCGGAGGTTTGAAAAGAGCGGGAGTTGTGAGTCGCGGAGGTTTGAAAAGAGCGTGAGCTGAGAGTCGCGGAGGTTTGAAAAGAGCGGGACCTGAGTGTCCCGGAGGTTTGAAAAGAGCGGGTGCTGTGAGTCGCGGAGATTTGAAAAGAACGGGAGCTGAGAGTCGCGGAGGTTTGAAAATAGCGTGAGCTGAGAGTCGCGGAGTTGTGAAAATAGCAGGACCTGAGAGTCGTGGAGGTTTGAAAAGAGCGGGAGATGAGAGTCGCGGAGGTTTGAAAAGAGCGTGAGCTGAAAGTCGCGGAGGTTTGAAAAGAGCTGGAGCTGAGAGTCGCGGAGGTTTGAAAAGAGCGGGAGCTGAGGCTCGCGGAGGTTTGAAAAGAGCAGGACCTGAGAGTCGCGGAGGTTTGAAAAGAGCGGGAGCTGAGAGTCGCGGAGGTTTGAAAAGAACGGGAGCTGAGAGTCGCGGAGGTTTGAAAATAGCGTGAGCTGAGAGTCGCGGAGTTGTGAAAATAGCAGGACCTGAGAGTCGTGGAGGTTTGAAAAGAGCGGGAGATGAGAGTCGCGGAGGTTTGAAAAGAGCGTGAGCTGAGAGTCGCGGAGGTTTGAAAAGAGCGGGAGCTAAGAGTCGCAGAGGTTTGAAAAGAGCGGGAGCTGAGAGCCGCGGAGGTTTGAAAAGAGCGGGAGATGAGAGTCGCGGAGGTTTGAAAAGAGCGGGAGCTTAGAGTCGCGGAGGTTTGAAAAGAGCGGGAGCTGACAGTCGCGCAGGTTTGAAAAGAGAGGGAGCTGAGAGTCATGGTGGTTTGTAAAGAGCGGGAGCTGAGAGTCGCGGAGGTTTGAAAAGAGCGGGAGCTGAGAGTCGCCGAGGTTTGAAAAGAGCGGGAGCTGAGAGTCGCGGAGGTTTGAAAAGAGCGGGAGCTGAGATTCGCGGAGGTTTGAAAAGAGCGGGAGCTAAGAGTCGCGGAGGTTTGAAAAGAGCGGGAGCTGAGAGTCGCGGAGGTTTGAAAAGAGCGGGAGCTGAGAGTCGCGGAGGTTTGAAAAGAGCGGGAGCTGAGAGTCGCGGAGGTTTGAAAAGAGCTGGAGCTAAGAGTCGCAGAGGTTTGAAAAGAGCGGGAGCTGAGAGCCGCGGAGGTTTGAAAAGAGCGGGAGATGAGAGTCGCGGAGGTTTGAAAAGTGCGGGAGCTTAGAGTCGCGGAGGTTTGAAAAGAGCGGGAGCTGAGAGTCGCGCAGGTTTGAAAAGAGCGCGGGCTGAGAGTCATGGAGGTTTGTAAAGAGCGGGAGCTGAGAGTCGCGGAGGTTTGAAAAGAGCGGGAGCTGAGAGTCGCCGAGGTTTGAAAAGAGCGGGAGCTGAGAGTCGCGGAGGTTTGAAAAGAGCGGGAGCTGAGAGTCGCGGAGGTTTGAAAAGAGCGGGAGCTAAGAGTCGCGGAGGTTTGAAAAGAGCGGGAGCTGAGAGTCGCGGAGGTTTGAAAAGAGCGGGAGCTGAGAGTCGCGGAGGTTTGAAATGACCGGGAGGTGAGAGTCGCGGAGGTTTGAAAACAGCGGGAGCTGAGAGTCACGGAGGTTTGAAATGAGCGGGAGCTGAGAGTCGCGGAGGTTTGAAAAGAGCGGGTGCTGAGAGTCGCGGAGGTTTGAAAAGAGCGGGAGCTGAGAGTCGCGGAGGTTTGAAAAGAGCGGGAGCTAAGAGTCGCAGAGGTTTGAAAAGAGCGGGAGCTGAGAGCCGCGGAGGTTTGAAAAGAGCGGGAGATGAGAGTCGCGGAGGTTTGAAAAGAGCGGGAGCTTAGAGTCGCGGAGGTTTGAAAAGAGCGGGAGCTGAGAGTCGCGCAGGTTTGAAAAGAGCGGGAGCTGAGAGTCGCGGAGGTTTGTAAAGAGCGGGAGCTGAGAGTCGCGGCGGTTTGAAAAGAGCGGGAGCTGAGAGTCGCCGAGGTTTGAAAAGAGCGGGAGCTGAGAGTCGCGGAGGTTTGAAAAGAGCGGGAGCTGAGAGTCGCAGAGGTTTAAAAAGAGCGGGAGCTAAGAGTCACGGAGGTTTGAAAAGAGCGGGAGCTGAGAGTCGCGGAGGTTTGAAAAGAGCGGGAGCTGAGAGTCGCGGAGGTTTGAAATGAGCGGGAGCTGAGAGTCGCGGAGGTTTGAAAAGAGCGGGTGCTGAGAGTCGCGGAGGTTTGAAAAGACCGGGAGCTAAGAGTCGCGGAGGTTTGAAAAGAGCGGGAGCTGAGAGTCGCGGAGGTTTGAAAACAGCGGGAGCTGAGAGTCGCGGAGGTTTGAAAAGAGCGGGAGCTGAGAGTCGCGGAGGTTTGAAATGAGCGGGAGCTGAGAGTCGCGGAGTTTTGAAAAGAGCGGGAGCTGAGAGTCACGGAGGTTTGAAATGAGCGGGAGCTGAGAGTCGGGGAGGTTTGAAAAGAGCGGGAGCTCAGAGTCGCGGAGGTTTGAAAACAGCGGGAGCTGAGAGTCGCGGAGGTTTGAAAAGAGCGGGAGCTGAGAGTCGCGGAGGTTTGAAATGAGCGGGAGCTGAGAGTCGCGGAGTTTTGAAAAGAGCGGGAGCTGAGAGTCACGGAGGTTTGAAATGAGCGGGAGCTGAGAGTCGGGGAGGTTTGAAAAGAGCGGGTGCTGAGAGTCGCGGAGGTTTGAAAAGACCGGGAGCTAAGAGTCGCGGAAGTTTGCAAAGAGCGGGAGCTGAGAGTCGCGGAGGGTTGAAAAGAGCGGAAGCTGAGAGTCGCTGAGGTTTGAAAAGAGCGGGAGCTGAGAGTCGCGGAGGTTTGAAAAGAGCAGGAGCTGAGAGTCGCAGAGATATGAAAAGAGCGGGAGCTGAGAGTCGCGGAGGTTTGAAAAGAGCGGGAGCTTAGAGTCGCGGACGTTTGAAATGAGCGGGAGCTGAGAATCGCGGTGGTTTGAAAAGAGCGGGAGCTGAGAGTCGCAGAGGTTTGAAAAGAGCGGGAGCTGAGAGTATCGGAGGTTTAAAAATGGCGGGAGCTGTTAGTCGCGGAGTTTGAAAAGAGCGGGAGCTGAGAGTCGCGGAGGTTTGAAAAGAGCGGGAGCTGAGAGTCGCGGAGGTTTGCAAAGAGCGGGAGCTGAGATTCGCGGAGGTTTGAAAAGAGCGAGAGCTGAGAGTCGCGGAGGTTTGACAAGAGCGGGAGCTGGGAGTCGCAGAGGTTTGAAAAGAGCGGAAGCTGAGAGCCGCGAAGGTTTGAAAAGAGCGGGAGCTGAGAGTCGCGGAGGTTTTAAAAGAGCGGAACCTCAGAGTCGCGGAGGTTTGAAAAGAGCGGGAGCTGAGAGTCGCGGAGGTTTGAAAAGAGCGGGAGCTGAGAGTCGCGGATGTTTGTAAAGAGCGGGAGCTGAGAGTCGCGGAGGTTTGAAAAGAGCGGGAGCTGAGATTCGCGGAGGTTTGAAAAGAGCGGGAGCTGAAAGTCGCGAAGATCTGAAAAGAGCATGACCTGAGAGTCGCGGAGGTTTGAAAAGAGCGGGAGCTGAGAGTCGCGGAGGTTTGAAAAGAGCTGGAGCTGAGAGTCGCGGAGGTTGGAAACGAGCGGGAGCTGAGAGGCGCGGAGGTTCGAAACGAGCGCGAGCTGATAGTCGCGGTGGTTTGAAAAGAGCTGGAGCTGAGATTCGCGGTGGTTTGAAAAGAGCGGGAGCTGAGAGTCGCGGAGGCTTGAAAAGAGCGGGAGCTGAGAGTCGCGGAGGTTTGAAAAGAGCGGGAGCTGAGAGTTGCAGAGGTTTGAAAAGAGCGGGAGCTGAGAGTCGCGGAGATTTGAAAAGAGCGGGAGCTGAGAGTCGTGGAGGTTTGAAAAGAGCGGGAGCTGTTAGTCACGGAGGTTTGAAAAGAGCGGGAGCTGAGAGTCGCGGAAGTTTGAAAAGAACTGGAGCTGAGAGTCGCGGAGGTTTGAAAAGAGCGGGAGCTGAGAGTCGCGGAGGTTTGCAAAGAGCGGGAGCTGAGAGTCGCGGAGGTTTGAAAAGGCCGGGACCTGAGAGTCGCGGAGATTTGAAAAGAGCGGGAGCTGAGAGTCGCGGAGGTTTGAAAAGAGCGGGAGCTGAGAGTCGCGGAGGTTTGAAAAGAGCGGGACCTGAGTCCCGGAGGTTTGAAAAGAGCGGGAGTTGAGAGCCGAAGAGATTTGAAAAGAGCCAGAGCTGAGAGTCGCGGAGGTTTGAAAAGAGCGGGAGCTGAGAATCGCGTAGGATTGAAAAGAGCAGGACCTGAGAGTCGCGGAGGTTGGAAAAGAGCGGGAGCTGAGAGTCGCTGAGGTTTGAAAAGAGCGGGAGTTGTGAGTCGCGGAGGTTTGAAAAGAGCATGAGCTGAGAGTCGCGGAGGTTTGAAAAGTGCGGGACCTGAGTGTCCCGGAGGTTTGAAAAGAGCGGGTGCTGTGAGTCGCGGAGATTTGAAAAGATCGGGAGCTGAGAGTCGCGGAGGTTTGAAAATAGCGTGAGCTGAGAGTCGCGGAGGTGTGAAAATAGCAGGACCTGAGATTCGCGGAGGTTTGAAAAGAGCGTGAGCTGAGAGTCGCGGAGGTTTGAAAAGAGCGTGAGCTGAGAGTCGCGGAGGTTTGAAAAGAGCTGGAGCTGAGAGTCGCGGAGGTTTGCAAAGAGCGGGAGCTGAGTCGCGGAGGTTTGAAAAGAGCTGGACCTGAGAGTCGCGGAGGTTTGAAAAGAGCGGGAGCTGAGAGTCGCGGAGGTTTGAAAAGAGAGGGAGCTGAGAGTCGCGGAGGTTTGAAAAGAGCGGGAGCTGAGAGTCGCGGAGGTTTGAAAAGAGCGGGAGCTGAGAGTCGCGGAGGTTTGAAAAGAGCGGGAGATGAGAGTCGCGGAGGTTTGAAAAGAGCGGGAGCTGAGAGTCGCGGAGGTTTGAAAAGAGCAGGACCTGAGAGTCGCGGAGGTTTGAAAAGAGGGGGAGATGAGAGTCGCGGTGGTTTGAAAAGAGTGGGAGCTGAGAGTCGCGGAGGTTTGAAAAGAGCGGGAGCTGAGAGTCGCGGAGGTTTGAAAAGAGCGGGAGCTGAGAGTCGCGGAGGTTTGAAAAGAGCGGGAGCTGAGAGTCGCGGAGGTTTGAAAAGAGCGGGAGCTGAGAGTCGCGGAGGTTTGAAAAGAGCGTGACCTGAGAGTCGCGGAGGTTTGAAGAGAGCGGGAGCTGAGAGTCGCGGAGGTTTAAAAAGAGCGCGAGCTGAGAGTCCCGGAGGTTTGAAAAGAGCGGGAGCTGAGAGTCGCGGAGGTTTGAAAAGAGCGGGAGCTGAGAGTCGCGGAGGTTTGCAAAGAGCGGGAGCTGAGAGTCGAGGAGGTTTGAAAAGAGCAGGACCTGAGAGTCGCGGAGGTTTGAAAAGAGGGGGAGCTGAGAGTCGCGGATGTTTGAAAAGAGTGGGAGCTGAGAGTCGCGGAGGTTTGAAAAGAGCGTGAGCTGAGAGTCGCAGAGGTTTGAAAAGAGCGGGAGCTGAGAGTCGCGGAGGTTTGAAAAGAGCGGGAGCTGAGAGTCGCGGAGGTTTGAAAAGAGCGGGAGCTGAGAGTCGCGGAGGTTTGAAAAGAGCGGGACCTGAGAGTCGCGGAGGTTTGAAGAGAGCGGTAGCTGAGAGTCGTGGAGGTTTGAAAAGAGCGGGAGCTGAGAGTCGCGGAGGTTTGAAAAGAGCGGGAGCTGAGAGTCGCGGAGGTTTGAAAAGAGCGGGAGCTGAGAGTCGCGGAGGTTTGCAAAGAGCGGGAGCTGAGAGTCGCGGAGGTTTGAAAAGAGCAGGACCTGAGAGTCGCGGAGGTTTGAAAAGAGGGGGAGCTGAGAGTCGCGGAGGTTTGAAAAGAGTGGGAGCTGAGAGTCGCGGAGGTTTGAAAAGAGCAGGAGCTGAGAGTCGCGGAGGTTTGAAAAGAGCGGGAGCTGGGAGTCGCGGAGGTTTGAAAAGAGCGGGAGCTGAGAGCCGCGGAGGTTTGAAAAGAGTGGGAGATGAGAGTCGCGGAGGTTTGAAAAGAGCGGGAGCTTAGAGTCGCGGAGGTTTGAAAAGAGCGGGAGCTGAGAGTCGCGCAGGTTTGAAAAGAGCGGGAGCTGAGAGTCGCGGAGGTTTGCAAAGAGCGGGAGCTGAGAGTCGCGGAGGTTTGAAAAGAGCGGGAGCTGAGAGTCGCCGAGGTTTGAAAAGAGCGGGAGCTGAGAGTCGCGGAGGTTTGAAAAGAGCAGGAGCTGAGAGTCGCGGAGGTTTGAAAAGAGCGGGAGCTAAGAGTCGCGGAGGTTTGAAAAGAGCGGGAGCTGAGAGTCGCGGAGGTTTGAAAAGAGCGGGAGCTGAGAGTCGCGGAGGTTTGAAATGAGCGGGAGCTGAGAGTCGCGGAGGTTTGAAAAGAGCGGGTGCTGAGAGTCGCGGAGGTTTGAAAAGACCGGGAGCTAAGAGTCGCGGAGGTTTGAAAAGAGCGGGAGCTGAGAGTCGCGGAGGTTTGAAAAGAGCGGGAGCTGTGAGTCGCGGAGGTTTGAAAAGAGCGGGAGCTGAGAGTCGCGGAGGTTTGAAAAGAGCGGGAGCTGAGAGTCCCGGAGATTTGAAAAGAGCGGGAGCTTAGAGTCGCGGAGGTTTGAAAAGAGCGGGAGCTGAGAGTCGCGGAGGTTTGATAAGAGCGGGAGCTGAGAGTCGCGGATGTTTGAAAAGAGCGGGAGCTGAGAGTCGCGGAGGTTTGAAAAGAGCGGGAGCTGAGAGTCGCGGAGTTTTGAAAAGAGCGGGAGCTGAGAGTCGCGGAGGTTTGAAAAGAGCGGGAGCTGAGAGTCCCGGAGGTTTGAAAAGAGCGGGAGCTGAGAGTCGCGGAGGTTTGAAAAGAGCGGGAGCTGAGAGTCGCGGAGGTTTGAAAAGAGCGGGAGCTGAGAGTCGCGGAGGTTTGAAAAGAGCGGGAGCTGAGAGTCGCGGAATTTTGAAAAGAGCGGGAGCTGAGAGTCGCGTAGGTTTGAAAAGAGCGGGAGCTGAGAGTCCCGGAGATTTGAAAAGAGCGGGAGCTTAGAGTCGCGGAGGTTTGAAAAGAGCGGGAGCTGAGAGTCGCGGAGGTTTGAAAAGAGCGGGAGCTGAGAGTCGCGGATGTTTGAAAAGAGCGGGAGCTGAGGGTCGCGGAGGTTTGAAAAGAGCGGGTGCTAAGAGTCGCGGAGGTTTGAAAAGTGCGGGAGCTGAGAGTCGCGGAAGTTTGGAAAGAGCGGGAGCTGAGAGTCGCGGAGGTTTGGAAAGAGCGGGAGCTGAGAGTCCGGAGGTTTGAAAAGAGCGGGAGCTGAGAGTCGCGGAGGTTTGAAAAGAGCGGGAGCTGAGAGTCGCGGAATTTTGAAAAGAGCGGGAGCTGAGAGTCGCGGAGGTTTGAAAAGAGCGGGAGCTGAGAGTCCCGGAGATTTGAAAAGAGCGGGAGCTTAGAGTCGCGGAGGTTTGAAAAGAGCGGGAGCTGAGAGTCGCGGAGGTTTGAAAAGAGCGGGAGCTGAGAGTCGCGGATGTTTGAAAAGAGCGGGAGCTGAGAGTCGCGGAGGTTTGAAAAGAGCGGGTGCTAAGAGTCGCGGAGGTTTGAAAAGAGCGGGAGCTGAGAGTCGCGGAAGGTTGCAAAGAGCGGGAGCTGAGAGTCGCGGAGGTTTGAAAAGAGCGGGAGCTGAGAGTCGCTGAGGTTTGAAAAGAGCGGGAGCTGAGAGTCGCAGAGGTTTGAACACAGCGGGAGCTAAGGGGGACAACTCTGGACACCAGGCTGAAATTAAAAAACAATTCAGTAGTGACATCACAGCAAAACAATAAGTTCATTGGCTGGTGTTATCGTGCGGGGCTCAGAGTTTGCTGAGTGAGTGCTTGCTGAGAAGGAGAGTGAATAACAGGTTAGCTCTTTCTTTTTCTTTTTTTATCTAGGGGGATGGCAGGGAAGGTAGTGCAGTGTTCCTCCTGCAGAATGTTTGAGGTGAGGGACGTCGACAGTGTCCCTGCTGATTTCACCTGTGGGAAGTGCACCCATCTCCAGCTCCTCAGAAAGCGCGTTAGGGAACTGGAGCTGGAGCTGGATGAACTTCCGAACATTCGGGAGGCAGAGGTGGTCATAGATAGAAGCTTCAGGGATGTAGTTACTCCGATGTCTGTGGCACAGAGTCTGTCCCTGTTGCTCAGATGGGAAGGGGGAGAGGAGTAGAGCATTAGTCATTGGAGGCTCCATAGTTAGGGGAATAGATATGAGATTCTGTTGGAAGGTGAGAGACTCGTAGTTGGTGTGTTGCCTCCCAGGTGCCAGGCTGCGTGATGTCTCGGATCATGTTTTCGGGATCCTTAAGGGGGAGGGGGAGCAGCCCCAAGTCATGGTCCACATAGGTACCCACGACATAGGGAGGAAAAGGGATAGGGATGTAAGGCAGGAATTCAGGGAGCTAGGGGGGAAACTTAGATCTAGGACAAACAGAGTTATTATCTCTGGGTTGTTACCCGTGCCACGTTATAGCGAGACGAGGAATAGGGAGAGAGAGGAGTTGAACACGTGGCTACAGGGATGGTGGAGGAGGGAGGGTTTCAGATTTCTGGATAATTGGGGCTCATTCTGGGGTCGGTGGGACCTCTACAAATGGGATGGTCTACACCTGGACCAGAGGGGTACCAATATCTTGGGGGGTGGGGAAATTTTCTAATGCTCTTTGGGAGGGTTTAATCTAGTTCAGCAGGGGCTTGGGAACCTGAATTGGAACTCCAGTATACAGGAGGTTGAGAGTAGTGAGGTCATGAGTAAGGTTTCAAAGTTGCAGGAGTGTACCGGCAGGCAGGAAGGTGGTTTAAAGTGTGTATTCTTCAATGCCTTGAGCGTCGGGAATGGGTGGGTGAACTTGCAGCATGGGTTGGTACCTGGCACATCGATGTTGTGGCCATTTCGGAGACATGGATAGAGTAGGGACAGGAATGGTTGTTGCAGGTGCTGGGGTTTAGATATTTCAGTAAGCTCAGGGGACTGTTGACCATGAGCTTCAGGGGTTATACAGAGGACAGCCTGGCCACACAGAGATGGGAATGTTGACCAGGAGCTGCAGGAGTTATACAGAGCACACCCTGGCCACACAGAGATGGGAATGTTGACCAGGAGCTGCAGGGGGTATACAGAGCACACCCTGGCCACACAGAGATGGGGATGTTGACCACGAGCTGCAGGAGTTATACAGAGCACACCCTGGCCACACAGAGATGGGGATGTTGACCAGGAGCAGGGGTATACAGAGCACACCGTGGCCACACATAGATGGGAATGTTGACCAGGAGCTGCAGGGGTTATACAGAGCACATCGTGGCCACAAAGAGATGGGAATGTTGACCAGGAGATGCAGGGGTTATACAGAGCACATCCTGGCCACACAGAGATGGGAATGTTGACCAGGAGCTGCAGGGGTTATACAGAGCACACTCTGGCCACTCAGACATGGAAATGTTGACCAGGTGCTGCTGGGGTTATACAGAGCACACCCTGGACACACACACAGATGGGAATGTTGACCAGGAGTTGCAGGGGATATACAGAGCACATCCTGGCCACACAGAGATGGGAATGTTGACCAGGAGCTGCAGGGGTTATACAGAGCACACCCTGGACACACACAGAGATGGGAATGTTGACCAGGAGCTGCAGGGGTTATACAGTGCGCACGCTGTCCACACACAGATGGGAGCGTTGACCAGGAGCTGCTGGGGTTATACAGAGCACACCCTGGCCACACACTGATGGGAATGTTGACCAGGAGCTGCAGGGATTATACAGAGCACACCCTGGCACACAGAAATGGGGAATATTGACCAGGAGCTGCAGGGGTTATACAGAGCGCCACCTGGCCTCACAGAGAACGACATGTTGACCAGGAGCTGCAGGAGTAACACAGAGCACACCCTGGCCACACAGAGATGGGAATGTTGACAAGGAGCTGCAGGGGTTATACAGAGCACACCCTGGCCACACAGAGATGGGAATGTTGACCAGGAGCTGCAGGGGTTATACAGAGCACACCCTGGCCACACAGAGATGGGAATGTTGACCAGGAGCTGCAGGAGTTATACAGAGCACATCCTGGCCACACACAGAGATGGGAATGTTAACCACGAGCTGCAGGGGTTATACAGAGCACACCCTGGCCACACAGAGATGGGAATGTTGACCAGGAGCTGCAGGGGTTATACAGAGCACACCCGGGCCACACAGAGATGGGAATGTTGACCAGGAGATGCAGGGGTTATACAGAGCACACCCTGGCCACACACAGATGGGAATGTTGACCAGGAGCAGCTGGGGTTAGACAGAGCACACCCTGGCCACACAGAGATGGGAATGTTGACCAGGAGCAGGGGTATACAGAGCACACCCTGGCCACACAGAGATGGGAATGTTGACCAATAGTTGCAGGGGTTATACAGAGCACACCCTGGCCACACAGATATGGGAATGTTGACCAGGAGCCTCAGGGGTTATACAGAGCACACCCTGGCCACGCAGAGATGGGAATGTCGGCCAGGAGCTGCAGGGGTTATACTGAGCACACACTGGCCACACAAAGAAGGGAATGTTGACCAGGAGCTGCAGGGGTTGTACAGAGCACACCCTGGACACACACAGAGATAAGAATGTTGACCATGAACTGCAGGGGTTATACAGAGCACACACTGGCCATACAGAGATGGAAATGTTGACCAGGAGCTGCTGGAGTTATACAGAGCACATCCTGGCCACACACAGATATGGAAATGTTGACCAGACGTTTCAGTGGTTATACAGAGCACACCCTGGCCACACAGAGAGGGGAATGTTGACCAGGAGCTCCAGGGGTTATACAGAGCACACCCTGGCCACACAGAGATGGGAATATTGACAAGGAGCAGGGGTGATACAGAGCACACCCTGCCCACACAGAGAAGGCAATGTTGACCAGGATCTGGGGTTATACAGAGCACACCCTGGCCACACAGAGATGGGAATGTTGACCAGGAGCTGCAGGAGTTATACAGAGCACACCCTGGCCATACAGAGATTGGAGTGTTGAACAGGATTTGCAGGGGTTATACAGAGCACTCTCTCACACACAGAGATGGGAATGTTGACCAGGAGCTGCAGGGGTTATACAGAGCACACCCTGGCCACACAGAAATGGGAATGTCGACCAGGAGCTGCAGGGGTTATACAGAGCACACCCTGACCACACAGAGATGGGAATGTTGACCAGGAGCTGCAGGAGTTATACAGAGCACACACTGACCACACACAAAGATGGGAATGTTGACCAGGAGCTACTGGGATTATACAGTGCACATCCTGGCCACACAGAGATGGGAATGTTGACCAGGAGCTGCAGGGGTTATACAGAGCACACCCTGGCCACACAGAGATGGGAATGTTGACCAGGAGCTGCAGGGGTTATACAGAGCACACTCTGACCACACACAGAGATGGGAAAGTTGACCAGGAGCTGCAGGAGTATACAGAGCACATCCTGGCCACACAGAGATGGGAATGTTGACCAGGAGCTGCAGGGGTTATACAGAGCACATCCTGGCCACACAGAGATGAAATGTTGACCAGGAGCTGCAGGAGTTATACAGAGCACACCCTGGCCACACAGAGATGGGAATGTTGACGAGGAGCTGCAGGGGGTATACAGAGCACACCCTGGCCACACAGAGATGGGAATGTTGACCAGGAGCTGCAGGAGTTATACAGAGCACATCGTGGCCACACAGAGATGGGAATGTTGACCAGGAGCTGCAAGGGTTATACAGTGCGCACGCTGTCCACACACAGATGGGAGCGTTGACCAGGAGCTGCAGGGGTTATACAGAGCGCCACCTGGCCTCGCAGAGAACGACATGTTGACCAGGAGCTGCAGGAATTATACAGAGCACATCATGGCCACACAGAGATGGGAATGATGGCCAGGAGCTGCAGGGGTTATACAGAGCACACCCTGGCCACACAGAGATGGGAATGTTGGCCAGGAGCTGCAGGGGTTATACAGAGCACACCCTGGCCACACAGAGATGGGAATGTCGGCCAGGAGCTGCAGGGGTTATACTGAGCACACACTGGCCACACAAAGAAGGGAATGTTGACCAGGAGCTGCAGGGGTTGTACAGAGCACACCCTGGACACACACAGAGATAAGAATGTTGACCATGAACTGCAGGGGTTATACAGAGCAGACACTGGCCATACAGAGATGGAAATGTTGACCAGGAGCTGCTGGAGTTATACAGAGCACATCCTGGCCACACACAGATATGGAAATGTTGACCAGACGTTGCAGTGGTTATACAGAGCACACCCTGGCCACACAGAGAGGGGAATGTTGACCAGGAGCTCCAGGGGTTATACAGAGCACACCCTGGCCACACAGAGATGGGAATATTGACAAGGAGCAGGGGTGATACAGAGCACACCCTGCGCACACAGAGAAGGCAATGTTGACCAGGATCTGGGGTTATACAGAGCACACCCTGGCCACACAGAGATGGGAATGTTGACCAGGAGCTGCAGGAGTTATACAGAGCACACCCTGGCCATACAGAGATTGGAGTGTTGAACAGGATTTGCAGGGGTTATACAGAGCACTCTCTCACACACAGAGATGGGAATGTTGACCAGGAGCTGCAGGGGTTATACAGAGCACACCCTGGCCACACAGAAATGGGAATGTCGACCAGGAGCTGCAGGGGTTATACAGAGCACACCCTGACCACACAGAGATGGGAATGTTGACCAGGAGCTGCAGGAGTTATACAGAGCACACCCTGACCACACACAAAGATGGGAATGTTGACCAGGAGCTACTGGGATTATACAGTGCACATCCTGGCCACACAGAGATGGGAATGTTGACCAGGAGCTGCAGGGGATATACAGAGCACACCCTGGCCACACAGAGATGGGAATGTTGACCAGGAGCTGCAGGGGTTATACAGAGCACACTCTGACCACACACAGAGATGGGAAAGTTGACCAGGAGCTGCAGGAGTATACAGAGCACATCCTGACCACACACAGAGATGGGAATGGTGACCAGGAGCTGCAGGAGTATACAGAGCACATCCTGGCCACACAGAGATGAAATGTTGACCAGGAGCTGCAGGAGTTATACAGAGCACACCCTGGCCACACAGAGATGGGAATGTTGACCAGGAGCTGCAGGAGTTATACAGAGCACATCCTGACCACACACAGAGATGGGAATGGTGACCAGGAGCTGCAGGAGTATACAGAGCACATCCTGGCCACACAGAGATGAAATGTTGACCAGGAGCTGCAGGAGTTATACAGAGCACACCCTGGCCACACAGAGATGGGAATGTTGACGAGGAGCTGCAGGGGGTATACAGAGCACACCCTGGCCACACAGAGATGGGAATGTTGACCAGGAGCTGCAGGAGTTATACTGAGCACACCGTGGCCACACAGAGATGGGAATGTTGACCAGGAGCTGCAAGGGTTATACAGTGCGCACGCTGTCCACACACAGATGGGAGCGTTGACCAGGAGCTGCAGGGGTTATACAGAGCGCCACCTGGCCTCGCAGAGAACGACATGTTGACCAGGAGCTGCAGGAATTATACAGAGCACATCCTGGCCACACAGAGATGGGAATGATGGCCAGGAGCTGCAGGGGTTATACAGAGCACACCCTGGCCACACAGAGATGGGAATGTTGGCCAGGAGCTGCAGGGGTGAGACAGAGCACATCCTGGACACACACAGTGATGGGAATGTTGACCAGGAGCAGGGGTATTCAGAGCACACCCTGGCCACACAGATGGGAATGTTGACCAGGAGCTCCAGGGGTTATACAGAGCACACCCTGGCCACACAGAGATGGGAATATTGACAAGGAGCAGGGGTGATACAGAGCACACCCTGCCCACACAGAGAAGGCAATGTTGACCAGGATCTGGGGTTATACAGAGCACACCCTGGCCACACAGAGATGGGAATGTTGACCAGGAGCTGCAGGAGTTATACAGAGCACCCCCTGGCCATACAGAGATTGGAGTGTTGAACAGGATTTGCAGGGGTTATACAGAGCACTCTCTCACACACAGAGATGGGAATGTTGACCAGGAGCTGCAGGGGTTATACAGAGCACACCCTGGCCACACAGAGATGGGAATGTCGACCAGGAGCTGCAGGGGTTATACAGAGCACACCCTGACCACACAGAGATGGGAATGTTGACCAGGAGCTGCAGGAGTTATACAGAGCACACCCTGACCACACACAAAGATGGGAATGTTGACCAGGAGCTACTGGGATTATACAGTGCACATCCTGGCCACACAGAGATGGGAATGTTGACCAGGAGCTGCAGGGGTTATACAGAGCACACCCTGGCCACACAGAGATGGGAATGTTGACCAGGAGCTGCAGGGGTTATACAGAGCACACTCTGACCACACACAGAGATGGGAAAGTTGACCAGGAGCTGCAGGAGTATACAGAGCACATCCTGGCCACACAGAGATGGGAATGTTGACCAGGAGCTGCAGGAGTTATACAGAGCACATCCTGACAACACACAGAGATGGGAATGGTGACCAGGAGCTGCAGGAGTATACAGAGCACATCCTGGCGACACAGAGATGAAATGTTGACCAGGAGCTGCAGGAGTTATACAGAGCACACCCTGGCCACACAGAGATGGGAATGTTGACGAGGAGCTGCAGGGGGTATACAGAGCACACCCTGGCCACACAGAGATGGGAATGTTGACCAGGAGCTGCAGGAGTTATACAGAGCACACCGTGGCCACACAGAGATGGGAATGTTGACCAGGAGCTGCAAGGGTTATACAGTGCGCACGCTGTCCACGCACAGATGGGAGCGTTGACCAGGAGCTGCAGGGGTTATACAGAGCGCCACCTGGCCTCGCAGAGAACGACATGTTGACCAGGAGCTGCAGGAATTATACAGAGCACATCCTGGCCACACAGAGGTGGGAATGATGGCCAGGAGCTGCAGGGGTTATACAGAGCACACCCTGGCCACACAGAGATGGGAATGTTGGCCAGGAGCTGCAGGGGTGAGACAGAGCACATCCTGGACACACACAGTGATGGGAATGTTGACCAGGAGCAGGGGTATTCAGAGCACACCCTGGCCACACAGATGGGAATGTTGACCAGGAGTTGCAGGGGTTATACAGAGCACACACTGACCACACAGTGGTGGGAATGTTGACCAGGTGCAGCAGGGGTTATACAGAGCACACCCTGGCCACACACAGAGGTGGGAATGTTGACCAGGAGCAGGGGTTATACAGAGCACACCCTGGCCACACAGAGAAGGGAATGTTGATCAGGAGCAGGGTTTATACAGAGCACACCCTGGCCACACAGAGATGGGAATGTTGACCAGGAGGTGCAGGGGTTATACAGAGTACACATTGGCCACACAGAGATGGGAATGTTGACCAGGAGCAGAGGTGATGCAGAGCGCATCCTGGCCACACAGAGATGGGAATGTTGACCAGGAGCTGCAGGGGTTATACAGAGCACACCCTGGCCACACAGAGAAGGGAATGTTGACCAGGAGCAGGGGTTATACAGAGCACACCCTGGCCACACAGAGAAGGGAATGTTGATCAGGAGCAGGGTTTATACAGAGCACACCCTGGCCACACAGAGATGGGAATGTTGACCAGGAGATGCAGGGGTTATGCAGATCACATCCTGACCACACAGAGATGGGAATGTTGACCATGAGCTGCAGGGGTTATACAGAGCACTCCCTGGCCTCACATAGATGGGAATGTTGACCAGGAGCAGGGGTATACAGAGCACACCCTGGCCACACAGATGGGAATGTTGACCAGTAGTTGCAGGGGTTATACAGAGCACACCCTGGCCACACAGATATGGGAATGTTGACCAGGAGCTGCAGGGGTTATACAGAGCACACCCTGGCCACACAGAGATGGGAATGTTGGCCAGGAGCTGCAGGGGTTATACAGAGCACACACTGGCCACACAAAGAAGGGAATGTTGACCAGGAGCTGCAGGGGTTATACAGTGCAGACCCTGGCCACACAGAGATGGGAATGTTGACCAGGAGATGCAGGGGTTATGCAGAGCACACCCTGGCCACACACAGATGGGAATGTTGACCAGGAGCAGCTGGGGTTAGACAGAGCACACCCTGGTCACACAGAGATGGGAATGTTGACCAGGAGCAGGGGTATACAGAGCACACACTGGCCACACAGATGGGAATGTTGACCAGTAGTTGCAGGGGTTATACAGAGCACACCCTGGCCACACAGAGAAGGGAATGTTGACCAGGAGCAGGGGTTATACAGAGCACACCCTGGCCACACAGAGAAGGGAATGTTGATCAGGAGCAGGGTTTATACAGAGCACACCCTGGCCACACAGAGATGGGAATGTTGACCAGGGGATGCAGGGGTTATGCAGATCACATCCTGACCACACAGAGATGGGAATGTTGACCATGAGCTGCAGGGGTTATACAGAGCACTCCCTGGCCTCACAGAGATGGGAATGTTGACCAGGAGCAGGGGTATACAGAGCACACCCTGGCCACACAGATGGGAATGTTGACCAGTAGTTGCAGGGGTTATACAGAGCACACCCTGGCCACACAGATATGGGAATGTTGACCAGGAGCTGCAGGGGTTATACAGAGCACACCCTGGCCACACAGAGATGGGAATGTTGGCCAGGAGCTGCAGGGGTTATACAGAGCACACCCTGACCACACAGAGATGGGAATGTTGACCAGGAGCTGCAGGAGTTATACAGAGCACACCCTGACCACACACAAAGATGGGAATGTTGACCAGGAGCTACTGGGATTATACAGTGCACATCCTGGCCACACAGAGATGGGAATGTTGACCAGGAGCTGCAGGGGTTATACAGAGCACACCCTGGCCACACAGAGATGGGAATGTTGACCAGGAGCTGCAGGGGTTATACAGAGCACACACTGGCCACACAAAGAAGGGAATGTTGACCAGGAGCTGCAGGGGTTATACAGAGCACACCCTGGCCACACAGAGATGGGAATGTCGACCAGGAGCTGCAGGGGTTATACAGAGCACACCCTGACCACACAGAGATGGGAATGTTGACCAGGAGCTGCAGGAGTTATACAGAGCACACCCTGACCACACACAAAGATGGGAATGTTGACCAGGAGCTACTGGGATTATACAGTGCACATCCTGGCCACACAGAGATGGGAATGTTGACCAGGAGCTGCAGGGGTTATACAGAGCACACCCTGGCCACACAGAGATGGGAATGTTGACCAGGAGCTGCAGGGGTTATACAGAGCACACTCTGACCACACACAGAGATGGGAAAGTTGACCAGGAGCTGCAGGAGTATACAGAGCACATCCTGACCACACAGAGATGGGAATGTTGACCAGGAGCTGCAGGAGTTATACAGAGCACATCCTGACCACACACAGAGATGGGAATGGTGACCAGGAGCTGCAGGAGTATACAGAGCACATCCTGGCCACACAGAGATGAAATGTTGACCAGGAGCTGCAGGAGTTATACAGAGCACACCCTGGCCACACAGAGATGGGAATGTTGACGAGGAGCTGCAGGGGGTATACAGAGCACACCCTGGCCACACAGAGATGGGAATGTTGACGAGGAGCTGCAGGGGGTATACAGAGCACACCCTGGCCACACAGAGATGGGAATGTTGACCAGGAGCTGCAGGAGTTATACAGAGCGCACCGTGGCCACACAGAGATGGGAATGTTGACCAGGAGCTGCAAGGGTTATACAGTGCGCACGCTGTCCACGCACAGATGGGAGCGTTGACCAGGAGCTGCAGGGGTTATACAGAGCGCCACCTGGCCTCGCAGAGAACGACATGTTGACCAGGAGCTGCAGGAATTATGCAGAGCACATCCTGGCCACACAGAGGTGGGAATGATGGCCAGGAGCTGCAGGGGTTATACAGAGCACACCCTGGCCACACAGAGATGGGAATGTTGGCCAGGAGCTGCAGGGGTGAGACAGAGCACATCCTGGACACACACAGTGATGGGAATGTTGACCAGGAGCAGGGGTATTCAGAGCACACCCTGGCCACACAGATGGGAATGTTGACCAGGAGTTGCAGGGGTTATACAGAGCACACCCTGACCACACAGTGGTGGGAATGTTGACCAGGTGCAGCAGGGGTTATACAGAGCACACCCTGGCCACACACAGAGGTGGGAATGTTGACCAGGAGCAGGGGTTATACAGAGCACACCCTGGCCACACAGAGAAGGGAATGTTGATCAGGAGCAGGGTTTATACAGAGCACACCCTGGCCACACAGAGATGGGAATGTTGACCAGGAGGTGCAGGGGTTATACAGAGTACACATTGGCCACACAGAGATGGGAATGTTGACCAGGAGCAGAGGTGATGCAGAGCACATCCTGGCCACACAGAGATGGGAATGTTGACCAGGAGCTGCAGGGGTTATACAGAGCACACCCTGGCCACACAGAGAAGGGAATGTTGACCAGGAGCAGGGGTTATACAGAGCACACCCTGGCCACACAGAGAAGGGAATGTTGATCAGGAGCAGGGTTTATACAGAGCACACCCTGGCCACACAGAGATGGGAATGTTGACCAGGAGATGCAGGGGTTATGCAGATCACATCCTGACCACACAGAGATGGGAATGTTGACCATGAGCTGCAGGGGTTATACAGAGCACTCCCTGGCCTCACAGAGATGGGAATGTTGACCAGGAGCAGGGGTATACAGAGCACACCCTGGCCACACAGATGGGAATGTTGACCAGTAGTTGCAGGGGTTATACAGAGCACACCCTGGCCACACAGAGATGGGAATGTTGGCCAGGAGCTGCAGGGGTTATACAGAGCACACACTGGCCACACAAAGAAGGGAATGTTGACCAGGAGCTGCAGGGGTTATACAGTGCAGACCCTGGCCACACAGAGATGGGAATGTTGACCAGGAGATGCAGGGGTTATACAGAGCACACCCTGGCCACACACAGATGGGAATGTTGACCAGGAGCAGCTGGGGTTAGACAGAGCACACCCTGGCCACACAGAGATGGGAATGTTGACCAGGAGCAGGGGTATACAGAGCACACACTGGCCACACAGATGGGAATGTTGACCAGTAGTTGCAGGGGTTATACAGAGCACACCCTGGCCACACAGATATGGGAATGTTGACCAGGAGCTGCAGGGGTTATACAGAGCACACCCTGGCCACACAGAGATGGGAATGTCGGCCAGGAGCTGAAGGGGTTATACTGAGCACACACTGGCCACACAAAGAAGGGAATGTTGACCAGGAGCTGCAGGGGTTGTACAGAGCACACCCTGGACACACACAGAGATGAGAATGTTGACCATGAACTGCAGGGGTTATACAGAGCAGACCCTGGCCATACAGAGATGGAAATGTTGACCAGGAGCTGCTGGAGTTATACAGAGCACATCTTGGCCACACACAGTGATGGAAATGTTGACCAGACGTTGCAGTGGTTATACAGAGCACACCCTGGCCACACAGAGAGGGGAATGTTGACCAGGAGCTCCAGGGGTTATACAGAGCACACCCTGGCCACACAGAGATGGGAATATTGACAAGGAGCAGGGGTGATACAGAGCACACCCTGCCCACACAGAGAAGGCAATGTTGACCAGGATCTGGGGTTATACAGAGCACACCCTGGCCACACAGAGATGGGAATGTTGACCAGGAGCTGCAGGAGTTATACAGAGCACACCCTGGCCATACAGAGATTGGAGTGTTGAACAGGATTTGCAGGGGTTATACAGAGCACTCTCTCACACACAGAGATGGGAATGTTGACCAGGAGCTGCAGGGGTTATACAGAGCACACCCTGGCCACACAGAGATGGGAATGTCGACCAGGAGCTGCAGGGGTTATACAGAGCACACCCTGACCACACAGAGATGGAAATGTTGACCAGGAGCTGCAGGAGTTATACAGAGCACACCCTGACCACACACAAAGATGGGAATGTTGACCAGGAGCTACTGGGATTATACAGTGCACATCCTGGCCACACAGAGATGGGAATGTTGACCAGGAGCTGCAGGGGTTATACAGAGCACACCCTGGCCACACAGAGATGGGAATGTCGACCAGGAGCTGCAGGGGTTATACAGAGCACACCCTGACCACACAGAGATGGGAATGTTGACCAGGAGCTGCAGGAGTTATACAGAGCACACCCTGACCACACACAAAGATGGGAATGTTGACCAGGAGCTACTGGGATTATACAGTGCACATCCTGGCCACACAGAGATGGGAATGTTGACCAGGAGCTGCAGGGGTTATACAGAGCACACCCTGGCCACACAGAGATGGGAATGTTGACCAGGAGCAGCAGGGGTTATACAGAGCACACCCTGACCACACACAGAGATGGGAAAGTTGACCAGGAGCTGCAGGAGTATACAGAGCACATCCTGGCCACAAAGAGATGGGAATGTTGACCAGGAGCTGCAGGAGTTATACAGAGCACATCCTGACCACACACAGAGATGGGAATGGTGACCAGGAGCTGCAGGAGTATACAGAGCACATCCTGGCCACACAGAGATGGGAATGTTGACCAGGAGCTGCAGGAGTTATACAGAGCACATCCTGGCCACACACAGAGTTGGGAATGTTGACCAGGAGCTGCTGGGGTTATACAGTGCACATCCTGGCCACAGAGAGTTGGGAATGTTGACCAGGAGCTGCAGGGGTTATACAGAGCGCACTCTGGCCACACAGAGATGGGAATGTTGACCAGGAGCTGCAGGGGTTAAACAGAGCACACCCTGGCCACACAGAGAGGGGAATGTTGACCAGGAGCTGCTGGGGTTATACAGAGCACACCCTGGATACACTGAGATGGGAATGCAGACCAGGAGCTGCAGAGGTTATACAGAGCACACCCTGGCCACACAGAGATGGGAATGTTGACCAGGAGCTGCAGGAGTTATACTGAGCACACCCTGGCCACACAGAGATGGGAATGTTGACCAGGAGCTGCAGGGGTTATACAGAGCACACCCTGGCCACACAGAGATGGGAATGTTGACGAGGAGCTGCAGGGGATATACAGAGCACACTCTGACCACACAGAGATGGGAATATTGACCAGGAGCTGCAGGGGTTATACAGAGCACATCCTGGCCACACAGAGATGGGAATGTTGACCAGGAGATGCAGGGGTTAGACAGAGCACATCCTGGCCACACAGAGATGGGAATGTTGACCAGGAGCTGCTGGGGTCATACAGAGCACACTCTGGCCACACAGAGATGGAAATGTTGACCAGGCGCTGCTGGGGTTATACAGAGCACACCCTGGCCACACAGAGATGGGAATGTTGACCAGGAGCTGCAGGGGTTATACAGAGCACACCCTGGACACACACAGAGATGGGAATGTTGACCAGGAGCTGCAGGGGTTATACAGAGCACACCCTGGACACACACAGAGATGGGAATGTTGACCAGGAGCTGCAAGGGTTATACAGTGCGCACGCTGTCCACACACAGAAATGGGAATATTGACCAGGAGCTGCAGGAGTTATACAGAGCACAACCTGGCTACACACAGATGGGAAAGTTAACCAGGAGCTGCAGGAGTTATACAGAGCATACCCTGGGCACACACAGATGGGAATGTTGACCAGGAGCTGCAGGGGTTATACAGAGCGCCACCTGGCCTCGCAGAGAACGACATGTTGACCAGGAGCTGCAGGAATTATACAGAGCACATCCTGGCCACACAGAGATGGGAATGATGACCAGGAGCTGCAGGGGTTATACAGAGCACACCCTGGCCACACAGAGATGGGAATGTTGGCCAGGAGCTGCAGGGGTTATACAGAGCACATCCTGGACACACACAGTGATGGGAATGTTGACGAGGAGCAGGGGTATTCAGAGCACACCCTGGCCACACAGATGGGAATGTTGACCAGGAGTTGCAGGGGTTATACAGAGCACACCCTGACCACACAGTGGTGGGAATGTTGACCAGGTGCAGCAGGGGTTATACAGAGCACACCATGGCCACACAGAGAGGTGGGAATGTTGACCAGGAGCAGGGGTTATACAGAGCACACCCTGGCCACACAGAGAAGGGAATGTTGATCAGGAGCAGGGTGTATACAGAGCACACCCTGGCCACACAGAGATGGGAATGTTGACCAGGAGCTGCAGGGGTTATACAGAGCACACCCTGGCCACACAGAGAAGGGAATGTTGACCAGGAGCAGGGGTTATACAGAGCACACCCTTGCCACACAGAGAAGGGAATGTTGATCAGGAGCAGGGTTTATACAGAGCACACCCTGGCCACACAGAGATGGGAATGTTGACCAGGAGATGCAGGGGTTATGCAGATCACATCCTGACCACACAGAGATGGGAATGTTGACCATGAGCTGCAGGGGTTATACAGAGCACTCCCTGGCCTCACAGAGATGGGAATGTTGACCAGGAGCAGGGGTATACAGAGCACACCCTGGCCACACAGATGGGAATGTTGACCAGTAGTTGCAGGGGTTATACAGAGCACACCCTGGCCACACAGATATGGGAATGTTGGCCAGGAGCTGCAGGGGTTATACAGAGCACACACTGGCCACACAAAGAAGGGAATGTTGACCAGGAGCTGCAGGGGTTATACAGTGCAGACCCTGGCCACACAGAGATGGGAATGTTGACCAGGAGATGCAGGGGTTATACAGAGCACACCCTGGCCACACACAGATGGGAATGTTGACCAGGAGCAGCTGGGGTTAGACAGAGCACACCCTGGCCACACAGAGATGGGAATGTTGACCAGGAGCAGGGGTATACAGAGCACACACTGGCCACACAGATGGGAATGTTGACCAGTAGTTGCAGGGGTTATACAGAGCACACCCTGGCCACACAGATATGGGAATGTTGACCAGGAGCTGCAGGGGTTATACAGAGCACATCCTGGCCACACAGAGATGGGAATGTCGGCCAGGAGCTGCAGGGGTTATACTGAGCACACACTGGCCACACAAAGAAGGGAATGTTGACCAGGAGCTGCAGGGGTTGTACAGAGCACACCCTGGACACACACAGAGATGAGAATGTTGACCATGAACTGCAGGGGTTATACAGAGCACACCCTGGCCATACAGAGATGGAAATGTTGACCAGGAGCTGCTGGAGTTATACAGAGCACATCCTGGCCAAACACAGAGATGGAAATGTTGACCAGACGTTGCAGTGGTTATACAGAGCACACCCTGGCCACACAGAGAGGGGAATGTTGACCAGGAGCTCCAGGGGTTATACAGAGCACACCCTGGCCACACAGAGATGGGAATATTGACAAGGAGCAGGGGTGATACAGAGCACACCCTGCCCACACAGAGAAGGTAATGTTGACCAGGATCTGGGGTTATACAGAGCACACCCTGGCCACACAGAGATGGGAATGTTGACCAGGAGCTGCAGGAGTTATACAGAGCACACCCTGGCCATACAGAGATTGGAGTGTTGAACAGGATTTGCAGGGGTTATACAGAGCACTCTCTCAGACACTGAGATGGGAATGTTGACCAGGAGCTGCAGGGGTTATACAGAGCACACCCTGGCCACACAGAGATGGGAATGTCGACCAGGAGCTGCAGGGGTTATACAGAGCACACCCTGACCACACAGAGATGGGAATGTTGACCAGGAGCTGCAGGGGTTATACAGAGCACACCCTGACCAGACAGAGGTGGGAATATTGACCAGGAGCTTCAGGGGTTATACAGAGCACACCCTGGCCACACACAGAGGTGGGAATGTTGACCAGGAGCAGGGGTTATACAGAGCACACCCTGGCCACACAGAGAAGGGAATTTTGACCAGGAGCAGGGGTTATACAGAGCACACCTTGGCCACACAGAGATGGGAATGTTGACCAGGAGCAGGGTTTATACAGAGCACACCCTGGCCACACAAAGAAGGGAATGTTGACCAGGAGCTGCAGGGGTTATACAGAGCACACCCTGGCCACACAGAGATGGAATGTTGACCGGGAGATGCAGGGTTTATACAGAGCACACCCTGGCCACACACAGATGGGAATGTTGACCAGGAGCTGCTGGGGTTAGATAGAGCACACCCTGCCACACAGAGATGGGAATGTTGACCAGGAGCAGGGGTATACGGAGCACACCCTGGCCACACAGATGGGAATGTTGACCAGTAGTTGCAGGGGTTATACAGAGCACACCCTGGCCACACACATATGGGCATGTTGACCAGGAGCTGCAGAGGCGTTACAGAGCACACCCTGGCCACACAGAGATGGGAATGTTGGCCAGGAGCTGCAGGGGTTATACAGAGCACACACTGGCCACACAGAGATGGGAATGTTCACCAGGAGCTGCAGGGGTTATACAGAGCACACCCTGTCCACACAGAGTTGGGAATGTTGACCAGGAGCTGCAGGGGTTATACAGAGCACACCCTGGACACACACAGAGATGGGAATGTTGACCATGAACTGCAGGGGTTATACAGAGCACACCTTGGCCATACAGAGATCGAAATGTTGACTAGACGTTGCAGCGGTTATACAGAGCACACCCTGGCCACACAGAGATGGGAATGTTGACCAGGAGCTGCAGGGGTTATACAGAACACACCCTGGCCACACAGAGTTGAGAATGTTGACCAGGAGCTGCAGGTGTTATAGAGTGCACACACTGGCCACACAGAGATGGGAATGTTGACCAGAATTTATACAGAGCACACCCTGGCCACACAGAGATGGGAATGTTGACGAGGAGCTGCAGGGGTTATACAGAGCACATCATGGCCACACAGAGATGGGAATGTTGACCAGGAGATGCAGGGGTTAGACAGAGCACATCCTGGCCACACAGAGATGGGAATGTTGACCAGAAGCTGCTGGGGTTATACAGAGCACACTCTGGCCACAAAGAGATGTAAATGTTGACCAGGTGCTGCTGGGGTTATACAGAGCACATCCTGGCCACACAGAGATGGGAATGTTGACCAGGAGCTGCAGGGGTTATACAGAGCACACCCTGGACACACACAGAGATGGGAATGTTGACCAGGAGCTGCAGGGGTTATACAGAGCACACCCTGGACACACACAGAGATGGGAATGTTGACCAGGAGCTGCAGGGGTTATACAAAGCACACCCTGGACACACACAGAGATGAGAATGTTGACCATGAACTGCAGGGGTTATACAGAGCACACCCTGGCCATACAGAGATGGAAATGTTGACCAGGAGCTGCTGGAGTTATACAGAGCACATCCTGGCCACACACAGAGATGGAAATGTTGACCAGACGTCGCAGTGGTTATACCGAGCACACCCTGGCCACACAGAGAGGGGAATGTTGACCAGGAGCTCCAGGGTTTATACAGAGCACACCCTGGCCACACAGAGAAGGGAATTTTGACCAGGAGCAGGGGTTATACAGAGCACACCCTGGCCACACAGAGATGGGAATGTTGACCAGGTGCAGGGTTTATACAGAGCACACCCTGGCCACACAAAGAAGGGAATGTTGACCAGGAGCTGCAGGGGTTATACAGAGCACACCCTGGCCACACAGAGATGGGAATGTAGACCGGGAGATGCAGGGGTTATACAGAGCACACCCTGGCCACACACAGATGGGAATGTTGACCAGGAGCTGCTGGGGTTAGATAGAGCACACCCTGGCCACACAGAGATGGGAATGTTGACCAGGAGCAGGGGTATACGGAGCACACCCTGGCCACACAGATGGGAATGTTGACCAGTAGTTGCAGGGGTTATACAGAGCACACCCTGGCCACACACATATGGGCATGTTGACCAGGAGCTGCAGAGGCGATACAGAGCACACCCTGGCCACACAGAGATGGGAATGTTGGCCAGGAGCTGCAGGGGTTATACAGAGCACACACTGGCCACACAGAGATGGGAATGTTCACCAGGAGCTGCAGGGGTTATACAGAGCACACCCTGTCCACACAGAGTTGGGAATGTTGACCAGGAGCTGAAGGGGTTATACAGAGCACACCCTGGCCACACAGAGATGGGAATGTTGACCAGGAGCTGCAGGGGTTATACAGAGCACACCCTGGACACACACAGAGATGGGAATGTTGACCATGAACTGCAGGGGTTATACAGAGCACACCTTGGCCATACAGAGATGGAAATGTGGACTAGACGTTGCAGCGGTTATACAGAGCACACCCTGGCCACACAGAGATGGGAATGTTGACCAGGAGCTGCAGGGGTTATACAGAGCACACCCTGGCCACACAGAGTTGAGAATGTTGACCAGGAGCTGCAGGTGTTATAGAGTGCACACACTGGCCACACAGAGATGGGAATGTTGACCAGGAATTATAAAGAGCACACCCTGGCCACACAGAGATGGGAATGTTGACGAGGAGTTCCAGGGGTTATACAGAGCACACCCTGGACACACACAGTGATGGGAATGTTGACCAGGAGCAGGGGTATACAGAGCACACCCTGGCCACACAGATGGGAATGTTGACCAGGAGTTGCAGGGGTTATACAGAGCACACCCTGACCACACAGTGGTGGGAATTTTGACCAGGTGCAGCAGGGGTTATACAGAGCACACCCTGGCCACACACAGAGGTTGGAATGTTGACCAGGAGCAGGGGTTATACAGAGCACACCCTGGCCACACAGAGAAGGGACTGTTGATCAGGAGCAGGGTTTATACAGAGCACACCCTGGCCACACAGAGATGGGAATGTTGACCAGGAGGTGCAGGGGTTATACAGAGCACACCCTGTCCACACAGAGATGGGAATGTCGACCAGGAGCTGCAGGGGTTATACAGAGCACACCTTGGCCACACAGAGATGGGAATGTTGGCCAGGAGCTGCAGGGGTTATACTGAGCACACACTGGCCACACAAAGAAGGGAATGTTCACCAGGAGCTGCAGGGGTTATACAGAGCACATCCTAGCCACACACAGATGGGAATGTTCACCAGGAGCTGCAGGGGTTAAACAGAGCTCACCCTGGCCACACAGAGTTGGGAATGTTTAACAGGAGCTGCAGGGGTTATACAGAGCACACCCTGGCCACACAGAGATGGGAATGTTGACCAGGAGCTGCAGGGGTTATACAGGGCACACCCTGGACACACACAGAGATGGGAATGTTGACCATGAACTGCAGGGGTTATACAGAGCACACCTTGGCCATACAGAGATGGAAATGTTGACTAGACGTTGCAGCGGTTATACAGAGCACACCCTGGCCACACAGAGAGGGGAATGTTGACCAGGAGCTGCAGGGGTTATACAGAGCACATCCTGGCCACACAGAGATGGGAATGTTAACCAGGAGCTGCAGGGGTTATACAGAGCACACCCTGGCCACACAGATGGGAATGTTGACCAGGAGCTTCAGGGGTTATACAGAGCACACCCTGGACACACACAGAGATGGGAATGTTGACCATGAACTGCATGGGTTATACAGAGCGACCCTGGCCATACAGAGATGGAAATGTTGACCAGGTGCTGCAGGAGTTATACAGAGCACATCCTGGCCACACAGTGATGGAAATGTTGACCAGGAGCAGCAGGAGTTATACAGAGCACATCCTGGCCACACACAGAGATGGAAATGTTGACCAGACGTTGCAGTGGTTATACAGAGCACACCCTGGCCACACAGAGAGGGGAATGTTGACCAGGAGCTGCAGGGGTTACACAGATCACACCCTGGCCACACAGAGATGGGAATATTGACAAGGAGCAGGGATTATACAGAGCACACCCTGCCCACACAGAGAAGGGAATGTTGACCAGGATCTGGGATTATACAGAGCACACCCTGGGCACACAGAGATGGGAATGTTGACCAGGAGTTGCTGGGGTTATAAAGAGCAAACCCTGGCCACACAGAGATGGGAATGTTGACCAGGAGCTGCAGGAGTTATACAGAGCACACCCTGTCCACACAGAGATGGGAATGTCGACCAGGAGCTGCAGGGGTTATACAGAGCTCACCTTGGCCACACAGAGATGGGAATGTTGGCCAGGAGCTGCAGGGGTTATACTGAGCACACACTGGCCACACAAAGAAGGGAATGTTCACCAGGAGCTGCAGGGGTTATACAGAGCTCATCCTGGCCACACACAGATGGGAATGTTCACCAGGAGCTGCAGGGGTTAAACAGAGCTCACCCTGGCCACACAGAGTTGGGAATGTTTACCAGGAGCTGCAGGGGTTATACAGAGCACACCCTGACCACACAGAGATGGGAATGTTGACCAGGAGCTGCAGGGGTTATACAGAGCACACCCTGGACACACACAGAGATTGGAATGTTGACCATGAACTGCAGGGGTTATACAGAGCACACCTTGGCCATACAGAGATGGAAATGTTGACTAGACGTTGCAGCGGTTATACAGAGCACACCCTGGCCACACAGAGAGGGGAATGTTGACCAGGAGCTGCAGGGGTTATACAGAGCACATCCTGGCCACACAGAGATGGGAATGTTAACCAGGAGCTGCAGGGGTTATACAGAGCACACCCTGGCCACAAAGATGGGAATGTTGACCAGGAGCTTCAGGGGTTATACAGAGCACACCCTGGACACACACAGAGATGGGAATGTTGACCATGAACTGCAGGGGTTATACAGAGCGACCCTGGCCATACAGAGATGGAAATGTTGACCAGGAGCTGCAGGAGTTATACAGAGCACATCCTGGCCACACAGTGATGGAAATGTTGACCAGGAGCAGCAGGAGTTATACAGAGCACATCCTGGCCACACACAGAGATGGAAATGTTGACCAGACGTTGCAGTGGTTATACAGAGCACTCCCGGGCCACACAGAGATGGGAATATTGACAAGGAGCAGGGGTAATACAGAGCACACCCTGTCCACACAGAGATGGGAATGTTGACCAGGATCTGGGGTTATACAGAGCACACCCTGGCCACACAGAGATGGCAATGTTGACCAGGAGCTGCAGGAGTAATACAGAGCACACCCTGGCCATACAGAGATGGGAGTGTTGAACAGGATTTGCAGGGGTTATACAGAGCACTCTCTCACACACAGAGATGGGAATGTTGACCAGGAGCAGCAGGAGTTATACAGAGCACATCCTGGCCACACACAGAGATGGAAATGTTGACCAGACGTTGCAGTGGTTATACAGAGCACACCCTGGCCACACAGAGATGGGAATGTTGACCAGGAGCAGGGTTTATACAGAGCACACACTGGCCACACAGAGATGGGAATGTTGACCAGGAGCAGGGTTTATACAGAGCACACCCTGGCCACACAGAGATGGGAATGTTGACCAGGAGCTGCAGGGGTTATACAGAGCACACCTTGGCCACACACAGATGGGAATGTTAACCAGGAGCTGCTGGGGTTAGACAGAGCACACCCTGATCACACAGTGATGGGAATGTTGACCAGGAGCAGGGGTTAACAGAGCACACCCTGGCCACACAGATGGGAATGTTGACCAGGAGTTGCAGGGGTTATTCAGAGAACACCCTGATCACACAGAGGTGGGAATGTTGACCAGGAGCAGGGATTATGCAAAGCACATCCTGGCCACACGGAGATGGGAATATTGACCAGGAGCTGCAGGGGTTAGACAGAGCACATCGTGTCCACACACAGATGGGAATCTTGACCAGGAGATGCAGGGGTTATACAGAGAACATCCTGACCACACAGTGATGGGAATGTAGACCAGGAGTTGCAGGGGTTATACAGAGCACATCCTGACCACACAGTGATGTGAATGTTGACCAGGAGCAGGGGTATACAGAGCACACCCTGGCAACACACAGATGGGAATGTTGACCAGGAGCTACTGGGGTTAGACAGAGCACACCCTGGCCACACAGTGATGGGAATGTTGACCAGGAGCAGGGGTATACAGAGCGACCCTGGCCACACAGATGGGAATGTTGACCAGGAGTTGCAGGGGTTATACAGAGCACATCCTGACCACACAGATGGGAATGTTGACCAGGAGTTGCAGGGGTTATACAGATCCAACACTGGCCACACAGAGATGGGAATGTTGACCAGGAGCTGCAGGGGTTATACAGAGCACACCCTGATCACACAGAGAAGGGAATGTTGACCAGGACCTGGGGATATTCAGAGCACACCCTGGCCACACAGAGATGGGAATGTTGACCAGGAGCTGCTCGGGTTATAAAGAGCACACCCTGGCCACACAGAGATGGGAATGTTGACCAGGAGCTGCAGGAGTTATACAGAGCACACCCTGGCCATACAGAGATGGGAGTGTTGAACAGGATTTGCAGGGGTTATACAGAGCACTCTCTCACACACAGAGATGGGAATGTTGACCAGGAGCTGCAGGGGTTATACGGAGCACACCCTGACCACACACAAATCGGAATGTTGACCAGGAACTGCAGAAGTTATACAGATCACACCCTGGCCACAGAGCGATGAGAATGTTGACCAGGAGCTGCAGGGGTTATACAGAGCACACCCTGGCCACACAGAGATGGGAATGTTGACCAGGAGCAGGGGTATACAGAGCACACACTGGCCACACAATTGGGAATGTTGACAAGGAGTTGCAGGGGTTATAGAGAGCACACACTGGCCACGCAGAGATGGGAATGTTGACCAGGAGCTGCAGGGGTTATACAGAGCACATCCTGGCCACACACAGATGGGAATGTTGACCAGGAGCTGCTGGGGTTAGACAGAGCACACCCTGGCCACACAGTGATGGGAATGTTGACCAGGAGCAGGGGTATACAGAGCACACCCTTGCCACACAGATGGGAATGTTGACCAGGAGCTGCAGGAGTTATACAGAGCACACCCTGACCACACAGAGGTGGGAATGTTGACCAGGAGCTGCAGGGGTTATACAGATCACACCCTGGCCACACACAGAGGTGGGAATGTTGACCAGGAGCAGGGGTTATACAGAGCACACCATGGCCACACAGAGAAGGGAATGTTGACCAGGAGCAGGGGTTATACAGAGCACACCCTGGCCACACAGAGAAGGGAATGTTGACCAGGAACAGGGTTTATACAGAGCACACCCTGGCCGCACAGAGATGGGAATGTTGACCAGGAGCTGCAGGGGTTATACAGAGCACATCCTGGCCACACAGAGATGGGAATGTTAACCAGGAGCTGCAGGGGTTATACAGAGCACACCCTGGCCACAAAGATGGGAATGTTGACCAGGAGCTTCAGGGGTTATACAGAGCACACCCTGGACACACACAGAGATGGGAATGTTGACCATGAACTGCAGGGGTTATACAGAGCGACCCTGGCCATACAGAGATGGAAATGTTGACCAGGAGCTGCAGGAGTTATACAGAGCACATCCTGGCCACACAGTGATGGAAATGTTGACCAGGAGCAGCAGGAGTTATACAGAGCACATCCTGGCCACACACAGAGATGGAAATGTTGACCAGACGTTGCAGTGGTTATACAGAGCACTCCCGGGCCACACAGAGATGGGAATATTGACAAGGAGCAGGGGTAATACAGAGCACACCCTGTCCACACAGAGATGGGAATGTTGACCAGGATCTGGGGTTATACAGAGCACACCCTGGCCACACAGAGATGGCAATGTTGACCAGGAGCTGCAGGAGTAATACAGAGCACACCCTGGCCATACAGAGATGGGAGTGTTGAACAGGATTTGCAGGGGTTATACAGAGCACTCTCTCACACACAGAGATGGGAATGTTGACCAGGAGCAGCAGGAGTTATACAGAGCACATCCTGGCCACACACAGAGATGGAAATGTTGACCAGACGTTGCAGTGGTTATACAGAGCACACCCTGGCCACACAGAGATGGGAATGTTGACCAGGAGCAGGGTTTATACAGAGCACACACTGGCCACACAGAGATGGGAATGTTGACCAGGAGCAGGGTTTATACAGAGCACACCCTGGCCACACAGAGATGGGAATGTTGACCAGGAGCTGCAGGGGTTATACAGAGCACACCTTGGCCACACACAGATGGGAATGTTAACCAGGAGCTGCTGGGGTTAGACAGAGCACACCCTGATCACACAGTGATGGGAATGTTGACCAGGAGCAGGGGTTAACAGAGCACACCCTGGCCACACAGATGGGAATGTTGACCAGGAGTTGCAGGGGTTATTCAGAGAACACCCTGATCACACAGAGGTGGGAATGTTGACCAGGAGCAGGGATTATGCAAAGCACATCCTGGCCACACGGAGATGGGAATATTGACCAGGAGCTGCAGGGGTTAGACAGAGCACATCGTGTCCACACACAGATGGGAATCTTGACCAGGAGATGCAGGGGTTATACAGAGAACATCCTGACCACACAGTGATGGGAATGTAGACCAGGAGTTGCAGGGGTTATACAGAGCACATCCTGACCACACAGTGATGTGAATGTTGACCAGGAGCAGGGGTATACAGAGCACACCCTGGCAACACACAGATGGGAATGTTGACCAGGAGCTACTGGGGTTAGACAGAGCACACCCTGGCCACACAGTGATGGGAATGTTGACCAGGAGCAGGGGTATACAGAGCGACCCTGGCCACACAGATGGGAATGTTGACCAGGAGTTGCAGGGGTTATACAGAGCACATCCTGACCACACAGATGGGAATGTTGACCAGGAGTTGCAGGGGTTATACAGATCCAACACTGGCCACACAGAGATGGGAATGTTGACCAGGAGCTGCAGGGGTTATACAGAGCACACCCTGATCACACAGAGAAGGGAATGTTGACCAGGACCTGGGGATATTCAGAGCACACCCTGGCCACACAGAGATGGGAATGTTGACCAGGAGCTGCTCGGGTTATAAAGAGCACACCCTGGCCACACAGAGATGGGAATGTTGACCAGGAGCTGCAGGAGTTATACAGAGCACACCCTGGCCATACAGAGATGGGAGTGTTGAACAGGATTTGCAGGGGTTATACAGAGCACTCTCTCACACACAGAGATGGGAATGTTGACCAGGAGCTGCAGGGGTTATACGGAGCACACCCTGACCACACACAAATCGGAATGTTGACCAGGAACTGCAGAAGTTATACAGATCACACCCTGGCCACAGAGCGATGAGAATGTTGACCAGGAGCTGCAGGGGTTATACAGAGCACACCCTGGCCACACAGAGATGGGAATGTTGACCAGGAGCAGGGGTATACAGAGCACACACTGGCCACACAATTGGGAATGTTGACAAGGAGTTGCAGGGGTTATAGAGAGCACACACTGGCCACGCAGAGATGGGAATGTTGACCAGGAGCTGCAGGGGTTATACAGAGCACATCCTGGCCACACACAGATGGGAATGTTGACCAGGAGCTGCTGGGGTTAGACAGAGCACACCCTGGCCACACAGTGATGGGAATGTTGACCAGGAGCAGGGGTATACAGAGCACACCCTTGCCACACAGATGGGAATGTTGACCAGGAGCTGCAGGAGTTATACAGAGCACACCCTGACCACACAGAGGTGGGAATGTTGACCAGGAGCTGCAGGGGTTATACAGATCACACCCTGGCCACACACAGAGGTGGGAATGTTGACCAGGAGCAGGGGTTATACAGAGCACACCATGGCCACACAGAGAAGGGAATGTTGACCAGGAGCAGGGGTTATACAGAGCACACCCTGGCCACACAGAGAAGGGAATGTTGACCAGGAACAGGGTTTATACAGAGCACACCCTGGCCGCACAGAGATGGGAATGTTGACCAGGAGATGCAGGGGATATGCAGAGCACATCCTGGTCACACAGGGATGGGAATGTTGACCAGGAGCTGCAGGGGTTATACAGATCACACCTTGGCCACACACAGAGGTGGGAATGTTGACCAGGAGCAGGGGTTATACAGAGCACACCATGGCCACACAGAGAAGGGAATGTTGACCAGGAGCAGGGGTTATACAGAGCACACCCTGGCCACACAGAGAAGGGAATGTTGACCAGGAACAGGGTTTATACAGAGCACACCCTGGCCGCACAGAGATGGGAATGTTGACCAGGAGATGCAGGGGATATGCAGAGCACATCCTGGCCACACAGAGAGGGGAATGTTGACCAGGAGCTGCAGGGGTTACACAGATCACACCCTGGCCACACAGAGATGGGAATATTGACAAGGAGCAGGGATTATACAGAGCACACCCTGCCCACACAGAGAAGGGAATGTTGACCAGGATCTGGGATTATACAGAGCCCACCCTGGGCACACAGAGATGGGAATGTTGACCAGGAGTTGCTGGGGTTATAAAGAGCAAACCCTGGCCACACAGAGATGGGAATGTTAACCAGGAGCTGCAGGAGTTATACAGAGCACACCCTGTCCACACAGAGATGGGAATGTCGACCAGGAGCTGCAGGGGTTATACAGAGCTCACCTTGGCCACACAGAGATGGGAATGTTGGCCAGGAGCTGCAGGGGTTATACTGAGCACACACTGGCCACACAAAGAAGGGAATGTTCACCAGGAGCTGCAGGGGTTATACAGAGCTCATCCTGGCCACACACAGATGGGAATGTTCACCAGGAGCTGCAGGGGTTAAACAGAGCTCACCCTGGCCACACAGAGTTGGGAATGTTTACCAGGAGCTGCAGGGGTTATACAGAGCACACCCTGACCACACAGAGATGGGAATGTTGACCAGGAGCTGCAGGGGTTATACAGAGCACACCCTGGACACACACAGAGATTGGAATGTTGACCATGAACTGCAGGGGTTATACAGAGCACACCTTGGCCATACAGAGATGGAAATGTTGACTAGACGTTGCAGCGGTTATACAGAGCACACCCTGGCCACACAGAGAGGGGAATGTTGACCAGGAGCTGCAGGGGTTATACAGAGCACATCCTGGCCACACAGAGATGGGAATGTTAACCAGGAGCTGCAGGGGTTATACAGAGCACACCCTGGCCACAAAGATGGGAATGTTGACCAGGAGCTTCAGGGGTTATACAGAGCACACCCTGGACACACACAGAGATGGGAATGTTGACCATGAAATGCAGGGGTTTCCAGAGCGACCCTGGCCATACAGAGATGGAAATGTTGACCAGGAGCTGCAGGAGTTATACAGAGCACATCCTGGCCACACAGTGATGGAAATGTTGACCAGGAGCAGCAGGAGTTATACAGAGCACATCCTGGCCACACACAGAGATGGAAATGTTGACCAGACGTTGCAGTGGTTATACAGAGCACTCCCGGGCCACACAGAGATGGGAATATTGACAAGGAGCAGGGGTAATACAGAGCACACCCTGTCCACACAGAGATGGGAATGTTGACCAGGATCTGGGGTTATACAGAGCACACCCTGGCCACACAGAGATGGCAATGTTGACCAGGAGCTGCAGGAGTAATACAGAGCACACCCTGGCCATACAGAGATGGGAGTGTTGAACAGGATTTGCAGGGGTTATACAGAGCACTCTCTCACACACAGAGATGGGAATGTTGACCAGGAGCAGCAGGAGTTATACAGAGCACATCCTGGCCACACACAGAGATGGAAATGTTGACCAGACGTTGCAGTGGTTATACAGAGCACACCCTGGCCACACAGAGATGGGAATGTTGACCAGGAGCAGGGTTTATACAGAGCACACACTGGCCACACAGAGATGGGAATGTTGACCAGGAGCAGGGTTTATACAGAGCACACCCTGGCCACACAGAGATGGGAATGTTGACCAGGAGCTGCAGGGGTTATACAGAGCACACCTTGGCCACACACAGATGGGAATGTTAACCAGGAGCTGCTGGGGTTAGACAGAGCACACCCTGATCACACAGTGATGGGAATGTTGACCAGGAGCAGGGGTTAACAGAGCACACCCTGGCCACACAGATGGGAATGTTGACCAGGAGTTGCAGGGGTTATTCAGAGAACACCCTGATCACACAGAGGTGGGAATGTTGACCAGGAGCAGGGATTATGCAAAGCACATCCTGGCCACACGGAGATGGGAATATTGACCAGGAGCTGCAGGGGTTAGACAGAGCACATCATGTCCACACACAGATGGGAATCTTGACCAGGAGATGCAGGGGTTATACAGAGAACATCCTGACCACACAGTGATGGGAATGTAGACCAGGAGTTGCAGGGGTTATACAGAGCACATCCTGACCACACAGTGATGTGAATGTTGACCAGGAGCAGGGGTATACAGAGCACACCCTGGCAACACACAGATGGGAATGTTGACCAGGAGCTACTGGGGTTAGACAGAGCACACCCTGGCCACACAGTGATGGGAATGTTGACCAGGAGCAGGGGTATACAGAGCGACCCTGGCCACACAGATGGGAATGTTGACCAGGAGTTGCAGGGGTTATACAGAGCACATCCTGACCACACAGATGGGAATGTTGACCAGGAGTTGCAGGGGTTATACAGATCCAACACTGGCCACACAGAGATGGGAATGTTGACCAGGAGCTGCAGGGGTTATACAGAGCACACCCTGATCACACAGAGAAGGGAATGTTGACCAGGACCTGGGGATATTCAGAGCACACCCTGGCCACACAGAGATGGGAATGTTGACCAGGAGCTGCTCGGGTTATAAAGAGCACACCCTGGCCACACAGAGATGGGAATGTTGACCAGGAGCTGCAGGAGTTATACAGAGCACACCCTGGCCATACAGAGATGGGAGTGTTGAACAGGATTTGCAGGGGTTATACAGAGCACTCTCTCACACACAGAGATGGGAATGTTGACCAGGAGCTGCAGGGGTTATACGGAGCACACCCTGACCACACCCAAATCGGAATGTTGACCAGGAACTGCAGAAGTTATACAGATCACACCCTGGCCACAGAGCGATGGGAATGTTGACCAGGAGCTGCAGGGGTTATACAGAGCACACCCTGGCCACACAGAGATGGGAATGTTGACCAGGAGCAGGGGTATACAGAGCACACACTGGCCACACAATTGAGAATGTTGACAAGGGGTTGCAGGGGTTATAGAGAGCACACACTGGCCACGCAGAGATGGGAATGTTGACCAGGAGCTGCAGGGGTTATACAGAGCACATCCTGGCCACACACAGATGGGAATGTTGACCAGGAGCTGCTGGGGTTAGACAGAGCACACCCTGGCCACACAGTGATGGGAATGTTGACCAGGAGCAGGGGTATACAGAGCACACCCTTGCCACACAGATGGGAATGTTGACCAGGAGCTGCAGGGGTTATACAGAGCACACCCTGACCACACAGAGGTGGGAATGTTGACCAGGAGCTGCAGGGGTTATACAGATCACACCCTGGCCACACACAGAGGTGGGAATGTTGACCAGGAGCAGGGGTTATACAGAGCACACCATGGCCACACAGAGAAGGGAATGTTGACCAGGAGCAGGGGTTATACAGAGCACACCCTGGCCAAACAGAGAAGGGAATGTTGACCAGGAACAGGGTTTATACAGAGCACACCCTGGCCGCACAGAGATGGGAATGTTGACCAGGAGATGCAGGGGATATGCAGAGCACATCCTGGTCACACAGGGATGGGAATGTTGACCAGGAGCAGCAGGGGTTATACAGAGCACACCCTGGCCACACAGAGATGGGAATGTTGACCAGGAGATGCAGGGGTTATGCAGAGCACATCCTGGCCACACAGAGATGGGAATGTTGACCATGAGCTGCAGGGGTTATACAGAGCACACCCTGGCCACACAGAGATGGGAATGTTGACCAGGATCAGGGGTTATGCAGAGCACATCCTGGCCACACAGAGATGGTAATGTTGACCAGGAGCAGCAGGAGTTATACAGAGCACACCATGGCCACACAGAGAAGGGAACGTTGACTAGGAGCAGGGGTTATACAGAGCACACCCTGGCCACACAGAGAAGGGATTGTTGAATAGGAGCAGGGTTTATACAGAGCACACCCTGGCCACACACAGGTGGGAATGTTGACCAGGCGCTGCAGGGGTTATACAGAGCACACCCTGGCCACACAGAGAAGGGAATGTTGACCAGGATCTGGGGTTATACAGAGCACACCCTGGCCACACAGAGATGGGAATGTTGACCAGGAGCTGCAGGAGTTATAAAGTGCACACCCTGGCCATACAGAGATGGGTGTGTTGAACAGGATTTGCAGGGGTTATACAGAGCACTCTCTCACACACAGAGATGGGAATGTTGACCAGGAGCAGCAGGAGTTATACAGAGCACATCCTGGCCACACACAGAGATGGAAATGTTGACCAGACGTTGCAGTGGTTATACAGAGCACACCCTGGCCACACAGAGATGGGAATATTGACAAGGAGCAGGGGCTATACAGAGCACACCCTGGCCACACAGAGATGGGAATGTCGACCAGGAGCTGCAGGGGTTATACAGAGCACACCCTGACCACACAGATGTGGCAATGTTGACCAGGAGCTGCAGGGGTTATACACAGCACACCCTGGCCACACACAGAGGTGGGAATGTTGACCAGGATCAGGTGGTATACAGAGCACACCCTCGCCACACAGAGAAGGGAATGTTGACCAGGAGCAGGGGTTATACAGAGCACACCCTGGCCACACAGAGATGGGAATGTTGACCAGGAGCAGGGTTTATACAGAGGACACCCTGGCCATACAGAGATGGGAATGTTGACCAGGAGCTGCAGGGGTTATACAGAGCACACCTTGGCCACACACAGATGGGAATGTTGACCAGGAGCTGCTGGGTTAGACAGAGCACACCCTGATCACACAGTGATGGGAATGATGACCAGGAGCAGGGGTTACCAGAGCACACCCTGGCCACACAGATGGGAATGTTGACCAGGAGTTGCAGGGGTTATACAGAGAACACCCTGATCACACAGAGGTGGGAATGTTGACCAGGAGCAGGGATTATGCAGAGCACATCCTGGCCACACGGAGATTGGAATGTTGACCAGGAGCTGCAGGGGTTAGGCAGAGCACATCGTGGCCACACACAGATGGGAATCTTGACCATGAGAAGCAGGGGTATACAGTGCACACCCTGGCCACACACAGATGGTAATGTTGACCAGGAGCTGCTGGGGTTAGACAGAGCACACCCTGGCCACACAGTGATGAGAATGTTGACCAGGAGCAGGGGTATACAGAGCGACCCTGGCCACACAGAAATGGGAATGTTGACCAGGAGCTGCAGGGGTTATACAGAGCACACCCTGGCCACACACAGATGGGAATGTTGACCAGGAGCTGCTGGGGTTAGACAGAGCACACCCTGATCCCACAGTGATGGGAATGTTGACCAAGAGCAGGGGTTAACAGAGCACACCCTGGCCACACTGATGGGAATGTTGACCAGGAGTTGCAGGGGTTATACAGAGAACACCCTGACCACACAGAGGTGGGAATGTTGACCAGGAGCTGCAGGGGTTATACAGAGCACAGCCTGGCCACACACAGCGGTGGGAATGTTGACCAGGAACAGGGGTTATACAGAGCACACCCTGGCCACACAGAGAAGGGAATGTTGACCAGGAGCAGGGGTTATACAGAGCACACCCTGGCCACACAGAAAAGGGAATGTTGACCAGGACCTGGGGATATACAGAGCACACCCTGGCCACACAGAGATGGGAATGTTGACCAGGAGCTGCTGGGGTTATAAAGAGCACACCCTGCCACACAGAGATGGGAATGTTGACCAGGAGCTGCAGGAGTTATACAGAGCACAACCTGGCCATACAGAGATGGGAGTGTTGAACAGGATTTGCAGGGGTTATACAGAGCACTCTCTCACACACAGAGATGGGAATGTTGACCAGGAGCTGCAGGGGTTATACAGAGCACATCCTGGCCACACAGAGATGGGAATGTTGACCAGGAGCTGCAGGGGTAATACAGAGCACACCCTGACCACACACAAATGGGAATGTTGACCAGGAGCTGCAGAAGATATACAGAGCACACCCTGGCCACAGAGAGATGGGAATGTTGACCAGGAGCTGCAGGGGTTATACAGAGCACACCCTGGCCACACAGAGATGGGAATGTTGATCAGGAGCTGCAGGGGTTATGCAGAGCACATCCTGGCCAGACAGAGATGTGACTGTTGACCAGGAGCTGCAGGGGTTATACAGAGCACATCGTGGCCACACAGAGATGGGAATGTTGACCAGGAGGTGCAGGGGTTATACAGAGCACATCCTGACCACACAGTGATGGGAATGTTGACCAGGAGCAGGGGTATACAGAGCACACACTGGCCACACAATTGGGAGTGTTGTCAAGGAGTTGCAGGGGTTATACAGAGCACACACTGGCCACGCAGAGATGGGAATGTTGACCAGGAGCTGCTGGGGTTAGACAGAGACCACCCTGGCCACACAGTGATTGGAATGTTGACCAGGAGCAGGGGTATACAGAGCACACCCTTGCCACACAGATGGGAATGTTGACCAGGAGTTCAAGGGTTTATACAGAGCACACCCTGACCACACCGAAGTGGGAATGTTGACCAGGAGCTGCAGGGGTTATACAGAGCACACCCTGGCCACACACAGAGGTGGGAATGTTGACCAGGAGCAGGGGTTATACAGAGCACACCCTAGCCACACCACACACAGAAGGGAATGTTGACCAGGAGCAGGGGTTATACAGAGCACACCCTGGCCACACAGAGAAGGGAATGTTGACCAGGAACAGGGTTTATACAGAGCACACCCTGGCCAGACAGAGATGGGAATGTTAACCAGGAGATGCAGGGGTTATGCAGAGCACATCCTGGACACACAGAGATGGGAATGTTGACCAGGAGCAGCAGGGGTAAGACAGAGCACACCCTGGCCACACAGAGATGGAAATGTTGACCAGGAGATGCAGGGGTTATGCAGAGCACATCCTGGCCACACAGAGATGGGAATGTTGACCATGAGCTGCAGGGGTTATACAGAGCACACCCTGGCCACACAGAGATGGGAATGTTGACCAGGAGCAGGGGTTATGCAGAGCACATCCTGGCCACACAGAGGTGGGAATGTTGACCAGGAGCTGCAGGAGTTATACAGAGCACACCATGGCCACACAGAGAAGGGAACGTTGACCAGGAGCAGGGGTTATACAGAGCACACCCTGGCAACACAGAGAAGGGATTGTTGAGCAGGAGCAGGGTTTATACAGAGCACACCCTGGCCACACAGAGATGGAAATGTTCACCAGGAGATGCAGGGGTTATACAGAGCACACCCTGGCCACACAGAGATGGGAATGTTGACCAGGAGCAGGGGTTATGCAGAGCACATCCTGGCCACACAGAGATGGGAATGTTGACCAGGAGATGCAGGGGTTATGCAGAGCACATCCTGGCCACACAGAGATGGGAACGTTGACCATGAGCTGCTGTGGTTAGACAGAGCACATCCTGGCCACACAGAGATGCGAATGTTGACCAGGAGTTCAGGGGTTATACAGAGCATACCCTGGCCACACACAGATGGGAATGTTGACCAGGAGCTGCTGGGGTTAGACAGAGCACACCCTGGCGACACAGAGATGGGAATGTTGACAAGGAGCAGGGGTTATACAGAGCACACCCTGCCCACACAGAGAAGGGAATGTTGACCAGGACCTGGGGATATCTAGAGCACACGCTGGCCACACAGGGATGGGAATGTTGACCAGGAGCTGCTGGGGGTATAAAGAGCACACCCTGGCCACACAGAGATGGGAATGTTGACCAGGAGCTGCAGGAGTTATACAGAGCACACCCTGGCCATACAGAGATGGGAGTGTTGAACAGGATTTGCAGGTGTTATACAGAGCACTCTCTCACACAGAGATGGGAATGTTGACCAGGAGCTGCAGGGGCTATACAGAGCACATCCTGGCCACACAGAGATGGGAATGTTGACCAGGAGCTGCAGGGGTTATACAGAGCACACCCTGACCACACACAGGTGGGAATGTTGACCTGGAGCTGCAGGAGTTATACAGAGCACACCCTGGCCACAGAGAGATGGGAATGTTGACCAGGAGCTGCAGGGGTTATACAGAGCACACCCTGGCCACACAGAGATGGGAGTGTTGACCAGGAGCTGCAGGGGTTATGCAGAGCACATCCAGGCCAGACAGAGATGGGAATGTTGACCATGAGCTGCAGGGGTTATGCAGAGCACATCCTGGCCACACAGAAATGGGAATGTTGACCAGGAGATGCAGGGGTTTTGCAGAGCACATCCTGGCCACACAGAGATGGGAATGTTGACCAGGAGCAGCAGGGGTTATACAGAGCACACCCTGGCCACACAGAGATGGGAATGTTGACCAGGAGATGCAGGGGTTATGCAGAGCACATCCTGGCCACAAAGAGATGGGAATGTTGACCATGAGCTGCAGGGGTTATACAGAGCACACCCTGGCCACACAGAGATGGGAATGTTGACCAGGAGCAGGGGTTATGCAGAGCACATCCTGGCCACACAGAGATGGGAATGTTGACCAGGAGCTGCAGGAGTTATACAGAGCACACCCTGGCCACACAGAGAAGGGAACGTTGACCAGGAGCAGGGGTAATACAGAGCACACCCTGGCCACACAGAGAAGTGATTGTTGACCAGGAGCAGGGTTTATACAGAGCACACCCTGGCCACACAGAGATGGGAATGTTCACCAGGAGATGCAGGGGTTATGCAGAGCACATCCTGGCCACACAGAGATGGAAATGTTGACAATGAGCTGCAGGGGTTATACAGGGCACACCCTGGCCACACAGAGATGGGAATGTTGATCCGGAGCAGGGGTTATGCAGAGCACATCCTGGCCACACAGAGATGGGAATGTTGACCAGGCGCTGCAGGGGTTATACAGAGCACATCGTGGCCACATAGAGATGCGAATGTTGACCAGGAGATGCAGGGGTTATACAGAGCACACCCTGGCCACACACAGATGGGAATGTTGACCAGGCGCTGCAGGGGTTATACAGAGCACACCCTGGCCACACAGAGAAGGGAATGTTGACCATGAGCTGCAGGGGTTATACAGAGCACACCCTGGCCACACAGAGATGGGAATGTTGACCAGGAGCAGGGGTTATGCAGAGCACATCCTGCCCACACAGAGATGGGAATGTTGACCAGGAGCAGGGGTTATACAGAGCACACCATGGCCACACAGAGAAGGGAACGTTGACCAGGAGCAGGGGTTATACAGAGCACACCCTGGCCACACAGAGAAGGGATTGTTGAGCAGGAGCAGGGTTTATACAGAGCACACCCTGGCCACACAGAGATGGAAATGTTCACCAGGAGATGCAGGGGTTATGCAGAGTACATCCTGGCCACACAGAGATGGGAATGTTGACAATGAGCTGCAGAGGTTATACAGAGCACACCCTGCCCACACAGAGAAGGGAATGTTGACCAGGACCTGGGGATATACAGAGCACACCCTGGCCACACAGGGATGGGAATGTTGAACAGGAGCTGCTGGGGGTATAAAGAGCACACCCTGGCCACACAGAGATGGGAATGTCGACCAGGAGCTGCAGGGGTTATACAGAGCCCTCTCTCACACACAGAGATGGGAATGTTGACCAGGAGCTGCAGGGGTTATACAGAGCACATCCTGGCCACACAGAGATGGGAATGTTGACCAGGAGCTGCAGGGGTTATACAGAGCACACCTTGACCACACACAGATGGGAATGTTGACCAGGAGCTGCAGGAGTTATACAGAGCACACCTTGGCCACAAAGAGATGGGAATGTTGACCAGGAGCTGCAGGGGTTATACAGAGCACACCCTGGCCAAACACAGATGGGAATGTTGATCAGGAGCTGCAGGAGTTATACAGAGCACACCTTGGCCACAAAGAGATGGGAATGTTGACCAGGAGCTGCAGGGGTTATACAGAGCACACCCTGGCCACACACAGATGGGAATGTTGATCAGGAGCTGCAGGGGTTATGCAGAGCACATCCTGGCCAGACAGAGATGGGAATGTTGACCATGAGCTGCAGGGGTTATGCAGAGCACATCCTGGCCACACAGAAATTGGGAATGTTGACCAGGAGATGCAGGGGTTATGCAGAGCACATCCTGGCCACACAGCGATGGGAATGTTGACCAGGAGCGGGGGTTATACAGAGCACACCCTGGCCACACAGAGATGGGAATGTTGACCAGGAGATGCAGGGGTTATACAGAGCACACCCTGGCCACACAGAGATGGGAATGTTGACCAGGAGCAGGGGTTATGCAGAGCACATCCTGGCCACACAGTGATGGGAATGTTGACCAGGAGCTGCAGGAGTTATGCAGAGCACACCCTGGCCACACAGAGAAGGGAACGTTGACCAGGAGCAGGGGTTATACAGAGCACACCCTGGCCACACAGAGAAGGGGTTGTTGACCAGGAGCAGGGTTTATACAGAGCACACCCTGGCCACACAGAGATGGGAATGTTCACCAGGAGATGCAGGGGTCATGCAGAGCACATCCTGGTCACACAGAGATGGGTATGTTGACCAGGAGCTGCAGGGGTTATACAGAGCACACCCTGGCCACACAGAGATGGGAATGTTGATCCGGAGCAGGGGTTATGCAGAGCACATCCTGGCCACACAGAGATGGGAATGTTGACCAGGAGCTTCAGGGGTTATACAGAGCACATCCTGGCCACACAGAGATGGGAATGTTGACCAGGAGCTGCAGGGGTTATACAGAGCACACCTTGACCACACACAGATGGGAATGTTGACCAGGAGCTGCAGGAGTTATACAGAGCACACCTTGGCCACAAAGAGATGGGAATGTTGACCAGGAGCTGCAGGGGTTATACAGAGCACACCCTGGCCACACAGAGATGGGAGTGTTGATCAGGAGCTGCAGGGGTTATGCAGAGCACATCCTGGCCAGACAGAGATGGGAATGTTGACCATGAGCTGCAGGGGTTATGCAGAGCACATCCTGGCCACACAGAGATGGGAATGTTGACCAGGAGCAGGGGTTATACAGAGCACACCCTGGCCACACAGAGATGGGAATGTTGACCAGGAGATGCAGGGGTTATGCAGAGCACATCCTGGCCACAAAGAGATGGGAATGTTGACCATGAGTGCAGGGGTTATACAGAGCACAACCTGGCCACACAGAGAAGGGAATGTTGACCAGGAGCTGCAGGAGTTATACAGAGCACACCCAGGCCACACAGAGATGGGAATGTTGACCAGGAGCAGGGGTTATGCAGAGCACACCCAGGCCACACAGAGATGGGAATGTTGACCAGGAGCAGTGTTTATACAGAGCACACCCTGGCCACACAGAGAAGGGAACGTTGACCAGGAGCAGGGGTTATACAGAGCACACCCTGGCCACACAGAGAAGGGATTGTTGACCAGGAGCAGGGTTTATACAGAGCACACCCTGGCCACACAGAGATGGGAATGTTCATCAGGAGATGCAGGGGTTATGGAGAGCACATCCTGGCCACACAGAGATGGGAATGTTGACAATGAGCTGCAGGGGTTATACAGAGCACACCCTGGCCACACAGAGATGGGAATGTTGATCCGGAGCAGGCGTTATGCAGAGCACATCCTGGCCACACAGAGATGGGAATGTTGACCAGGAGCTGCAGGGGTTATACAGAGCACATCGTGGCCACACAGAGATGCGAATGTTGACCAGGAGATGCAGGGGTTATACAGAGCACACCCTGGCCATACACAGATGGGAATGTTGACCAGGCGCTGCAGGGGTTATACAGAGCACACCCTGGCCACACAGAGAAGGGAATGTTGACCAGGAGCAGGGTTAATACAGAGCACACCCTGGCCACACAGAGATGGGAATGTTGACCAGGAGCAGGGTTAATACAGAGCACACCCGGGCCACACAGAGATGGGAATTTGACCAGGAGATGCAGGGGTTATGCAGAGCACATCCTGGCCACACAGAGATGGGAATGTTGACCATGAGCTGCTGGGGTTAGACAGAGCACATCCTGGCCACACAGAGATGCGAATGTTGACCAGGAGCTGCAGGGGTTATACAGGGCATACCCTGGCCACACACATATGGGAATGTTGACCAGGAGCTGCTGGGGTTAGACAGAGCACACCCTGGCCACACACTATGGGAATGTTGACCAGGAGCAGGGGTATACAGAGCACACCCTGGCCACACAGAGAAGGGATTGTTGACCAGGAGCAGGGTTTATACAGAGCACACCCTGGCCACACAGAGATGGGAATGTTCACCAGGAGATGCAGGGGTTATGCAGAGCACATCCTGGCCACACAGAGATGGGTATGTTGACCAGGAGCTGCAGGGGTTATACAGAGCACACCCTGGCCACACAGAGATGGGAATGTTGATCCGGAGCAGGGGTTATGCAGAGCACATCCTGGCCACACAGAGATGGGAATGTTGACCAGGAGCTTCAGGGGTTATACAGAGCACATCCTGGCCACACAGAGATGGGAATGTTGACCAGGAGCTGCAGGAGTTATACAGAGCACACCTTGGCCACAAAGAGATGGGAATGTTGACCAGGAGCTGCAGGGGTTATACAGAGCACACCCTGGCCACACAGAGATGGGAGTGTTGATCAGGAGCTGCAGGGGTTATGCAGAGCACATCCTGGCCAGACAGAGATGGGAATGTTGACCATGAGCTGCAGGGGTTATGCAGAGCACATCCTGGCCACACAGAGATGGGAATGTTGACCAGGAGCAGGGGTTATACAGAGCACACCCTGGCCACACAGAGATGGGAATGTTGACCAGGAGATGCAGGGGTTTTGCAGAGCACATCCTGGCCACAAAGAGATGGGAATGTTGACCATGAGTGCAGGGGTTATACAGAGCACAACCTGGCCACACAGAGAAGGGAATGTTGACCAGGAGCTGCAGGAGTTATACAGAGCACACCCAGGCCACACAGAGATGGGAATGTTGACCAGGAGCAGGGGTTATGCAGAGCACACCCAGGCCACACAGAGATGGGAATGTTGACCAGGAGCAGTGTTTATACAGAGCACACCCTGGCCACACAGAGAAGGGAACGTTGACCAGGAGCAGGGGTTATACAGAGCACACCCTGGCCACACAGAGAAGGGATTGTTGACCAGGAGCAGGGTTTATACAGAGCACACCCTGGCCACACAGAGATGGGAATGTTCACCAGGAGATGCAGGGGTTATGCAGAGCACATCCTGGCCACACAGAGATGGGAATGTTGACAATGAGCTGCAGGGGTTATACAGAGCACACCCTGGCCACACAGAGATGGGAATGTTGATCCGGAGCAGGCGTTATGCAGAGCACATCCTGGCCACACAGAGATGGGAATGTTGACCAGGAGCTGCAGGGGTTATACAGAGCACATCGGGGCCACACAGAGATGCGAATGTTGACCAGGAGATGCAGGGGTTATACAGAGCACACCCTGGCCATACACAGATGGGAATGTTGACCAGGCGCTGCAGGGGTTATACAGAGCACACCCTGGCCACACAGAGAAGAGAATGTTGACCAGGAGCAGGGTTAATACAGAGCACACCCTGGCCACACAGAGATGGTAATGTTGACCAGGAGCAGGGTTAATACAGAGCACACCCGGGCCACACAGAGATGGGAATGTTGACCAGGAGATGCAGGGGTTATGCAGAGCACATCCTGGCCACACAGAGATGGGAATGTTGACCATGAGCTGCTGGGGTTAGACAGAGCACATCCTGGCCACACAGAGATGCGAATGTTGACCAGGAGCTGCAGGGGTTATACAGGGCATACCCTGGCCACACACAGATGGGAAAGTTGACCAGGAGCTGCTGGGGTTAGACAGAGCACACCCTGGCCACACACTATGGGAATGTTGACCAGGAGCAGGGGTATACAGAGCACACCCTGGCCACACAGAGATGGGAATGTTGACCAGGAGCAGGGGTTATGCAGAGCACATTCTGGCCACACAGAGATGGAAAGTTTGACCAGGAGCTGCAGGGGTTATACAGAGCACACCCTGGCCACACAGAGATGGGAATGTTGACCAGGAGATGCAGGGGTTATGCAGAGAACATCCTGGCCACACAGAGATGGGAATGTTGACCATGAGCTGCAGGGGTTATACAGAGCACACCCTGGCCACAAAGAGAAGGGAATGTTGACCAGGAGCAGGGGTTATACAGAGCACACTCTGACCACACAGAGATGGGAAAGTTGACCAGGAGCAGTGTTTATACAGAGCACACCCTGGCCACACAGAGATGGGAATGTTGACCAGGAGATGCAGGTTTATGCAGAGCACATCCTGGCCGCACAAAGATGGGAATGTTGACCATGAGCTGCAGGGGTTATACAGAGCACACCATGGCCACACAGAGATGGGAATGTTGACCAGGAGCTGCAGGGGTTATACAGAGCACAACCTGGCCACACAGAGATGGAATGTTGACCAGGAGCTGCAGGGGTTATACAGAGCACACCCTGGCCACACAGAGAAGGGAATGTTGACCAGGAGCTGCTGGGGTTAGACAGAGCACACCCTGGCCACACAGAGATGGGAATGTTGACCAGGAGCAGGGGTTATGCAGAGCACATCCTGTCCACACAGAGATGGGAATGTTGACCAGGAGCTGCAGGGGTTATACAGAGCACATCGTGGCCACACAGAGAAGGGAATGTTGACCAGGATAAGGGTTTATACAAAGCACACCCTGTCCACACAGAGATGGGAATGTCGACCAGGAGCTGCAGGGGTTATACAGAGCTCACCTTGGCCACACAGAGATGGGAATGTTGGCCAGGAGCTGCAGGGGTTATACTGAGCACACACTGGCCACACAAAGAAGGGAATGTTCACCAGGAGCTGCAGGGGTTATACAGAGCACATCCTGGCCACACACAGATGGGAATGTTCACCAGGAGCTGCAGGGGTTAAACAGAGCTCACCCTGGCCACACAGAGTTGGGAATGTTTACCAGGAGCTGCAGGGGTTATACAGAGCACACCCTGACCACACAGAGATGGGAATGTTGACCAGGAGCTGCAGGGGTTATACAGAGCACACCCTGGACACACACAGAGATGGGAATTTTGACCATGAACTGCAGGGGTTATACAGAGCACACCTTGGCCATACAGAGATGGAAATGTTGACTAGACGTTGCAGCGGTTATACAGAGCACACCATGGCCACACAGAGAGGGGAATGTTGACCAGGAGCTGCAGGGGTTATACAGAGCACATCCTGGCCACACAGAGATGGGAATGTTAACCAGGAGCTGCAGGGGTTATACAGAGCACACCCTGGCCACACAGATGGGAATGTTGACCAGGAGCTTCAGGGGTTATACAGAGCACACCCTGGACACACACAGAGTAGGGAATGTTGACCATGAACTGCAGGGGTTATACAGAGCGACCCTGGCCATACAGAGATGGAAATGTTGACCAGGAGCTGCAGGAGTTATACAGAGCACATCCTGGCCACACAGTGATGGAAATGTTGACCAGGAGCAGCAGGAGTTATACAGAGCACATCCTGGCCACACACAGAGATGGAAATGTTGACCAGTCGTTGCAGTGGTTATACAGAGCACTCCCGGGCCACACAGAGATGGGAATATTGACAAGGAACAGGGGTAATACAGAGCACACCCTGTCCACACAGAGATGGGAATGTTGACCAGGATCTGGGGTTATACAGAGCACACCCTGGCCACACAGAGATGGCAATGTTGACCAGGAGCTGCAGGAGTAATACAGAGCACACCCTGGCCATACAGAGATGGGAGTGTTTAACAGGATTTGCAGGGGTTATACAGAGCACTCTCTCACACACAGAGATGGGAATGTTGACCAGGAGCAGCAGGAGTTATACAGAGCACATCCTGGCCACACACAGAGATGGAAATGTTGACCAGACGTTGCAGTGGTTATACAGAGCACACCCTGGCCACACAGAGATGGGAATGTTGACCAGGAGCAGGGTTTATACAGAGCACACACTGGCCACACAGAGATGGGAATGTTGACCAGGAGCAGGGTTTATACAGAGCACACCCTGGCCACACAGAGATGGGAATGTTGACCAGGAGCTGCATGGGTTATACAGAGCACACCCTGATCACACAGTGATGGGAATGTTGACCAGGAGCAGGGGTTAACAGAGCACACCCTGGCCACACAGATGGGAATGTTGACCAGGAGTTGCAGGGGTTATTCAGAGAACACCCTGATCACACAGAGGTGGGAATGTTGACCAGGAGCAGGGATTATGCAAAGCACATCCTGGCCACACGGAGATGGGAATATTGACCAGGAGCTGCAGGGGTTAGACAGAGCACATCGTGTCCACACACAGATGGGAATCTTGACCAGGAGATGCAGGGGTTATACAGAGAACATCCTGACCACACAGTGATGGGAATGTAGACCAGGAGTTGCAGGGGTTATACAGAGCACATCCTGACCACACAGTGATGTGAATGTTGACCAGGAGCAGGGGTATACAGAGCACACCCTGGCCACACACAGATGGGAATGTTGACCAGAAGCTACTGGGGTTAGACAGAGCACACCCTGGCCACACAGTGCTGGGAATGTTGACCAGGAGCAGGGGTATACAGAGCGACCCTGGCCACACAGATGGGAATGTTGACCAGGAGTTGCAGGGGTTATACAGAGCACATCCTGACCACACAGATGGGAATGTTGACCAGGAGTTGCAGGGGTTATACAGATCCAACACTGGCCACACAGAGATGGGAATGTTGACCAGGAGCTGCAGGGGTTATACAGAGCACACCCTGATCACACAGAGAAGGGAATGTTGACCAGGACCTGGGGATATTCAGAGCACACCCTGGCCACACAGAGATGGGAATGTTGACCAGGAGCTGCTCGGGTTATAAAGAGCACACCCTGGCCACACAGAGATGGGAATGTTGACCAGGAGCTGCAGGAGTTATACAGAGCACACCCTGGCCATACAGAGATGGGAGTGTTGAACAGGATTTGCAGGGGTTATACAGAGCACTCTCTCACACACAGAGATGGGAATGTTGACCAGGAGCTGCAGGGGTTATACAGAGCACACCCTGACCACACACAAATCGGAATGTTGACCAGGAACTGCAGAAGTTATACAGATCACACCCTGGCCACAGAGCGATGGGAATGTTGACCAGGAGCTGCAGGGGTTATACAGAGCACACCCTGGTCACACAGAGATGGGAATGTTGACCAGAAGCAGGGGTATACAGAGCACACACTGGCCACACAATTGGGAATGTTGACAAGGAGTTGCAGGGGTTATAGAGAGCACACACTGGCCACGCAGAGATGGGAATGTTGACCAGGAGCTGCAGGGGTTATACAGAGCACATCATGGCCACACACAGATGGGAATGTTGACCAGGAGCTGCTGGGGTTAGACAGAGCACACCCTGGCCACACAGTGATGGGAATGTTGACCAGGAGCAGGGGTATACAGAGCACACCCTTGCCACACAGATGGGAATGTTGACCAGGAGTTGCAGGGGTTATACAGAGCACACCCTGACCACACAGAGGTGGGAATGTTGACCAGGAGCTGCAGGGGTTATACAGATCACACCCTGGCCACACACAGAGGTGGGAATGTTGACCAGGAGCAGGGGTTATACAGAGCACACCATGGCCACACAGAGAAGGGAATGTTGACCAGGAGCAGGGGTTATACAGAGCACACCCTGGCCACACGGAGAAGGGAATGTTGACCAGGAACAGGGTTTATACAGAGCACACCCTGGCCGCACAGAGATGGGAATGTTGACCAGGAGATGCAGGGGATATGCAGAGCACATCCTGGCCACACAGGGATGGGAATGTTGACCAGGAGCAGCAGGGGTTATACAGAGCACACCCTGGCCACACAGAGATGGGAATGTTGACCAGGAGATGCAGGGGTTATGCAGAGCAAATCCTGGCCACACAGAGATGGGAATGTTGACCATGAGCTGCAGGGGTTATACAGAGCACACCCTGGCCACACAGAGATGGGAATGTTGACCAGGAGCAGGGGTTATGCAGAGCACATCCTGGCCACACAGAGATGGGAATGTTGACCAGGAGCAGCAGGAGTTATACAGAGCACACCATGGCCACACAGAGAAGGGAACGTTGACTAGGAGCAGGGGTTATTCAGAGCACACCCTGGCCACAAAGAGAAGGGATTGTTGAATAGGAGCAGGGTTTATACAGAGCACACCCTGGCCACACACAGGTGGGAATGTTGACCAGGCGCTGCAGGGGTTATACAGAGCACACCCTGGCCACACAGAGAAGGGAATGTTGACCAGGATCTGGGGTTATACAGAGCACACCCTGGCCACACAGAGATGGGAATGTTGACCAGGAGCTGCAGGAGTTATAAAGAGCACACCCTGGCCATACAGAGCTGGGTGTGTTGAACAGGATTTGCAGGGGTTATACAGAGCACTCTCTCACACACAGAGATGGGAATGTTGACCAGGAGCAGCAGGAGTTATACAGAGCACATCCTGGCCACACACAGAGATGGAAATGTTGACCAGACGTTGCAGTGGTTATACAGAGCACACCCTGGCCACACAGAGATGGGAATATTGACAAGGAGCAGGGGCTATACAGAGCACACCCTGGCCACACAGAGATGGGAATGTCGACCAGGAGCTGCAGGGGTTATACAGAGCACACCCTGACCACACAGATGTGGGAATGTTGACCAGGAGCTGCAGGGGTTATACACAGCACACCCTGGCCACACACAGAGGTGGGAATGTTGACCAGGAGCAGGTGGTATACAGAGCACACCCTCGCCACACAGAGAAGGGAATGTTGACCAGGAGCAGGGGTTATACAGAGCACACCCTGGCCACACAGATATGGGAATGTTGACCAGGAGCAGGGTTTATACAGAGGACACCCTGGCCACACAGAGATGGGAATGTTGACCAGGAGCTGCAGGGGTTATACAGAGCACACCTTGGCCACACACAGATGGGAATGTTGACCAGGAGCTGCTGGGTTAGACAGAGCACACCCTGATCACACAGTGATGGGAATGTTGACCAGGAGCAGGGGTTACCAGAGCACACCCTGGCCACACAGATGGGAATGTTGACCAGGAGTTGCAGGGGTTATACAGAGAACACCCTGATCACACAGAGGTGGGAATGTTGACCAGGAGCAGGGATTATGCAGAGCACATCCTGGCCACACGGAGATGGGAATGTTGACCAGGAGCTGCAGGGGTTAGGCAGAGCACATCGTGGCCACACACAGATGGGAATCTTGACCAGGAGAAGCAGGGGTATACAGTGCACACCCTGGCCACACACAGATGGTAATGTTGACCAGGAGCTGCTGGGGTTAGACAGAGCACACCCTGGCCACACAGTGATGAGAATGTTGACCAGGAGCAGGGGTAAACAGAGCGACCCTGGCCACACAGAAATGGGAATGTTGACCAGGAGCTGCAGGGGTTATACAGAGCACACCCTGGCCACACACAGATGGGAATGTTGACCAGGAGCTGCTGGGGTTAGACAGAGCACACCCTGATCCCACAGTGATGGGAATGTTGACCAAGAGCAGGGTTTAACAGAGCACACCCTGGCCACACTGATGGGAATGTTGACCAGGAGTTGCAGGGGTTATACAGAGAACACCCTGACCACACAGAGGTGGGAATGTTGACCAGGAGCTGCAGGGGTTATACAGAGCACAGCCTGGCCACACACAGCGGTGGGAATGTTGACCAGGAACAGGGGTTATACAGAGCACACCCTGGCCACACAGAGAAGGGAATGTTGACCAGGAGCAGGGGTTATACAGAGCACACCCTGGCCACACAGAAAAGGGAATGTTGACCAGGACCTGGGGATATACAGAGCACACCCTGGCCACACAGAGATGGGAATGTTGACCAGGAGCTGCTGGGGTTATAAAGAGCACACACTGCCACACAGAGATGGGAATGTTGACCAGGAGCTGCAGGAGTTATACAGAGCACACCCTGGCCATACAGAGATGGGAGTGTTGAACAGGATTTGCAGGGGTTATACAGAGCACTCTCTCACACACAGAGATGGGAATGTTGACCAGGAGCTGCAGGGGTTATACAGAGCACATCCTGGCCACACAGAGATGGGAATGTTGACCAGGAGCTGCAGGGGTAATACAGAGCACACCCTGACCACACACAAATGGGAATGTTGACCAGGAGCTGCAGAAGATATACAGAGCACACCCTGGCCACAGAGAGATGGGAATGTTGACCAGGAGCTGCAGGGGTTATACAGAGCACACCCTGGCCACACAGAGATGGGAATGTTGATCAGGAGCTGCAGGGGTTATGCAGAGCACATCCTGGCCAGACAGAGATGGGACTGTTGACCAGGAGCTGCAGGGGTTATACAGAGCACATCGTGGCCACACAGAGATGGGAATGTTGACCAGGAGGTGCAGGGGTTATACAGAGCACATTTTGACCACACAGTGATGGGAATGTTGACCAGGAGCAGGGGTATACAGAGCACACACTGGCCACACAATTGGGAGTGTTGACAAGGAGTTGCAGGGGTTATACAGAGCACACACTGGCCACGCAGAGATGGGAATGTTGACCAGGAGCTGCTGGGGTTAGACAGAGAACACCCTGGCCACACAGTGATTGGAATGTTGACCAGGAGCAGGGATATACAGAGCACACCCTTGCCACACAGATGGGAATGTTGACCAGGAGTTCAAGGGTTTATACAGAGCACACCCTGACCACACCGAAGTGGGAATGTTGACCAGGAGCTGCAGGGGTTATACAGAGCACACCCTGGCCACACACAGAGGTGGGAATGTTGACCAGGAGCAGGGGTTATACAGAGCACACCCTAGCCACACCACACAGAGAAGGGAATGTTGACCAGGAGCAGGGGTTATACAGAGCACACCCTGGCCACACAGAGAAGGGAATGTTGACCAGGAACAGGGTTTATAGAGAGCACACCCTGGCCAGACAGAGATGGGAATGTTAACCAGGAGATGCAGGGGTTATGCAGAGCACATCCTGGCCACACAGAGTTGGGAATGTTGACCAGGAGCAGCAGGGGTAAGACAGAGCACACCCTGGCCACACAGAGATGGGAATGTTGACCAGGAGATGCAGGGGTTATGCAGAGCACATCCTGGCCACACAGAGATGGGAATGTTGACCATGAGCTGCAGGGGTTATACAGAGCACACCCTGGCCACACAGAGATGGCAATGTTGACCAGGAGCAGGGGTTATGCAGAGCACATCCTGGCCACACAGAGATGGGAATGTTGACCAGGAGCTGCAGGGGTTATACAGAGCACATCGTGGCCACACAGAGATGCGAATGTTGACCAACAGATGCAGGGGTTATACAGAGCACACCCTGGCCACACACAGGTGGGAATGTTGACCAGGCGCTGCAGGGGTTATACAGAGCACACCCTGGCCACACACAGGTGGGAATGTTGACCAGGCGCTGCAGGGGTTATACAGAGCACACCCTGGCCACACAGAGAAGAGAATGTTGACCAGGAGCAGGGTTAATACAGAGCACACCCTGGCCACACAGAGATGGGAATGTTGACCAGGAGCAGGGTTAATACAGAGCACACCCGGGCCACACAGAGATGGGAATGTTGACCAGGAGATGCAGGGGTTATGCAGAGCACATCCTGGCCACACAGAGATGGGAATGTTGACCATGAGCTGCTGGGGTTAGACAGAGCACATCCTGGCCACACAGAGATGCGAATGTTGACCAGGAGCTGCAGGGGTTATACAGGGCATACCCTGGCCACACACAGATGGGAAAGTTGACCAGGAGCTGCTGGGGTTAGACAGAGCACACCCTGGCCACACACTATGGGAATGTTGACCAGGAGCAGGGGTATACAGAGCACACCCTGGCCACACAGAGATGGGAATGTTGACCAGGAGCAGGGGTTATGCAGAGCACATTCTGGCCACACAGAGATGGAAAGTTTGACCAGGAGCTGCAGGGGTTATACAGAGCACACCCTGGCCACACAGAGATGGGAATGTTGACCAGGAGATGCAGGGGTTATGCAGAGAACATCCTGGCCACACAGAGATGGGAATGTTGACCATGAGCTGCAGGGGTTATACAGAGCACACCCTGGCCACAAAGAGAAGGGAATGTTGACCAGGAGCAGGGGTTATACAGAGCACACTCTGACCACACAGAGATGGGAAAGTTGACCAGGAGCAGTGTTTATACAGAGCACACCCTGGCCACACAGAGATGGGAATGTTGACCAGGAGATGCAGGTTTATGCAGAGCACATCCTGGCCGCACAAAGATGGGAATGTTGACCATGAGCTGCAGGGGTTATACAGAGCACACCATGGCCACACAGAGATGGGAATGTTGACCAGGAGCTGCAGGGGTTATACAGAGCACAACCTGGCCACACAGAGATGGAATGTTGACCAGGAGCTGCAGGGGTTATACAGAGCACACCCTGGCCACACAGAGAAGGGAATGTTGACCAGGAGCTGCTGGGGTTAGACAGAGCACACCCTGGCCACACAGAGATGGGAATGTTGACCAGGAGCAGGGGTTATGCAGAGCACATCCTGTCCACACAGAGATGGGAATGTTGACCAGGAGCTGCAGGGGTTATACAGAGCACATCGTGGCCACACAGAGAAGGGAATGTTGACCAGGAGCAGGGTTTATACAAAGCACACCCTGTCCACACAGAGATGGGAATGTCGACCAGGAGCTGCAGGGGTTATACAGAGCTCACCTTGGCCACACAGAGATGGGAATGTTGGCCAGGAGCTGCAGGGGTTATACTGAGCACACACTGGCCACACAAAGAAGGGAATGTTCACCAGGAGCTGCAGGGGTTATACAGAGCACATCCTGGCCACACACAGATGGGAATGTTCACCAGGAGCTGCAGGGGTTAAACAGAGCTCACCCTGGCCACACAGAGTTGGGAATGTTTACCAGGAGCTGCAGGGGTTATACAGAGCACACCCTGACCACACAGAGATGGGAATGTTGACCAGGAGCTGCAGGGGTTATACAGAGCACACCCTGGACACACACAGAGATGGGAATTTTGACCATGAACTGCAGGGGTTATACAGAGCACACCTTGGCCATACAGAGATGGAAATGTTGACTAGACGTTGCAGCGGTTATACAGAGCACACCATGGCCACACAGAGAGGGGAATGTTGACCAGGAGCTGCAGGGGTTATACAGAGCACATCCTGGCCACACAGAGATGGGAATGTTAACCAGGAGCTGCAGGGGTTATACAGAGCACACCCTGGCCACACAGATGGGAATGTTGACCAGGAGCTTCAGGGGTTATACAGAGCACACCCTGGACACACACAGAGTAGGGAATTTTGACCATGAACTGCAGGGGTTATACAGAGCGACCCTGGCCATACAGAGATGGAAATGTTGACCAGGAGCTGCAGGAGTTATACAGAGCACATCCTGGCCACACAGTGATGGAAATGTTGACCAGGAGCAGCAGGAGTTATACAGAGCACATCCTGGCCACACACAGAGATGGAAATGTTGACCAGTCGTTGCAGTGGTTATACAGAGCACTCCCGGGCCACACAGAGATGGGAATATTGACAAGGAACAGGGGTAATACAGAGCACACCCTGTCCACACAGAGATGGGAATGTTGACCAGGATCTGGGGTTATACAGAGCACACCCTGGCCACACAGAGATGGCAATGTTGACCAGGAGCTGCAGGAGTAATACAGAGCACACCCTGGCCATACAGAGATGGGAGTGTTTAACAGGATTTGCAGGGGTTATACAGAGCACTCTCTCACACACAGAGATGGGAATGTTGACCAGGAGCAGCAGGAGTTATACAGAGCACATCCTGGCCACACACAGAGATGGAAATGTTGACCAGACGTTGCAGTGGTTATACAGAGCACACCCTGGCCACACAGAGATGGGAATGTTGACCAGGAGCAGGGTTTATACAGAGCACACACTGGCCACACAGAGATGGGAATGTTGACCAGGAGCAGGGTTTATACAGAGCACACCCTGGCCACACAGAGATGGGAATGTTGACCAGGAGCTGCATGGGTTATACAGAGCACACCCTGATCACACAGTGATGGGAATGTTGACCAGGAGCAGGGGTTAACAGAGCACACCCTGGCCACACAGATGGGAATGTTGACCAGGAGTTGCAGGGGTTATTCAGAGAACACCCTGATCACACAGAGGTGGGAATGTTGACCAGGAGCAGGGATTATGCAAAGCACATCCTGGCCACACGGAGATGGGAATATTGACCAGGAGCTGCAGGGGTTAGACAGAGAACATCGTGTCCACACACAGATGGGAATCTTGACCAGGAGATGCAGGGGTTATACAGAGAACATCCTGACCACACAGTGATGGGAATGTAGACCAGGAGTTGCAGGGGTTATACAGAGCACATCCTGACCACACAGTGATGTGAATGTTGACCAGGAGCAGGGGTATACAGAGCACACCCTGGCCACACACAGATGGGAATGTTGACCAGAAGCTACTGGGGTTAGACAGAGCACACCCTGGCCACACAGTGCTGGGAATGTTGACCAGGAGCAGGGGTATACAGAGCGACCCTGGCCACATAGATGGGAATGTTGACCAGGAGTTGCAGGGGTTATACAGAGCACATCCTGACCACACATATGGGAATGTTGACCAGGAGTTGCAGGGGTTATACAGATCCAAAACTGGCCACACAGAGATGGGAATGTTGACCAGGAGCTGCAGGGGTTATACAGAGCACACCCTGATCACACAGAGAAGGGAATGTTGACCAGGACCTGGGGATATTCAGAGCACACCCTGGCCACACAGAGATGGGAATGTTGACCAGGAGCTGCTCGGGTTATAAAGAGCACACCCTGGCCACACAGAGATGGGAATGTTGACCAGGAGCTGCAGGAGTTATACAGAGCACACCCTGGCCATACAGAGATGGGAGTGTTGAACAGGATTTGCAGGGGTTATACAGAGCACTCTCTCACACACAGAGATGGGAATGTTGACCAGGAGCTGCAGGGGTTATACAGAGCACACCCTGACCACACACAAATCGGAATGTTGACCAGGAACTGCAGAAGTTATACAGATCACACCCTGGCCACAGAGCGATGGGAATGTTGACCAGGAGCTGCAGGGGTTATACAGAGCACACCCTGGTCACACAGAGATGGGAATGTTGACCAGAAGCAGGGGTATACAGAGCACACACTGGCCACACAATTGGGAATGTTGACAAGGAGTTGCAGGGGTTATAGAGAGCACACACTGGCCACGCAGAGATGGGAATGTTGACCAGGAGCTGCAGGGGTTATACAGAGCACATCATGGCCACACACAGATGGGAATGTTGACCAGGAGCTGCTGGGGTTAGACAGAGCACACCCTGGCCACACAGTGATGGGAATGTTGACCAGGAGCAGGGGTATACAGAGCACACCCTTGCCACACAGATGGGAATGTTGACCAGGAGTTGCAGGGGTTATACAGAGCACACCCTGACCACACAGAGGTGGGAATGTTGACCAGGAGCTGCAGGGGTTATACAGATCACACCCTGGCCACACACAGAGGTGGGAATGTTGACCAGGAGCAGGGGTTATACAGAGCACACCATGGCCACACAGAGAAGGGAATGTTGACCAGGAGCAGGGGTTATACAGAGCACACCCTGGCCACACGGAGAAGGGAATGTTGACCAGGAACAGGGTTTATACAGAGCACACCCTGGCCGCACAGAGATGGGAATGTTGACCAGGAGATGCAGGGGATATGCAGAGCACATCCTGGCCACACAGGGATGGGAATGTTGACCAGGAGCAGCAGGGGTTATACAGAGCACACCCTGGCCACACAGAGATGGGAATGTTGACCAGGAGATGCAGGGGTTATGCAGAGCAAATCCTGGCCACACAGAGATGGGAATGTTGACCATGAGCTGCAGGGGTTATACAGAGCACACCCTGGCCACACAGAGATGGGAATGTTGACCAGGAGCAGGGGTTATGCAGAGCACATCCTGGCCACACAGAGATGGGAATGTTGACCAGGAGCAGCAGGAGTTATACAGAGCACACCATGGCCACACAGAGAAGGGAACGTTGACTAGGAGCAGGGGTTATTCAGAGCACACCCTGGCCACACAGAGAAGGGATTGTTGAATAGGAGCAGGGTTTATACAGAGCACACCCTGGCCACACACAGGTGGGAATGTTGACCAGGCGCTGCAGGGGTTATACAGAGCACACCCTGGCCACACAGAGAAGGGAATGTTGACCAGGATCTGGGGTTATACAGAGCACACCCTGGCCACACAGAGATGGGAATGTTGACCAGGAGCTGCAGGAGTTATAAAGAGCACACCCTGGCCATACAGAGCTGGGTGTGTTGAACAGGATTTGCAGGGGTTATACAGAGCACTCTCTCACACACAGAGATGGGAATGTTGACCAGGAGCAGCAGGAGTTATACAGAGCACATCCTGGCCACACACAGAGATGGAACTGTTGACCAGACGTTGCAGTGGTTATACAGAGCACACCCTGGCCACACAGAGATGGGAATATTGACAAGGAGCAGGGGCTATACAGAGCACACCCTGGCCACACAGAGATGGGAATGTCGACCAGGAGCTGCAGGGGTTATACAGAGCACACCCTGACCACACAGATGTGGGAATGTTGACCAGGAGCTGCAGGGGTTATACACAGCACACCCTGGCCACACACAGAGGTGGGAATGTTGACCAGGAGCAGGTGGTATACAGAGCACACCCTCGCCACACAGAGAAGGGAATGTTGACCAGGAGCAGGGGTTATACAGAGCACACCCTGGCCACACAGATATGGGAATGTTGACCAGGAGCAGGGTTTATACAGAGGACACCCTGGCCACACAGAGATGGGAATGTTGACCAGGAGCTGCAGGGGTTATACAGAGCACACCTTGGCCACACACAGATGGGAATGTTGACCAGGAGCTGCTGGGTTAGACAGAGCACACCCTGATCACACAGTGATGGGAATGTTGACCAGGAGCAGGGGTTACCAGAGCACACCCTGGCCACACAGATGGGAATGTTGACCAGGAGTTGCAGGGGTTATACAGAGAACACCCTGATCACACAGAGGTGGGAATGTTGACCAGGAGCAGGGATTATGCAGAGCACATCCTGGCCACACGGAGATGGGAATGTTGACCAGGAGCTGCAGGGGTTAGGCAGAGCACATCGTGGCCACACACAGATGGGAATCTTGACCAGGAGAAGCAGGGGTATACAGTGCACACCCTGGCCACACACAGATGGTAATGTTGACCAGGAGCTGCTGGGGTTAGACAGAGCACACCCTGGCCACACAGTGATGAGAATGTTGACCAGGAGCAGGGGTAAACAGAGCGACCCTGGCCACACAGAAATGGGAATGTTGACCAGGAGCTGCAGGGGTTATACAGAGCACACCCTGGCCACACACAGATGGGAATGTTGACCAGGAGCTGCTGGGGTTAGACAGAGCACACCCTGATCCCACAGTGATGGGAATGTTGACCAAGAGCAGGGGTTAACAGTGCACACCCTGGCCACACTGATGGGAATGTTGACCAGGAGTTGCAGGGGTTATACAGAGAACACCCTGACCACACAGAGGTGGGAATGTTGACCAGGAGCTGCAGGGGTTATACAGAGCACAGCCTGGCCACACACAGCGGTGGGAATGTTGACCAGGAACAGGGGTTATACAGAGCACACCCTGGCCACACAGAGAAGGGAATGTTGACCAGGAGCAGGGGTTATACAGAGCACACCCTGGCCACACAGAAAAGGGAATGTTGACCAGGACCTGGGGATGTACAGAGCACACCCTGGCCACACAGAGATGGGAATGTTGACCAGGAGCTGCTGGGGTTATAAAGAGCACACACTGCCACACAGAGATGGGAATGTTGACCAGGAGCTGCAGGAGTTATACAGAGCACACCCTGGCCATACAGAGATGGGAGTGTTGAACAGGATTTGCAGGGGTTATACAGAGCACTCTCTCACACACAGAGATGGGAATGTTGACCAGGAGCTGCAGGGGTTATACAGAGCACATCCTGGCCACACAGAGATGGGAATGTTGACCAGGAGCTGCAGGGGTAATACAGAGCACACCCTGACCACACACAAATGGGAATGTTGACCAGGAGCTGCAGAAGATATACAGAGCACACCCTGGCCACAGAGAGATGGGAATGTTGACCAGGAGCTGCAGGGGTTATACAGAGCACACCCTGGCCACACAGAGATGGGAATGTTGATCAGGAGCTGCAGGGGTTATGCAGAGCACATCCTGGCCAGACAGAGATGGGACTGTTGACCAGGAGCTGCAGGGGTTATACAGAGCACATCGTGGCCACACAGAGATGGGAATGTTGACCAGGAGGTGCAGGGGTTATACAGAGCACATTTTGACCACACAGTGATGGGAATGTTGACCAGGAGCAGGGGTATACAGAGCACACACTGGCCACACAATTGGGAGTGTTGACAAGGAGTTGCAGGGGTTATACAGAGCACACACTGGCCACGCAGAGATGGGAATGTTGACCAGGAGCTGCTGGGGTTAGACAGAGAACACCCTGGCCACACAGTGATTGGAATGTTGACCAGGAGCAGGGGTATACAGAGCACACCCTTGCCACACAGATGGGAATGTTGACCAGGAGTTCAAGGGTTTATACAGAGCACACCCTGACCACACCGAAGTGGGAATGTTGACCAGGAGCTGCAGGGGTTATACAGAGCACACCCTGGCCACACACAGAGGTGGGAATGTTGACCAGGAGCAGGGGTTATACAGAGCACACCCTAGCCACACCACACAGAGAAGGGAATGTTGACCAGGAGCAGGGGTTATACAGAGCACACCCTGGCCACACAGAGAAGGGAATGTTGACCAGGAACAGGGTTTATAGAGAGCACACCCTGGCCAGACAGAGATGGGAATGTTAACCAGGAGATGCAGGGGTTATGCAGAGCACATCCTGGCCACACAGAGTTGGGAATGTTGACCAGGAGCAGCAGGGGTAAGACAGAGCACACCCTGGCCACACAGAGATGGGAATGTTGACCAGGAGATGCAGGGGTTATGCAGAGCACATCCTGGCCACACAGAGATGGGAATGTTGACCATGAGCTGCAGGGGTTATACAGAGCACACCCTGGCCACACAGAGATGGCAATGTTGACCAGGAGCAGGGGTTATGCAGAGCACATCCTGGCCACACAGAGATGGGAATGTTGACCAGGAGCTGCAGGGGTTATACAGAGCACATCGTGGCCACACAGAGATGCGAATGTTGACCAACAGATGCAGGGGTTATACAGAGCACACCCTGGCCACACACAGGTGGGAATGTTGACCAGGCGCTGCAGGGGTTATACAGAGCACACCCTGGCCACACACAGGTGGGAATGTTGACCAGGCGCTGCAGGGGTTATACAGAGCACACCCTGGCCACACAGAGAAGGGAATGTTGACCAGGAGCAGGGTTTATACAGAGCACACCCTGGCCACACAGAGATGGGAATGTTGACCAGGAGATGCAGGGGTTATGCAGAGCACATCCTGGCCACACAGAGATGGGAACGTTGACCATGAGCTGCTGTGGTTAGACAGAGCACATCCTGGCCACACAGAGTTGCGAATGTTGACCAGGAGCTGCAGGGGTTATACAGAGCATACCCTGGCCACACACAGATGGGAATGTTGACCAGGAGCTGCTGGGGTTAGACAGAGCACACCCTGGCGACACAGAGATGGGAATGTTGACAAGGAGCAGGGGTTATACAGAGCACACCCTGCCCACACAGAGAAGGGAATGTTGACCAGGACCTGGGGATATCTAGAGCACACGCTGGCCACACAGGGATGGGAATGTTGACCAGGAGCTGCTGGGGGTATAAAGAGCACACCCTGGCCACACAGAGATGGGAATGTTGACCAGGAGCTGCAGGAGTTATACAGAGCACACCCTGGCCATACAGAGATGGGAGTGTTGAACAGGATTTGCAGGTGTTATACAGAGCACTCTCTCACACAGAGATGGGAATGTTGACCAGGAGCTGCAGGGGCTATATAGAGCACATCCTGGCCACACAGAGATGGGAATGTTGACCAGGAGCTGCAGGGGTTATACAGAGCACACCCTGACCACACACAGATGGGAATGTTGACCTGGACCTGCAGGAGTTATACAGAGCACACCCTGGCCACAGAGAGATGGGAATGTTGACCAGGAGCTGCAGGGGTTATACAGAGCACACCCTGGCCACACAGAGATGGGAGTGTTGAACAGGAGCTGCAGGGGTTATGCAGAGCACATCCATGCCAGACAGAGATGGGAATGTTGACCATGAGCTGCAGGGGTTATGCAGAGCACATCCTGGCCACACAGAAATGGGAATGTTGACCAGGAGATGCAGGGGTTTTGCAGAGCACAGCCTGGCCACACACAGCGGTGGGAATGTTGACCAGGAACAGGGGTTATACAGAGCACACCCTGGCCACACAGAAAAGGGAATGTTGACCAGGACCTGGGGATATACAGAGCACACCCTGGCCACACAGAGATGGGAATGTTGACCAGGAGCTGCTGGGGTTATAAAGAGCACACCCTGCCACACAGAGATGGGAATGTTGACCAGGAGCTGCAGGAGTTATACAGAGCACACCCTGGCCATACAGAGATGGGAGTGTTGAACAGGATTTGCAGGGGTTATACAGAGCACTCTCTCTTACACAGAGATGGGAATGTTGACCAGGAGCTGCAGGGGTTATACAGAGCACATCCTGGCCACACAGAGATGGGAATGTTGACCAGGAGCTGCAGGGGTAATACAGAGCACACCCTGACCACACACAAATGGGAATGTTGACCAGGAGCTGCAGAAGATATACAGAGCACACCCTGGCCACAGAGAGATGGGAATGTTGACCAGGAGCTGCAGGGGTTATACAGAGCACACCCTGGCCACACAGAGATGGGAATGTTGATCAGGAGCTGCAGGGGTTATGCAGAGCACATCCTGGCCAGACAGAGATGGGACTGTTGACCAGGAGCTGCAGGGGTTATACAGAGCACATCGTGGCCACACAGAGATGGGAATGTTGACCAGGAGGTGCAGGGGTTATACAGAGCACATTTTGACCACACAGTGATGGGAATGTTGACCAGGAGCAGGGGTATACAGAGCACACACTGGCCACACAATTGGGAGTGTTGACAAGGAGTTGCAGGGGTTATACAGAGCACACACTGGCCACGCAGAGATGGGAATGTTGACCAGGAGCTGCTGGGGTTAGACAGAGAACACCCTGGCCACACAGTGATTGGAATGTTGACCAGGAGCAGGGGTATACAGAGCACACCCTTGCCACACAGATGGGAATGTTGACCAGGAGTTCAAGGGTTTATACAGAGCACACCCTGACCACACCGAAGTGGGAATGTTGACAAGGAGCTGCAGGGGTTATACAGATCACACCCTGGCCACACACAGAGGTGGGAATGTTGACCAGGAGCAGGGGTTATACAGAGCACACCCTAGCCACACCACACAGAGAAGGGAATGTTGACCAGGAGCAGGGGTTATACAGAGCACACCCTGGCCACACAGAGAAGGGAATGTTGACCAGGAACAGGGTTTATACAGAGCACACCCTGGCCAGACAGAGATGGGAATGTTAACCAGGAGATGCAGGGGTTATGCAGAGCACATCCTGGCTACACAGAGTTGGGAATGTTGACCAGGAGCAGCAGGGGTAAGACAGAGCACACCCTGGCCACACAGAGATGGGAATGTTGACCAGGAGATGCAGGGGTTATGCAGAGCACATCCTGGCCACACAGAGATGGGAATGTTGACCATGAGCTGCAGGGGTTATACAGAGCACACCCTGGCCACACAGAGATGGCAATGTTGACCAGGAGCAGGGGTTATGCAGAGCACATCCTGGCCACACAGAGATGGGAATGTTGACCAGGAGCTGCAGGGGTTATACAGAGCACATCGTGGCCACACAGAGATGCGAATGTTGACCAACAGATGCAGGGGTTATACAGAGCACACCCTGGCCACACACAGGTGGGAATGTTGACCAGGCGCTGCAGGGGTTATACAGAGCACACTCTGGCCACACACAGGTGGGAATGTTGACCAGGCGCTGCAGGGGTTATACAGAGCACACCCTGGCCACACAGAGAAGGGAATGTTGACCAGGAGCAGGGTTTATACAGAGCACACCCTGGCCACACAGAGATGGGAATGTTGACCAGGAGATGCAGGGGTTATGCAGAGCACATCCTGGCCACACAGAGATGGGAACGTTGACCATGAGCTGCTGTGGTTAGACAGAGCACATCCTGGCCACACAGAGTTGCGAATGTTGACCAGGAGCTGCAGGGGTTATACAGAGCATACCCTGGCCACACACAGATGGGAATGTTGACCAGGAGCTGCTGGGGTTAGACAGAGCACACCCTGGCGACACAGAGATGGGAATGTTGACAAGGAGCAGGGGTTATACAGAGCACACCCTGCCCACACAGAGAAGGGAATGTTGACCAGGACCTGGGGATATCTAGAGCACACGCTGGCCACACAGGGATGGGAATGTTGACCAGGAGCTGCTGGGGGTATAAAGAGCACACCCTGGCCACACAGAGATGGGAATGTTGACCAGGAGCTGCAGGAGTTATACAGAGCACACCCTGGCCATACAGAGATGGGAGTGTTGAACAGGATTTGCAGGTGTTATACAGAGCACTCTCTCACACAGAGATGGGAATGTTGACCAGGAGCTGCAGGGGCTATATAGAGCACATCCTGGCCACACAGAGATGGGAATGTTGACCAGGAGCTGCAGGGGTTATACAGAGCACACCCTGACCACACACAGATGGGAATGTTGACCTGGACCTGCAGGAGTTATACAGAGCACACCCTGGCCACAGAGAGATGGGAATGTTGACCAGGAGCTGCAGGGGTTATACAGAGCACACCCTGGCCACACAGAGATGGGAGTGTTGAACAGGAGCTGCAGGGGTTATGCAGAGCACATCCAGGCCAGACAGAGATGGGAATGTTGACCATGAGCTGCAGGGGTTATGCAGAGCACATCCTGGCCACACAGAAATGGGAATGTTGACCAGGAGATGCAGGGGTTTTGCAGAGCACATCCTGGCCACACAGAGATGGGAATGTTGACCAGGAGCAGCAGGGGTTATACAGAGCACACCCTGGCCACACAGAGATGGGAATGTTGACCAGGAGATGCAGGGGTTATGCAGAGCACATCCTGGCCACAAAGAGATGGGAATGTTGACCATGAGCTGCAGGGGTTATACAGAGCACACCCTGGCCACACAGAGATGGGAATGTTGACCAGGAGCAGGGGTTATGCAGAGCACATCCTGGCCACACAGAGATGGGAATGTTGACCAGGAGCTGCAGGAGTTATACAGAGCACACCCTGGCCACACAGAGAAGGGAACGTTGACCAGGAGCAGGGGTAATACAGAGCACACCCTGGCCACACAGAGAAGTGATTGTTGACCAGGAGCAGGGTTTATACAGAGCACACCCTGGCCACACAGAGATGGGAATGTTCACCAGGAGATGCAGGGGTTATGCAGAGCACATCCTGGCCACACAGAGATGGGAATGTTGACAATGAGCTGCAGGGGTTATACAGAGCACACCCTGGCCACACAGAGATGGGAATGTTGATCCGGAGCAGGGGTTATGCAGAGCACACCCTGGCCACACAGAGATGGGAATGTTGACCAGGCGCTGCAGGGGTTATACAGAGCACATCGTGGCCACACAGAGATGCGAATGTTGACCAGGAGCTGCAGGGGTTATACAGAGCACACACTGACCACACACAGATGGGAATGTTGACCTGGACCTGCAGGAGTTATACAGAGCACACCCTGGCCACAGAGAGATGGGAATGTTGACGAGGAGCTGCAGGGGTTATACAGAGCACACCCTGGCCACACAGAGATGGGAGTGTTGACCAGGAGCTGCAGGGGTTATGCAGAGCACATCCAGGCCAGACAGAGATGGGAATGTTGACCATGAGCTGCAGGGGTTATGCAGAGCACATCCTGGCCACACAGAAATGGGAATGTTGACCAGGAGATGCAGGGGTTTTGCAGAGCACATCCTGGCCACAAAGAGATGGGAATGTTGACCATGAGCTGCAGGGGTTATACAGAGCACACCCTGGCCACACAGAGATGGGAATGTTGACCAGGAGCAGGGGTTATGCAGAGCACATCCTGGCCACACAGAGATGGGAATGTTGACCAGGAGCTGCAGGAGTTATACAGAGCACACCCTGGCCACACAGAGAAGGGAACGTTGACCAGGAGCAGGGGTAATACAGAGCACACCCTGGCCACACAGAGAAGTGATTGTTGACCAGGAGCAGGGTTTATACAGAGCACACCCTGGCCACACAGAGATGGGAATGTTCACCAGGAGATGCAGGGGTTATGCAGAGCACATCCTGGCCACACAGAGATGGGAATGTTGACAATGAGCTGCAGGGGTTATACAGAGCACACCCTGGCCACACAGAGATGGGAATGTTGATCCGGAGCAGGGGTTATGCAGAGCACACCCTGGCCACACAGAGATGGGAATGTTGACCAGGCGCTGCAGGGGTTATACAGAGCACATCGTGGCCACACAGAGATGCGAATGTTGACCAGGAGCTGCAGGGGTTATACAGAGCACACACTGACCACACACAGATGGGAATGTTGACCTGGACCTGCAGGAGTTATACAGAGCACACCCTGGCCACAGAGAGATGGGAATGTTGACGAGGAGCTGCAGGGGTTATACAGAGCACACCCTGGCCACACAGAGATGGGAGTGTTGACCAGGAGCTGCAGGGGTTATGCAGAGCACATCCAGGCCAGACAGAGATGGGAATGTTGACCATGAGCTGCAGGGGTTATGCAGAGCACATCCTGGCCACACAGAAATGGGAATGTTGACCAGGAGATGCAGGGGTTTTGCAGAGCACACCCTGGCCACACAGAGATGGGAATGTTGACCAGGAGCAGGGGTTATGCAGAGCACATCCTGGCCACACAGAGATGGGAATGTTGACCAGGAGCTGCAGGAGTTATACAGAGCACACCCTGGCCACACAGAGAAGGGAACGTTGACCAGGAGCAGGGGTAATACAGAGCACACCCTGGCCACACAGAGAAGTGATTGTTGACCAGGAGCAGGGTTTATACAGAGCACACCCTGGCCACACAGAGATGGGAATGTTCACCAGGAGATGCAGGGGTTATGCAGAGCACATCCTGGCCACACAGAGATGGGAATGTTGACAATGAGCTGCAGGGGTTATACAGAGCACACCCTGGCCACACAGAGATGGGAATGTTGATCCGGAGCAGGGGTTATGCAGAGCACATCCTGGCCACACAGAGATGGGAATGTTGACCAGGCGCTGCAGGGGTTATACAGAGCACATCGTGGCCACACAGAGATGCGAATGTTGACCAGGAGATGCAGGGGTTATACAGAGCACACCCTGGCCACACACAGATGGGAATGTTGACCAGGCGCTGCAGGGGTTATACAGAGCACACCCTGGCCACACAGAGAAGGGAATGTTGACCAGGAGCAGGGTTAATACAGAGCACACCCTGGCCACACAGAGATGGGAATGTTGACCAGGAGCAGGGTTAATACAGAGCACACCCGGGCCACACAGAGATGGGAATGTTGACCAGGAGATGCAGGGGTTATGCAGAGCACATCCTGGCCACACAGAGATGGGAATGTTGACCATGAGCTGCAGGGGTTATACAGAGCACACCCTGGCCACACAGAGATAGGAATGTTGACCAGGAGCAGGGGTTATGCAGAGCACATCCTGGCCACACAGAGATGGGAATGTTGACCAGGAGCTGCAGGAGTTATACAGAGCACACCATGGCCACACAGAGAAGGGAACGTTGACCAGGAGCAGGGGTTATACAGAGCACACCCTGGCCACACAGAGAAGGGATTGTTGAGCAGGAGCAGGGTTTATACAGAGCACACCCTGGTCACACAGAGATGGAAATGTTCACCAGGAGAAGCAGGGGTTATGCAGAGCACATCCTGGCCACACAGAGATGGGAATGTTGACAATGAGCTGCAGGGGTTATACAGAGCAGACCCTGCCCACACAGAGAAGGGAATGTTGACCAGGACCTGGGGATATACAGAGCACACCCTGGCCACACAGGGATGGGAATGTTGACCAGGAGTTGCTGGGGGTATAAAGAGCACACCCTGGCCACACAGAGATGGGAATGTTGACCAGGAGCTGCAGGGGTTATACAGAGCCCTCTCTCACACACAGAGATGGGAATGTTGACCAGGAGCTGCAGGGGTTATACAGAGCACATCCTGGCCACACAGAGATGGGAATGTTGACCAGGAGCTGCAGGGGTTATACAGAGCACACCTTGATCACACACAGATGGGAATGTTGACCAGGAGCTGCAGGAGTTATACAGAGCACACCTTGGCCACAAAGAGATGGGAATGTTGACCAGGAGCTGCAGGGGTTATACAGAGCACACCCTGGCCACACACAGATGGGAATGTTGATCAGGAGCTGCAGGGGTTATGCAGAGCACATCCTGGCCAGACAGAGATGGGAATGTTGACCATGAGCTGCAGGGGTTATGCAGAGCACATCCTGGCCACACAGAAATTGGGAATGTTGACCAGGAGATGCAGGGGTTATGCAGAGCACATCCTGGCCACACAGCGATGGGAATGTTGACCAGGAGCGGGGGTTATACAGAGCACACCCTGGCCACACAGAGATGGGAATGTTGACCAGGAGATGCAGGGGTTATACAGAGCACACCCTGGCCACACAGAGATGGGAATGTTGACCAGGAGCAGGAGTTATGCAGAGCACATCCTGGCCACACAGAGATGGGAATGTTGACCAGGAGCTGCAGGAGTTATGCAGAGCACACCCTGGCCACACAGAGAAGGGAACGTTGACCAGGAGCAGGGGTTATACAGAGCACACCCTGGCCACACAGAGAAGGGATTGTTGACCAGGAGCAGGGTTTATACAGAGCACATCCTGGCCACACAGAGATGGGTATGTTGACCAGGAGCTGCAGGGGTTATACAGAGCACACCCTGGCCACACAGAGATGGGAATGTTGATCCGGAGCAGGGGTTATGCAGAGCACATCCTGGCCACACAGAGATGGGAATGTTGACCAGGAGCTTCAGGGGTTATACAGAGCACATCCTGGCCACACAGAGATGGGAATGTTGACCAGGAGCTGCAGGGGTTATACAGAGCACACCCTGACCACACACAGATGGGAATGTTGACCAGGAGCTGCAGGAGTTATACAGAGCACACCTTGGCCACAAAGAGATGGGAATGTTGACCAGGAGCTGCAGGGGTTATACAGAGCACACCCTGGCCACACAGAGATGGGAGTGTTGATCAGGAGCTGCAGGGGTTATGCAGAGCACATCCTGGCCAGACAGAGATGGGAATGTTGACCATGAGCTGCAGGGGTTATGCAGAGCACATCCTGGCCACACAGAGATGGGAATGTTGACCAGGAGCAGGGGTTATACAGAGCACACCCTGGCCACACAGAGATGGGAATGTTGACCAGGAGATGCAGGGGTTATGCAGAGCACATCCTGGCCACAAAGAGATGGGAATGTTGACCATGAGTGCAGGGGTTATACAGAGCACAACCTGGCCACACAGAGAAGGGAATGTTGACCAGGAGCTGCAGGAGTTATACAGAGCACACCCAGGCCACACAGAGATGGGAATGTTGACCAGGAGCAGGGGTTATGCAGAGCACACCCAGGCCACACAGAGATGGGAATGTTGACCAGGAGCAGTGTTTATACAGAGCACACCCTGGCCACACAGAGAAGGGAACGTTGACCAGGAGCAGGGGTTATACAGAGCACACCCTGGTCACACAGAGAAGGGATTGTTGACCAGTAGCTGCTTGGGTTATACAGAGCACACCCTGGCCACACACAGATGGGAATGTTGACCAGGAGCTGCAGGGGTTATACAGAGCACATCGTGGCCATACGGAGGTGGGAATGTTGACCAGGAGATGCAGGGGTTATGCAGAGCATACCCTGTCCACACAGTATGGGAATTTTGACCAGGAGCTGCAGGGGTTATACAGAGCACACCCTGGCCACACAGAGAAGGGAATGTTGACCAGGAGCAGTGGTTATACAGAGCACATCGTGGCCACAGAGATGGGAATGTTGACCAGGAGCAGGGTTTATACAGAGCACACCCTGGCCACACAGAGATGGGAATGTTGACCAGGAGCTGCAGGGGTTATACAGAGCACATCGTGGCCACACAGAGATGGGAATGTTGACCAGGAGATGCAGGGTGTATACAGAGCACACCCTGGCCACACACTGATGGGAATGTTGACCAGAAGATGCTGGGGTTAGAAAGAGCACACCCTGGCCACACAGAGATGGGAATGTTGACGAGGAGCAGGGGCATACAGAGCACACCCTGGCCACACAGATGGGAATGTTGACCAGTAGCTGCATGGGTTATACAGAGGACACCCTGGCCACACATAATTGGGAATGTTGACCAGGAGCTGCAGGGGTTATACAGAGCACACCCTGGCCACACTGAGAAGGGATTGTTGACCAGGAGCAGGGGTTATGCAGAGCACATCCTGGCCACACAGAGATGGGAATGTTGACCAGGAGCTGCAGGGGTTATACAGAGCACACCCTGGCCACACAGAGATGGGAATGTTGACCAGGAGATGCAGGGGTTATACAGAGCACACCCTGGCCACACACAGATGGGAATGTTGACCAGGAGCTGCTGGGGTTAGACAGAGCACACCCTGGCCACACAGAGATCGGAATGTTGACCAGGAGCTGCTGTGGTTATACAGAGCACACCCTGGCCACACAGAGATGGGAATGTTGACCAGGAGCTGCTTGGGTTATACAGAGCACACCCTGGTCACACAGAGATGGGAATGTTGACCAAGAGATGCAGGGGTTATGCAGAGCACACCCTGGCCACACAGAGATGGGAATGTTGACCATGAGCTGCAGGGGTTATACAGAGCACACCCTGGCCACACAGAGATGGGAATGTTGACCAGGAGCAGGGGTTATGCAGAGCACATTCTGGCCACACAGAGATGGAAAGTTTGACCAGGAGCTGCAGGGGTTATACAGAGCACACCCTCGCCACACAGAGATGGGAATGTTGACCAGGAGATGCAGGGGTTATGCAGAGCACATCCTGGCCACACAGAGATGGGAATGTTGACCATGAGCTGCAGGGGTTATACAGAGCACACCCTGGCCACAAAGAGAAGGGAATGTTGACCAGGAGCAGGGGTTATACAGAGCACACTCTGACCACACAGAGATGGGAAAGTTGACCAGGAGCAGTGTTTATACAGAGCACACCCTGGCCACACAGAGATGGGAATGTTGACCAGGAGATGCAGGTTTATGCAGAGCACATCCTGGCCGCACAAAGATGGGAATGTTGACCATGAGCTGCAGGGGTTATACAGAGCACACCATGGCCACACAGAGATGGGAATGTTGACCAGGAGCTGCAGGGGTTATACAGAGCACAACCTGGCCACACAGAGATGGAATGTTGACCAGGAGCTGCAGGGGTTATACAGAGCACACCCTGGCCACACAGAGATGGGAATGTTGACCAGGAGCTGCTGGGGTTAGACAGAGCACACCCTGGCCACACAGAGATGGGAATGTTGACCAGGAGCAGGGGTTATGCAGAGCACATCCTGTCCACACAGAGATGGGAATGTTGACCAGGAGCTGCAGGGGTTATACAGAGCACATCGTGGCCACACAGAGAAGGGAATGTTGACCAGGAGCAGGGTTTATACAAAGCACACCCTGGCCACACAGAGATGGGAATGTTGACCAGGAGATGCAGTGGTTATGCAGAGCACATCCTGGCCGCACAAAGATGGGAATGTTGAGCATGAGCTGCAGGGGTTATACAGAGCACACCCTGACCACACAGAGATGGGAATTTTGACCAGGAGCAGGGGTTATGCAGAGCACATCCTGGCCACACAGAGATGGGAATGTTGACCAGGAGCTGCAGGGGTTATACAGAGCACACCCTGGCCACACAGAGATGGGAATGTTGACCAGGAGATGCAGGGGTTATACAGAGCACACCCTGGCCACACACAGATGGGAATGTTGACCAGGAGCTGCTGGGGTTAGACAGAGCACACCCTGGCCACACAGAGATGGGAATGTTGACCAGCAGCTGCAGGGGTTATACAGAGCACACCCTGGCCACACAGAGAAGGGAATGTTGACCAGGAGAAGGGTTTATACAGAGCACACCCTGGCCACACAGAGATGGGAATGTTGACGAGGAGCTGCAGGGGTTATCCAGAGCACACCCTGGCCACACAGAGATGGGAATGTTGACCAGGACCTGCAGGGGGTATACAGAGCACACCCTGGCCACACACAGATGGGAATGTTGACCAGGAGCTGCTGGGGTTAGACAGAGCACACCCTGGCCACACACAGATGGGAATGTTGACCAGGAGCTGCTGGGGTTAGACAGAGCACACCCTGGCCACACAGAGATGGGAATGTTGACCAGGAGCAGGGGTTATGCAGAGCACATCCTGTCCACACAGAGATGGGAATGTTGACCAGGAGCTGCAGGGGTTAAACAGAGCACATCGTGGCCACACAGAGAAGGGAATGTTGACCAGGAGCAGGGTTTATACAGAGCACACCCTGGCCACACAGAGATGGGAATGTTCACCAGGAGATGCAGGGGTTATGCAGAGCACATCCTGGCCACACAGAAATGGGAATGTTGACCATGAGCTGCAGGGGTTATACAGAGCACACCCTGGCCACACAGAGATGGGAATGTTGACCAGGAGCAGGGGTTATACAGAGCACACCCTGGCCACACAGAGATGGGAATGTTGACCAGGAGATGCAGGGGTTATGCAGAGCACATCCTGGCCGCACAAAGATGGGAATGTTGACCATGAGCTGCAGGGGTTATACAGAGCACAACCTGGCCACACAGAGATGGGAATGTTGACCAGGAGCAGGGGTTATGCAGAGCACATCCTGGCCACACAGAGATGGGAATGTTGACCAGGAGCTGCAGGAGTTATACAGAGCACACCCTGGCCACACAGAGATGGGAATGTTGACCAGGAGCAGGGGTTATGCAGAGCACATCCTGGCCACACAGAGATGGGAATGTTGACCAGGAGCTGCAGGTACAGAGCACACCCTGGCCACACAGAGATGGGAATGTTGACCAGGAGATGCAGGGGTTATACAGAGCACACCCTGGCCACACACAGATGGGAATTTTGACCAGGAGATGCTGGGGTTAGACAGAGCACACCCTGGCCACACAGAGATGGGAATGTTGACCAGGAGAAGGGGTATACAGAGCACACCCTCGCCACACAGATGGGAATGTTGACCAGTAGCTGCAGGGATTATACAGAGCACACCCTGGCCACACAGAATTGGGAATGTTGACGAGGAGCTGCAGGGGTTATACAGAGAACACCCTGGCCACACAGAGATGGGGATGTTGACCAGGAGCTGCTGTGGTTATACAGAGCACACCCTGGACACACAGAGATGGGAATGTTGACCAGGAGCTGCTGGGGTTATACAGAGCACACCCTGGACACACAGAGATGGGAATGTTGACCAGGAGCTGCAGGGGTTATACAGAGCACACCCTGGCCACACAGAGAAGGGAATGTTGACCAGAGTAGGGTTTATACAGAGCACACCCTGGCCACACAGAGATGGGAATGTTGACAAGGACCTGCAGGGGGTATACAGAGCAAACCCTGGCCACACACAGATGGGAATGTTGACCAGGAGCTGCTGGGGTTAGACAGAGCACACCCTGGCCACACACAGATGGGAATGTTGACCAGGAGCTGCTGGGGTTAGACAGAGCACACCCTGGCCACACAGAGATGGGAATGTTGACCAGGAGCAGGAGTTATGCAGAGCACCTCCTGTCCACACAGAGATGGGAATGTTGACCAGGAGCTGCAGGGGTTATACCGAGCACATCGTGGCCACACAGAGAAGGGAATGTTGACCAGGAGCAGGGTTTATACAAAGCACACCCTGGCCACACAGAGATGGGAATGTTCACCAGGAGATGCAGGGGTTATGCAGAGCACATCCTGGCCACACAGAAATGGGAATGTTGACCATGAGCTGCAGGGGTTATACAGAGCACACCCTGGCCACACAGAGATGGGAATGTTGACCAGGAGCAGGGGTTATGCAGAGCACATCCTGGCCACACAGAGATGGGAATGTTGACCAGGAGCTGCAGGGGTTATACAGAGCACATCGTGGCCACACAGAGATGCGAATGCTGACCAGGAGATGCAGGGATTATACAGAGCACACCCTGGCCACACACAGATGGGAATGTTGACCAGGCGCTGCAGGGGTTATACAGAGCACACCCTGGCCACACAGAGAAGTGAATGTTGACCAGGAGCAGGGTTTATACAGAGCACACCCTGGCCACACACAGATGGGAATGTTGAGCAGGAGCTGCAGGGGTTATACAGAGCACATCGTGGCCACACGGAGGTGTGAATGTTGACCAGGAGATGCAGGGGTTATGCAGAGCATACCCTGTCCACACAGTATGGGAATTTTGACCAGGAGCTGCAGGGGTTATACAGAGCACACCCTGGCCACACAGAGAAGGGAATGTTGACCAGGAGCAGGGGTTATACAGAGCACACTCTGACCACACAGAGATGGGAATGTTGACCAGGAGCAGGGTTTATACAGAGCACACCCTGGCCACACAGAGATGGGAATGTTGACCAGGAGCTGCAGGGGTTATACAGAGCACATCGTGGCCACACAGAGATGGGAATGTTGACCAGGAGATGCAGGGTGTATACAGAGCACACCCTGGCCACACGCTGATGGGAATGTTGACCAGGAGATGCTGGGGTTAGAAAGAGCACACCCTGGCCACACAGAGATGGGAATGTTGACGAGGAGCAGGGGCATACAGAGCACACCCTGGCCACACAGATGGGAATGTTGACCAGTAGCTGCATGGGTTATACAGAGCACACCCTGGCCACACATAATTGGGAATGTTGACCAGGAGCTGCAGGAGTTATACAGAGCACACCTTGGCCACACTGAGAAGGGATTGTTGACCAGGAGCAGGGTTTATACAGAGCACACCCTGGCCACACAGAGATGGGAATGTTCACCAGGAGATGCAGTGGTTATGCAGAGCACATCATGGCCACACAGAGATGGGAATGTTGACAATGAGCTGCAGCCGTTATACAGAGCACACCCTGGCCACACAGAGATGGGAATGTTGACCAGGAGCAGGGGTTATGCAGAGCACATCCTGGCCACACAGAGATGGGAATGTTGACCAGACGCTGCAGGGGTTATACAGAGCACATCGTGGCACACAGAGATGCGAATGTTGACCAGGCGCTGCAGGGGTTATACAGAGCATACCCTGGCCACACAGAGAAGTGAATGTTGACCAGGAGCAGGGTTAATACAGAGCACACCCTGGCCACACAGAGATGGGAATGTTGACCAGGAGATGCAGGGGTTATGCAGAGCACATCCTGGCCGCACAGAGATGGAGAATGTTGACCATGAGCTGCTGTGGTTAGACAGAGCACATCCTGGCCACACAGAGATGCGAATGTTGACCAGGAGCTGCAGGGGTTATACCGAGCATACCCTGGCCACACACAGATGGGAATGTTGACCAGGAGCTGCTGGGGTTAGACAGAGCACACCCTGGCCACACAGTATGGGAATGTTGACCAGGAGCAGGGGTTACGCAGAGCACATTCTGGCCACACAGAGATGGAAAGTTTGACCAGGAGCAGCAGGGGTTATACAGAGCACACCCTGGCCACACAGAGAAGGGAATGTTGACCAGGAGCAGGGGTTATACAGAGCACACTCTGACCACACAGAGATGGGAATGTTGACCAGGAGCAGTGTTTATACAGAGCACACCCTGGCCACACAGAGATGGGAATGTTGACCAGGAGATGCAGGGGTTATGCAGAGCACATCCTGGCCGCACAGAGATGGGAATGTTGACCATGAGCTGCAGGGGTTATACAGAGCACAACCTGGCCACACAGAGATGGGAATGTTGACCAGGAGCAGGGGTTATGCAGAGCACATCCTGGCCACACAGAGATGGGAATGATGACCAGGAGCTGCAGGGGTTATACAGAGAACACCCTGGCCACACAGAGATGGGAATGTTGACCAGGAGATGCAGGGGTTATACAGAGCACACCCTGGCCACACACAGATGGGAATGTTGACCAGGAGCTGCTTGGGTTTGACAGAGCACACCCTGGCCACACAGAGATGGGAATGTTGACCAGGAGCAGGGGTATACAGAGCACAACCTCGCCACACAGAGATGGGAATGTTGACCAGGAGCTGCTGGGGTTATACAGAGCACACCCTGGCCACACAGAATTGGGAATGTTGACCAGGAGCTGCTGGGGTTACACAGAGCACACCCTGGACACACAGAGATGGGAATGTTGACCAGGAGCTGCTGGGGATATACAGAGCACACCCTGGCCACACAGAGATGGGAATGTTGACCTGGAGCTGCTGGGGTTACACAGAGCACACCCTGGACACACAGAGATGGGAATGTTGACCAGGAGCTGCTGGGGTTATACAGAGCACACCCTGGACACACAGAGATGGGAATGTTGACCAGGAGCTGCAGGGGTTATACAGAGCACACCCTGGCCACACAGAGAAGGAAATGTTGACCAGGAGAAGGGTTTATACGGAGCACACCCTGGCCACACAGAGATGGGAATGTTGACCAGGAGCTGCAGGGGTTATACAGAGCACACCCTGGCCACACCGAGATGGGAATGTTGACCAGGACCTGCAGGGGGTATACAGAGCACACCCTGGCCACACACAGATGGGAATGTTGACCAGGAGCTGCTGGGGTTATCCAGAGCACACCCTGGCCACACAGAGATGGGAATGTTGACCAGGACCTGCAGGGGGTATACAGAGCACACCCTGGCCACACACAGATGGGAATGTTGACCAGGAGCTGCTGGGGTTAGACAGAGCACACCCTGGCCACACACAGATGGGAATGTTGACCAGGAGCTGCTGGGGTTAGACAGAGCACACCCTGGCCACACAGAGATGGGAATGTTGACCAGGAGCAGGGGTTATGCAGAGCACATCCTGTCCACACAGAGATGGGAATGTTGACCAGGAGCTGCAGGGGTTAAACAGAGCACATCGTGGCCACACAGAGAAGGGAATGTTGACCAGGAGCAGGGTTTATACAGAGCACACCCTGGCCACACAGAGATGGGAATGTTCACCAGGAGATGCAGGGGTTATGCAGAGCACATCCTGGCCACACAGAAATGGGAATGTTGACCATGAGCTGCAGGGGTTATACAGAGCACACCCTGGCCACACAGAGATGGGAATGTTGACCAGGAGCAGGGGTTATACAGAGCACACCCTGGCCACACAGAGATGGGAATGTTGACCAGGAGATGCAGGGGTTATGCAGAGCACATCCTGGCCGCACAAAGATGGGAATGTTGACCATGAGCTGCAGGGGTTATACAGAGCACAACCTGGCCACACAGAGATGGGAATGTTGACCAGGAGCAGGGGTTATGCAGAGCACATCCTGGCCACACAGAGATGGGAATGTTGACCAGGAGCTGCAGGAGTTATACAGAGCACACCCTGGCCACACAGAGATGGGAATGTTGACCAGGAGCAGGGGTTATGCAGAGCACATCCTGGCCACACAGAGATGGGAATGTTGACCAGGAGCTGCAGGTACAGAGCACACCCTGGCCACACAGAGATGGGAATGTTGACCAGGAGATGCAGGGGTTATACAGAGCACACCCTGGCCACACACAGATGGGAATTTTGACCAGGAGATGCTGGGGTTAGACAGAGCACACCCTGGCCACACAGAGATGGGAATGTTGACCAGGAGAAGGGGTATACAGAGCACACCCTCGCCACACAGATGGGAATGTTGACCAGTAGCTGCAGGGGTTATACAGAGCACACCCTGGCCACACAGAATTGGGAATGTTGACGAGGAGCTGCAGGGGTTATACAGAGAACACCCTGGCCACACAGAGATGGGGATGTTGACCAGGAGCTGCTGTGGTTATACAGAGCACACCCTGGACACACAGAGATGGGAATGTTGACCAGGAGCTGCTGGGGTTATACAGAGCACACCCTGGACACACAGAGATGGGAATGTTGACCAGGAGCTGCAGGGGTTATACAGAGCACACCCTGGCCACACAGAGAAGGGAATGTTGACCAGAGTAGGGTTTATACAGAGCACACCCTGGCCACACAGAGATGGGAATGTTGACAAGGACCTGCAGGGGGTATACAGAGCAAACCCTGGCCACACACAGATGGGAATGTTGACCAGGAGCTGCTGGGGTTAGACAGAGCACACCCTGGCCACACACAGATGGGAATGTTGACCAGGAGCTGCTGGGGTTAGACAGAGCACACCCTGGCCACACAGAGATGGGAATGTTGACCAGGAGCAGGAGTTATGCAGAGCACCTCCTGTCCACACAGAGATGGGAATGTTGACCAGGAGCTGCAGGGGTTATACCGAGCACATCGTGGCCACACAGAGAAGGGAATGTTGACCAGGAGCAGGGTTTATACAAAGCACACCCTGGCCACACAGAGATGGGAATGTTCACCAGGAGATGCAGGGGTTATGCAGAGCACATCCTGGCCACACAGAAATGGGAATGTTGACCATGAGCTGCAGGGGTTATACAGAGCACACCCTGGCCACACAGAGATGGGAATGTTGACCAGGAGCAGGGGTTATGCAGAGCACATCCTGGCCACACAGAGATGGGAATGTTGACCAGGAGCTGCAGGGGTTATACAGAGCACATCGTGGCCACACAGAGATGCGAATGCTGACCAGGAGATGCAGGGATTATACAGAGCACACCCTGGCCACACACAGATGGGAATGTTGACCAGGCGCTGCAGGGGTTATACAGAGCACACCCTGGCCACACAGAGAAGTGAATGTTGACCAGGAGCAGGGTTTATACAGAGCACACCCTGGCCACACACAGATGGGAATGTTGAGCAGGAGCTGCAGGGGTTATACAGAGCACATCGTGGCCACACGGAGGTGTTAATGTTGACCAGGAGATGCAGGGGTTATGCAGAGCATACCCTGTCCACACAGTATGGGAATTTTGACCAGGAGCTGCAGGGGTTATACAGAGCACACCCTGGCCACACAGAGAAGGGAATGTTGACCAGGAGCAGGGGTTATACAGAGCACACTCTGACCACACAGAGATGGGAATGTTGACCAGGAGCAGGGTTTATACAGAGCACACCCTGGCCACACAGAGATGGGAATGTTGACCAGGAGCTGCAGGGGTTATACAGAGCACATCGTGGCCACACAGAGATGGGAATGTTGACCAGGAGATGCAGGGTGTATACAGAGCACACCCTGGCCACACGCTGATGGGAATGTTGACCAGGAGATGCTGGGGTTAGAAAGAGCACACCCTGGCCACACAGAGATGGGAATGTTGACGAGGAGCAGGGGCATACAGAGCACACCCTGGCCACACAGATGGGAATGTTGACCAGTAGCTGCATGGGTTATACAGAGCACACCCTGGCCACACATAATTGGGAATGTTGACCAGGAGCTGCAGGAGTTATACAGAGCACACCTTGGCCACACTGAGAAGGGATTGTTGACCAGGAGCAGGGTTTATACAGAGCACACCCTGGCCACACAGAGATGGGAATGTTCACCAGGAGATGCAGTGGTTATGCAGAGCACATCATGGCCACACAGAGATGGGAATGTTGACAATGAGCTGCAGCCGTTATACAGAGCACACCCTGGCCACACAGAGATGGGAATGTTGACCAGGAGCAGGGGTTATGCAGAGCACATCCTGGCCACACAGAGATGGGAATGTTGACCAGACGCTGCAGGGGTTATACAGAGCACATCGTGGCACACAGAGATGCGAATGTTGACCAGGCGCTGCAGGGGTTATACAGAGCATACCCTGGCCACACAGAGAAGTGAATGTTGACCAGGAGCAGGGTTAATACAGAGCACACCCTGGCCACACAGAGATGGGAATGTTGACCAGGAGATGCAGGGGTTATGCAGAGCACATCCTGGCCGCACAGAGATGGAGAATGTTGACCATGAGCTGCTGTGGTTAGACAGAGCACATCCTGGCCACACAGAGATGCGAATGTTGACCAGGAGCTGCAGGGGTTATACCGAGCATACCCTGGCCACACACAGATGGGAATGTTGACCAGGAGCTGCTGGGGTTAGACAGAGCACACCCTGGCCACACAGTATGGGAATGTTGACCAGGAGCAGGGGTTACGCAGAGCACATTCTGGCCACACAGAGATGGAAAGTTTGACCAGGAGCAGCAGGGGTTATACAGAGCACACCCTGGCCACACAGAGAAGGGAATGTTGACCAGGAGCAGGGGTTATACAGAGCACACTCTGACCACACAGAGATGGGAATGTTGACCAGGAGCAGTGTTTATACAGAGCACACCCTGGCCACACAGAGATGGGAATGTTGACCAGGAGATGCAGGGGTTATGCAGAGCACATCCTGGCCGCACAGAGATGGGAATGTTGACCATGAGCTGCAGGGGTTATACAGAGCACAACCTGGCCACACAGAGATGGGAATGTTGACCAGGAGCAGGGGTTATGCAGAGCACATCCTGTCCACACAGAGATGGGAATGATGACCAGGAGCTGCAGGGGTTATACAGAGAACACCCTGGCCACACAGAGATGGGAATGTTGACCAGGAGATGCAGGGGTTATACAGAGCACACCCTGGCCACACACAGATGGGAATGTTGACCAGGAGCTGCTTGGGTTTGACAGAGCACACCCTGGCCACACAGAGATGGGAATGTTGACCAGGAGCAGGGGTATACAGAGCACAACCTCGCCACACAGAGATGGGAATGTTGACCAGGAGCTGCTGGGGTTATACAGAGCACACCCTGGCCACACAGAATTGGGAATGTTGACCAGGAGCTGCTGGGGTTACACAGAGCACACCCTGGACACACAGAGATGGGAATGTTGACCAGGAGCTGCTGGGGATATACAGAGCACACCCTGGCCACACAGAGATGGGAATGTTGACCTGGAGCTGCTGGGGTTACACAGAGCACACCCTGGACACACAGAGATGGGAATGTTGACCAGGAGCTGCTGGGGTTATACAGAGCACACCCTGGACACACAGAGATGGGAATGTTGACCAGGAGCTGCAGGGGTTATACAGAGCACACCCTGGCCACACAGAGAAGGAAATGTTGACCAGGAGAAGGGTTTATACGGAGCACACCCTGGCCACACAGAGATGGGAATGTTGACCAGGAGCTGCAGGGGTTATACAGAGCACACCCTGGCCACACCGAGATGGGAATGTTGACCAGGACCTGCAGGGGGTATACAGAGCACACCCTGGCCACACACAGATGGGAATGTTGACCAGGAGCTGCTGGGGTTAGACAGAGCACACCCTGGCCACACACAGATGGGAATGTTGACCAGGAACTGCTGGGGTTAGACAGAGCACACCCTGGCCACACAGAGATGGGAATGTTGACCAGGAGCAGGGGTTATGCAGAGCACACCCTGGCCACACAGAGATGGGAATGTTGACCAGGAGCTGCAGGGGTTATACAGAGCACATCATGGCCACACAGAGATGGGAATGTTGACCAGGAGATGCAGGGTGTATACAGAGCACACCCTGGCCACACACAGATGGGAATGTTGACCAGGAGATGCTGGGGTTAGAAAGAGCACACCCTGGCCACACAGAGATGGGAATGTTGTCCAGGAGCTGCAGGGGTTATACAGAGCACACCCTGGCCACACAGAGAAGGGATTGTTGACCAGGAGCAGGGTTTATACAGAGCACACCCTGGCCACACAGAGATGGGAATGTTCACCAGGAGATGCAGGGGTTATGCAGAGCACATCATGGCCACACAGAGATGGGAATGTTGACATTGAGCTGCAGGCGTTATACAGAGCACACCCTGGCCACACAGAGATGGGAATGTTGACCAGGAGCAGGGGTTATGCTGAGCACATCCTGGCCACACAGAGATGGGAATGTTGACCAGACGCTGCAGGGGTTATACAGAGCACATCGTGGCACACAGAGATGCGAATGTTGACCAGGCGCTGCAGGGATTATACAGAGCACACCCTGGCCACACAGAGAAGTGAATGTTGACCAGGAGCAGGGTTAATACAGAACACACCCTGGCCACACAGAGATGGGAATGTTGACCAGGAGATGCAGGGGTTATGCAGAGCACATCCTGGCCACACAGAGATGGGAATGTTGACCATGAGCTGCTGTGGTTAGACAGAGCACATCCTGGCCACACAGAGATGCGAATGTTGACCAGGAGCTGCAGGGGTTATACCGAGAATACCCTGGCCACACACAGATGGGAATGTTGACCAGGAGCTGCTGGGGTTAGACAGAGCACACCCTGGCCACACAGTATGGGAATGTTGACCAGGAGCAGGGGTATACAGAGCACACCCTGGCCACACAGAGATGGAAAATTTGACCAGGAGCAGCAGGGGTTATACAGAGCACACCCTGGCCACACAGAGAAGGGAATGTTGACCAGGAGCAGGGGTTATACAGAGCACACTCTGACCACACAGAGATGGGAATGGTGACCAGGAGCAGTGTTTATACAGAGCACACCCTGGCCACACAGAGATGGGAATGTTGACCAGGAGATGCAGGGGTTATGCAGAGCACATCCTGGCCGCACAGAGATGGGAATGTTGACCATGAGCTGCAGGGGTTATACAGAGCACAACCTGGCCACACAGAGATGGGAATGTTGACCAGGAGCAGGGGTTATGCAGAGCACATCCTGGCCACACAGAGATGGGAATGTCGACCTGGAGCTGCAGGGGTTATACAGAGCACACCCTGGCCACACAGAGATGGGAATGTTGAACAGGAGATGCAGGGGTTATACAGAGCACACCCTGGCCACACACAGATGGGAATGTTGACCAGGAGCTGCTGGGGTTAGACAGAGCACACCCTGGCCACACAGAGATGGGAATGTTGACCAGGAGTAGGGGTATACAGAGCACACCCTCGCCACACAGATGTGAATGTTGACCAGTAGCTGCAGTGGTTATACAGAGCACACCCTGGCCACACAGAATTGGGAATGTTGACGAGGAGCTGCAGGGGTTATACAGAGCACACCCTGGCCACACAGAGATGGGAATGTTGACCAGGAGCTGCTGGGGTTATACAGAGCACACCCTGGACACACAGAGATTGGAATGTTGACCAGGAGCTGCAGGGGTTATACAGAGCCCACCCTGGCTTCACATAGATGGGAATGTTGACCAGGAGCTGCTGGGGTTAGACAGAGCACACCCTGGCCACACAGAGATGGGAATGTTGAGCAGGAGCAGGGGTTATGCAGAGCACATCCTGGCCACACAGAGATGGGAATGTTGACCAGGAGCTGCAGGGGTTATACAGAGCACACCGTGGCCACACAGAGAAGGGAATGTTGACCAGGAGCAGGGTTTATATAAAGCACACCCTGGCCACACAGAGATGGGAATGTTCACCAGGAGATGCAGGGGTTTTGCAGAGAACATCCTGGCCACACAGAGGTGGGAATGTTGACCAGGCGCTGCAGGGGTTTTACAGAGCACACCCTGGCCACACAGAGAAGGGAATGTTGACCAGGAGCAGGGTTTATTCAGAGCACACCCTGGCCATACACAGATGGGAATGTTGACCAGGAGCTGCAGGGGTTATACAGAGCACATCTTGGCCACACAGAGATGGGAATGTTGACCAGGAGATGCAGGGGTTATGCAGAGAACATCCTGGCCACACAGAGATGGGAATGTTGACCATGAGCTGCTGGAGTTAGACAGAGCACATCCTAGCCACACAGAGATGCGAATGTTGACCAGGAGCAGGGGTATACAGAGCACACCCTGTCCACATAGAGATGGGAATGTTGACCAGGAGCTGCTGGGGTTATACAGAGCACACCCTGGCCACACAGAGATGGGAATGTTGACCAGGAGATGCAGGGGTTATGCAGAGCACATCCTGGCCACACAGAGAAGGGAATGTTGACCAGGAGCAGGGGTTAGACAGAGCACACTCAGACCACACAGAGATGGGAATGTTGACCAGGAGCAGGGGTTATGCAGAGCACATTCTGGCCACACAGAGATGGGAATTTTGACCAGGAGCTGCAGTTGTTATACAGAGCACACCCTGGCCACACAGAGAAGGGAATGTTGACCAGGAGCAGGGGTTATACAGAGCACACTCAGACCACACAGAGATGGGAATGTTGACCAGGAGCAGGGGTTATGCAGAGCACATCCTGGCCACAGAGAGATGGGAATGTTGACCAGGAGCTGCAGGGGTTATACAGAGCACATCGTGTCCACACAGAGATGGGAATGTTGACCAGGAGATGCAGGGGTTATACAGAGCACACACTGGCCACACACAGATGGAAATGTTGACCAGGAGCTGCTGGGGTTAGACAGAGCACTCCCTGGCCACACAGAGATGGGAATGTTGACCAGGAGCAGGGGTATACAGAGCACATCCTGGCCACACAGATGGGAATGTTGACCTCTAGCTGCAGGGGTTATACAGAGCACACCCTGGCCACACAGAGATGGGAATGTTGACCAGGAGCAGGGTTTATACAGAGCACACCCTGGCCACACAGAGATGGGAATGTTGACCAGGAGATGCAGGGGTTATGCAGAGCACATCCTGGCCACACAGAGCTGGGAATGTTGACCATGAGCTGCAGGGGTTATACAGAGCACATCGTGGCCACACAGAGATGCGAATGTTGACCAGGAGATGCAGTGGTTATACAGAGCACACCCTGGCCACACACAGATGGGAATGTTGACCCGGCGCTGCAGGGGTTATACAGAGCACACCCTGGCCACACAGAGAAGGGAATGTTGACCAGGAGCAGGGTTTATACAGAGCACACCCTGGCCACACACAGATGGGAATGTTGACCAGGAGCTGCAGGGGTTATACAGAGCACATCGTGGCCACACAGAGATGGGAATGTTGACCAGGAGATGCAGGGGTTATGCAGAGAACATCCTGGCCACACAGAGATGGGAATGTTGACCATGAGCTGCTGGAGTTAGACAGAGCACATCCTGGCCACACAGAGATGCGAATGTTGACCAGGAGCTGCAGGGGTTATACAGAGCATATCCTGGCCACACACAGATGGGAATGTTGACCAGGAGCTGCTGGGGTTAGACAGAGCACACCCTGGCCACACAGTATGGGAATGTTGACCAGGAGCAGGGGTATACAGAGCACACCCTGGCCACACAGAGATGGGAATGTTGTCCAGGAGCTGCTGGGGTTATACAGAGCACACCCTGGCCACACAGAGATGGGAATGTTGACCAGGAGATGCAGGGGTTATACCGAGCACACCCTGGCCACACACAGATGGGAATGTTGACCAGGAGCTGCTGGGGTTAGACAGAGCACACCCTGGCCAGACAGAGATGGGAATGTTGACCAGGAGCTGCTGGGGTTATACAGAGCACACCCTGGACACACATAGATTGGAATGTTGACCAGGAGCTGCATGGGTTATGGAGAGCACATCCTGGCCACACAGAGATGGGACTGTTGACCATGAGCTGCAGGGGTTATCCAGAGCACACCCTGGCCACACAGAGATGGGAATGTTGACCAGGAGCTGCAGGGGTTATACAGAGCACACCCTGGCCACACAGAGATGGGAATGTTGACCAGGAGCTGCAGGGGTTATACAGAGCACACCCTGGCCACACACAGATGGGAATGTTGACCAGGAGATGCAGGGGTTATGCAGAGCACATCCTGGCCGCACAGAGATGGGAATGTTGACCAGGAGATGCAGGGGTTATACAGAGAACAACCTGGCCACACAGAGATGGGAATGTTGACCAGGAGCAGGGGTTATGCAGAGCACATCCTGGCCACACAGAGATGGGAATGTTGACCAGGAGCAGGGGTATACAGAGCACACCCTCGCCACACAGATGGGAATGTTTACCAGTAGCTGCAGTGGTTATACAGAGCACACCCTGGCCACACAGAATTGGGAATGTTGACGAGGAGCTGCAGGGGTTATACAGAGCACACCCTGGCCACACAGAGATGGGAATGTTGACCAGGAGCTGCTGGGGTTATACAGAGCACACCCTGGACACACAGAGATTGGAATGTTGACCAGGAGCTGCAGGGGTTATACAGAGCACACCCTGGCCACACGCAGATGGGAATGTTGACCAGGAGCTGCTGGGGTTAGACAGAGCACATCCTGGCCACACACAGATGGGAATGTTGACCAGGTGCTGCTGGGGTTAGACAGAGCACACCCTGGCCACACAGAGATGGGTATGTTGACCAGGAGCAGGGGTTATGCAGAGCACATCCTGGCCACACAGAGATGGGAATGTTGACCAGGAGCTGCAGGGGTTATACAGAGCACACCGTGGCCACACAGAGAAGGGAATGTTGACCAGGAGCAGGGTTTATACAAAGCACACCCTGGCCACACAGAGATGGGAATGTTGACCAGGAGATGCAGGGGTTCTCCAGAGCACACCCTGGCCACACACAGATGGAAATGTTGACCAGGAGCTGCTGGGGTTAGACAGAGCACTCCCTGGCCACACAGAGATGGGAATGTTGACCAGGAGCAGGGGTATACAGAGTACACAGACCACACAGAGATGGGAATGTTGACCAGGAGCAGGGGTTATGCAGAGCACATTCTGGCCACACAGAGATGGGAATGTTGACCAGGAGCTGCAAGGGTTATACAGAGCACATCGTGTCCACACAGAGATGGGAATGTTGACCAGGAGATGCAGGGGTTCTCCAGAGCACACCCTGGCCACACACAGATGGAAATGTTGACCAGGAGCTGCTGGGGTTAGACAGAGCACTCCCTGGCCACACAGAGATGGGAATGTTGACCAGGGGCAGGGCTATACAGAGCACATCCTGGCCACACAGAGATGGGAATGTTGACCAGGAGCTGCTGGGGTTAGACAGAGCACTCCCTGGCCACACAGAGATGGGAATGTTGACCAGGAGCAGGGGTATACAGAGCACATCCTGGCCACACAGAGATGGGAATGTTGACCAGGAGATGCAGGGGTTATGCAGAGCACATCCTGGCCACACAGAGCTGGGAATGTTGACCATGAGCTGCAGGGGTTATACAGAGCACATCGTGGCCACACAGAGATGGGAATGTTGACCAGGAGATGCAGAGGTTATACAGAGCACACCCTGGCCACACAGAGATGGGAATGTTGATCAGGAGCAGGGGTTATGCAGAGCACATCCTGGCCACACAGAAATGGGAATGTTGACCATGAGCTGCAGGGGATATACAGAGCACATCGTGGCCACACAGAGATGGGAATGTTGACCAGGAGATGCAGAGGTTATACAGAGCACACACTGGCCACACAGAAATGGGAATGTTGACCAGGAGATGCAGGGGTTATGCAGAGCACATCCTGGCCACACAGAGCTGGGAATGTTGACCATGAGCTGCAGGGGTTATACAGAGCACATCGTGGCCACACAGAGATGGGAATGTTGACCAGGAGATGCAGAGGTTATATAGAGCACACCCTGGCCACACAGAGATGGGAATGTTGATCAGGAGCAGGGGTTATGCAGAGCACAACCTGGCCACACAGCAATGGGAATGTTGACCATGAGCTGCAGGGGATATACAGAGCACATCGTGGCCACACAGAGATGGGAATGTTGACCAGGAGATGCAGAGGTTATACAGAGCACACCCTGGCCACACAGAGATGGGAATGTTGACCAGGAGCAGGGGTATACAGAGAACACCCTGGCCACACAGATGGGAATGTTGACCATGAGCTGCAGGGGCTATACAGAGCACACCTTGGCCACACAGAGATTGGAATGTTGACCAGGAGCAGGGGTTATACCGAGCACATCGTGGCCACACAGAGATGGGAATGTTGACCAGGAGATGCAGGGGTTATACAGAGCACGCCCTGGCCACACACAGAGATGGGAATGTTGACCAGGAGATGCAGGTGTTATACAGAGCACACCCTGGCCACACAGATGGGAATGTTGACCAGTAGCTGCTGTGGTGATACAGAGCACACCGTGGCCACACAGATGGGAATGTTGACCATGAGCTGCAGGGGTTATACAGAGCACACCCTGGCCACACAGAGATGGGAATGTTGACCAGGAGCAGGGGTTATGCAGAGCACACTCAGACCACACAGAGATGGGAATGTTGACCAGGAGCAGGGGTTATGCAGAGCACATCCTGGCCACAGAGAGATGGGAATGTTGACCAGGAGCTGCAGGGGTTATACAGAGCACATCGTGTCCACACAGAGATGGGAATGTTGACCAGGAGATGCAGGGGTTATACAGAGCACACCCTGGCCACACACAGATGGAAATGTTGACCAGGAGCTGCTGGGGTTAGACAGAGCACTCCCTGGCCACACAGAGATGGGAATGTTGACCAGGAGCAGGGGTATACAGAGCACATCCTGGCAACACAGATGGGAATGTTGACCAGGTGCTGCTGGGGTTAGACAGAGCACACCCTGGCCACACAGAGATGGGTATGTTGACCAGGAGCAGGGGTTATGCAGAGCACAACCTGGCCACACAGAGATGGGAATGTTGACCAGGAGCTGCAGGGGTTATACAGAGCACACCGTGGCCACACAGAGAAGGGAATGTTGACCAGGAGCAGGGTTTATACAAAGCACACCCTGGCCACACAGAGATGGGAATGTTGACCAGGAGATGCAGGGGTTCTCCAGAGCACACCCTGGCCACACACAAATGGAAATGTTGACCAGGAGCTGCTGGGGTTAGACAGAGCACTCCCTGGCCACACAGAGATGGGAATGTTGACCAGGAGCAGGGGTATACAGAGCACACAGACCACACAGAGATGGGAATGTTGACCAGGAGCTGCAAGGGTTATACAGAGCACATCGTGTCCACACAGAGATGGGAATGTTGACCAGGAGATGCAGGGGTTCTCCAGAGCACACCCTGGCCACACACAGATGGAAATGTTGACCAGGAGCTGCTGGGGTTAGACAGAGCACTCCCTGGCCACACAGAGATGGGAATGTTGACCAGGAGCAGGAGTATACAGAGCACATCCTGGCCACACAGAGATGGGAATGTTGACCAGGAGATGCAGGGGTTATGCAGAGCACATCCTGGCCACACAGAGCTGGGAATGTTGACCATGAGCTGCAGGGGTTATACAGAGCACATCGTGGCCACACAGAGATGGGAATGTTGACCAGGAGATGCAGAGGTTATACAGAGCACACCCTGGCCACACAGAGATGGGAATGTTGATCAGGAGCAGGGGTTATGCAGAGCACATCCTGGCCACACAGAAATGGGAATGTTGACCATGAGCTGCAGGGGATATACAGAGCACATCGTGGCCACACAGAGATGGGAATGTTGACCAGGAGATGCAGAGGTTATACAGAGCACACCCTGGCCACACAGAAATGGGAATGTTGACCAGGAGATGCAGGGGTTATGCAGAGCACATCCTGGCCACACAGAGCTGGGAATGTTGACCAGGAGATGCAGAGGTTATACAGAGCACACCCTGGCCACACAGAGATGGGAATGTTGACCAGGAGCAGGGGTATACAGAGAACACCCTGGCCACACAGATGGGAATGTTGACCATGAGCTGCAGGGGCTATACAGAGCACACCTTGGCCACACAGAGATGGGAATGTTGACCAGGAGCAGGAGTTATACCGAGCACATCGTGGCCACACAGAGATGGGAATGTTGACCAGGAGATGCAGGGGTTATACAGAGCACGCCCTGGCCACACACAGAGATGGGAATGTTGACCAGGAGATGCAGGTGTTATACAGAGCACACCCTGGCCACACAGATGGGAATGTTGACCAGTAGCTGCTGTGGTGATACAGAGCACACCGTGACCACACAGATGGGAATGTTGACCATGAGCTGCAGGGGTTATACAGAGCACACCCTGGCCACACAGAGATGGGAATGTTGACCAGGAGCAGGGGTTATGCAGAGCACACTCAGACCACACAGAGATGGGAATGTTGACCAGGAGCAGGGGTTATGCAGAGCACATCCTGGCCACAGAGAGATGGGAATGTTGACCAGGAGCTGCAGGGGTTATACAGAGCACATCGTGTCCACACAGAGATGGGAATGTTGACCAGGAGATGCAGGGGTTATACAGAGCACACCCTGGCCACACACAGATGGAAATGTTGACCAGGAGCTGCTGGGGTTAGACAGAGCACTCCCTGGCCACACAGAGATGGGAATGTTGACCATGAGCAGGGGTATACAGAGCACATCCTGGCAACACAGATGGGAATGTTGACCAGGTGCTGCTGGGGTTAGACAGAGCACACCCTGGCCACACAGAGATGGGTATGTTGACCAGGAGCAGGGGTTATGCAGAGCACATCCTGGCCACACAGAGATGGGAATGTTGACCAGGAGCTGCAGGGGTTATACAGAGCACACCGTGGCCACACAGAGAAGGGAATGTTGACCAGGAGCAGGGTTTATACAAAGCACACCCTGGCCACACAGAGATGGGAATGTTGACCAGGAGATGCAGGGGTTCTCCAGAGCACACCCTGGCCACACACAGATGGAAATGTTGACCAGGAGCTGCTGGGGTTAGACAGAGCACTCCCTGGCCACACAGAGATGGGAATGTTGACCAGGAGCAGGGGTATACAGAGCACACAGACCACACAGAGATGGGAATGTTGACCAGGAGCAGGGGTTATGCAGAGCACATTCTGGCCACACAGAGATGGGAATGTTGACCAGGAGCTGCAAGGGTTATACAGAGCACATCGTGTCCACACAGAGATGGGAATGTTGACCAGGAGATGCAGGGGTTCTCCAGAGCACACCCTGGCCACACACAGATGGAAATGTTGACCAGGAGCTGCTGGGGTTAGACAGAGCACTCCCTGGCCACACAGAGATGGGAATGTTGACCAGGAGCAGGGGTATACAGAGCACATCCTGGCCACACAGAGATGGGAATGTTGACCAGGAGATGCAGGGGTTATGCAGAGCACATCCTGGCCACACAGAGCTGGGAATGTTGACCATGAGCTGCAGGGGTTATACAGAGCACATCGTGGCCACACAGAGATGGGAATGTTGACCAGGAGATGCAGAGGTTATACAGAGCACACCCTGGCCACACAGAGATGGGAATGTTGATCAGGAGCAGGGGTTATGCAGAGCACATCCTGGCCACACAGAAATGGGAATGTTGACCATGAGCTGCAGGGGATATACAGAGCACATCGTGGCCACACAGAGATGGGAATGTTGACCAGGAGATGCAGAGGTTATACAGAGCACACCCTTGCCACACAGAAATGGGAATGTTGACCAGGAGATGCAGGGGTTATGCAGAGCACATCCTGGCCACACAGAGCTGGGAATGTTGACCATGAGCTGCAGGGGTTATACAGAGCACATCGTGGCCACACAGAGATGGGAATGTTGACCAGGAGATGCAGAGGTTATACAGAGCACACCCTGGCCACACAGAGATGGGAATGTTGATCAGGAGCTGGGGTTATGCAGAGCACAACCTGGCCACACAGCAATGGGAATGTTGACCATGAGCTGCAGGGGATATACAGAGCACATCGTGGCCACACAGAGATGGGAATGTTGACCAGGAGATGCAGAGGTTATACAGAGCACACCCTGGCCACACAGAGATGGGAATGTTGACCAGGAGCAGGGGTATACAGAGAACACCCTGGCCACACAGATGGGAATGTTGACCATGAGATGCAGGGGCTATACAGAGCACACCTTGGCCACACAGAGATGGGAATGTTGACCAGGAGCAGGGGTTATACCGAGCACATCGTGGCCACACAGAGATGGGAATGTTGACCAGGAGATGCAGGGGTTATACAGAGCACGCCCTGGCCACACACAGAGATGGGAATGTTGACCAGGAGATGCAGGTGTTATACAGAGCACACCCTGGCCACACAGATGGGAATGTTGACCAGTAGCTGCTGTGGTGATACAGAGCACACCGTGGCCACACAGATGGGAATGTTGACCATGAGCTGCAGGGGTTATACAGAGCACACCCTGGCCACACAGAGATGGGAATGTTGACCAGGAGCAGGGGTTATGCAGAGCACACTCAGACCACACAGAGATGGGAATGTTGACCAGGAGCAGGGGTTATGCAGAGCACATCCTGGCCACAGAGAGATGGGAATGTTGACCAGGAGCTGCAGGGGTTATACAGAGCACATCGTGTCCACACAGAGATGGGAATGTTGACCAGGAGATGCAGGGGTTATACAGAGCACACCCTGGCCACACACAGATGGAAATGTTGACCAGGAGCTGCTGGGGTTAGACAGAGCACACCCTGGCCACACAGAGAAGGGAATGTTGACCAGGAGCAGGGTTTATACAGAGCACACCCTGGCCACACACAGATGGGAATGTTGACCAGGAGCTGCAGGGGTTATACAGAGCACATCCTGGCCACACAGAGATGCGAATGTTGACCAGGAGCTGCAGGGGTTATACAGAGCATACCCTGGCCACACACAGATGGGAATGTTGACCAGGAGCTGCTGGGGTTAGATAGAGCACACCCTGGCCACACAGTATGGGAATGTTGACCAGGAGCAGGGATATACAGAGCACACCCTGGCCACACAGAGATGGGAATGTTGTCCAGGAGCTGCTGGGGTTATACAGAGCACGCCCTGGCCACACAGAGATGGGAATGTTGACCAGGAGATGCAGGGGTTATGCAGAGCACATCCTGGCCACACAGAGATGGGAATGTTGACCATGAGCTGCAGGGTTTATACAGAGCACACCCTGGCCACACACAGATGGGAATGTTGACCAGGAGCAGGGGTTATGCAGAGCACATTCTGGCCACACAGAGATGGGAATTTTGACCAAGAGCTGCAGTTGTTATACAGAGCACACCCTGGCCACACAGAGAAGGGAATGTTGACCAGGAGCAGGGGTTATACAGAGCACACTCAGACCACACAGAGATGGGAATGTTGACCAGGAGCTGCAGGGGTTATACAGAGCACATCGTGTCCACACAGAGATGGGAATGTTGACCAGGAGCTGCTGGGGTTAGACAGAGCACTCCCTGGCCACACAGAGATGGGAATGTTGACCAGGAGCAGGGGTATACAGAGCACATCCTGGCCACACAGATGGGAATGTTGACCTCTAGCTGCAGGGGTTATACAGAGCACACCCTGGCCACACAGAGATGGGAATGTTGACCAGGAGCAGGGTTCATACAGAGCACACCCTGGCCACACAGAGATGGGAATGTTGACCAGGAGATGCAGGGGTTTTGCAGAGCACATCCTGGCCACACAGAGCTGGGAATGTTGACCATGGGCTGCAGGGGTTATACAGAGCACATCGTGGCCACACAGAGATGGGAATGTTGACCAGGAGATGCAGAGGTTATACAGAGCACACCCTGGCCACACAGAGATGGGAATGTTGATCAGGAGCAGGGGTTATGCAGAGCACATCCTGGCCACACAGAAATGGGAATGTTGACCATGAGCTGCAGGGGATATACAGAGCACATCGTGGCCACACAGAGATGGGAATGTTGACCAGGAGATGCTGAGGTTATACAGAGCACACCCTGGCCACACAGAGATGGGAATGTTGACCAGGAGATGCAGGGGTTATGCAGAGCACATCCTGGCCACACAGAGCTGGGAATGTTGACCATGAGCTGCAGGGGTTATACAGAGCACATCGTGGCCACACAGAGATGGGAATGTTGACCAGGAGATGCAGAGGTTATACAGAGCACACCCTGGCCACACAGAGATGGGAATGTTGATCAGGAGCAGGGGTTATGCAGAGCACATCCTGGCCACACAGAAATGGGAATGTTGACCATGAGCTGCAGGGGATATACAGAGCACATCGTGGCCACACAGAAATGGGAATGTTGACCATGAGCTGCAGGGGATATACAGAGCACATCGTGGCCACACAGGGATGGGATTGCTGACCAGGAGATGCAGAGGTTATACAGAGCACACCCTGGCCACACAGAGATGGGAATGTTGAACAGGAGCAGGGGTATACAGAGAACACCCTGGCCACACAGATGGGAATGTTGACCAGTAGCTGCAGGGGTTATACAGAGCACACTCTGACCTCTGTGCTGTATATAGTTGATCATTTCCTTCTCAATAATCCCAGGGAGCAGGAGTCAGGCAGTGTGGCCTCGGGAGCCCCCTTTTAAAAAGCTGTTTCAGTGACCTCTGTGCCTGTATGTCGTTCGCATTTACTGCACAATAATCCCTGGGAGCAGGGGACAGGAAGTGTGGTCCGGGAGCCCCCAATTAAAAAGCTGTTTCACAGACCTCTGTGCTGTATATAGTTAACCATTTACTGCTCAATAATCCCTGGGAGCAGTGGACAGGCAGTGTGGCCTCGGGAGCCCCCAATTAAAAAGCTGTGTCAGAGAACTCTGTGCCTGTATATAGTTAACCATTTACTGCTCAATAATCCCTGGGAGCAGGGGTCAGGCAGTGTGGCCTCGGGAGCCCCCAATTAAAAAGCTGTTTCAGAGACCTCTGTGCTGTATATAGTTAACCATTTACTGCTCAATAATCCCTGGGAGCAGGGGACAGGCAGTGTGGCCTCGGGAGCCACCAATTAAAAAGCTGTTTCAGAGACCTCTGTGCTGTGTACAGTTAACCATTTACTACTCAATAATCCCTGGGGGCAGGGGACAGGCAGTGTGGTCGGGAGCTCCCAATTAAAAAGCTCTTTCAGAGACCTCTGTTACGGTGTATAGTTAACCATTTACTTCCTGTCAATTATCCCTGGGAGCAGGGGTCAGGCAGTGTTATCCTCGAAAGCCTCCAATTAAAAACTGTTTCAGAGACCTCTGTGCCTGTATATAGTTAACCATTTACTGCTCAATAATCCCTGGGAGCAGGGGACAGGCAGTGTTGCTCCGGGAGCCCACGATTAAAAAGCTGTTTCAGAGACCTCTGTGCTGTGTATAGTTAACCATTTCCTTCTCAATAATCCCTGTGAACAGGGGACTATCAGTGTGGTCCGGTAGCCCCCAGTTAAAAAGCTGTTTCAGTGACCTTTGTGCTGTTTTTCATTAACCATTTCCTTCTCAATAATTCCAGGGAGCACGGGTCAGGCAGTGTGGCCTCGGGAACATCCAATTAAAAAGCTGTTTCAGAGACCTCTGTGCTTTATATAGTTAACCATTTACTTCTCAATAATCCCTGGGAGCAGGGGACAGGCAGTATGGTCGGGAGCTCCCAATTAAAAAGCTCTTTCAGAGACCTCTGTTACTGTGTATAGTTAACCATTTACTTCCTCTCAATTATCCCTGGGAGCAGGGAGCAGGCAGTGTGGTCTGGGAGCCCCCAATTAAAAAGCTGTTTCAGAGACCTCTTTGCTGAATATAGTTAACCATTTACTGCTCAATAATCCCTGGGAGCAGGGGACAGGCAGTGTGGCCACGGGAGCCCCCAATTAAAAAGCTGTATCAGAGATCTCTGTGCTGTATATAGTTAAACATTTACTGCTCAATAATCCGTGGGAGCAGGGGACAGGCAGTGTCTCCGGGAGACCCCAATTAAAAAGCTGTTTCAGTGACCTCTGTGCTGTATATAGTTAACCATTTACTACTCAATAATCCCTGGGAGCAGGGGGCAGGCAGTGTGGCTCCGGGAGCCCCCAATTAAAAAGCTGTTTCAGTGACCTTTTGTGCTGTACAAGGTTAACCATTTACTTCTCAATAATCCCTGGGAGCAGGGGACAGTCAGTGTGGCTCCGGGAGACCCAATTAAAAATCTGTTTCAGAGACCTCTGTGCTGTATATAGTGAACCATTTACTGTTCAATAATCACTGGGAGCAGGAGGCAGGCAGTGTGGCTCCGGGAGAACCCAATTAAAAAGCTGTTTCAGTGACCTCTGTGCTGTGTATAGTTAACCATTTACTGCTCAATAATCCCTGTGAGCAGGGGGCAGGCAGTGTGGCCTCGGGAGCCCCCAATTAAAAAGCTGTTTCAGGGACCTCTGTGCTGCGTATAGTTAACCATTTACTGCTCAATAATCCCTGGTGGCAGGGGACAGGCAGTGTGGCCTCGTGATCTCCCCAGTTAAAAAGCTGTTTCAGAGACCTCTGTGCTGTATATAGTTAACCATTTACTGCTCAATAATCCCTGGTGGCAGGGGACAGGCAGTGTGGCCTCGGGATCTCCCCAGTTAAAAATCTGCTTCAGTGACCTCTGTGCTGTATATAGTTAACCATTTACTGCTCAATATTCCCTGGGAGTGACGAATGTGATATAAAATAGTTACTTTAGAGATATTAGTTACTGTAATGTAGAGATAGGCCAGTCTCATTCTGGTGAGTTCACAGACAAAGGATTTCAGACCGCATGGCAAAGCAAGGAGGAGGTGTGTCCACCAAAGGAGGAGAAAAGGATGCTGGGTAATAGGGGCCAGAGGAAATGAATGGAAGTGAGCCAATCAGAATGTATGGCCAGGTCAGGAGGGGTATAGGATGACCTACGGGAATCGTGTATGTGAAACTTGATACCATTTGATTTTATTTGCAGAAATCCCTTTGTCTCTTTGTTCATTCGCTTTCCGGGGTGTAGGAGACTGGATGTGTCCTATGGTTCTGTGAAATGAATCAGGCTTGCAAGCCAAATAAAATAACTAATGCTGTACCTGCAAATCCATCTCGACTTTTATTGAGGCCAGACTGACGGGTAAAGAAATTTGTATTTTGCAATTTGGTGCCGGAAACCCGGGATTTCTCAAGACGGTTCTGACCAACCGCGAAATCAGAATTAGACTGGTTATGAACAGGGAGAGTTGGAAGAAGGGGCCCACAATGTATAGCTGGAAAATGACCGTGCATTGCTTTTTCCCCTCTTCTTATCGTCTGATTAGTCTGGTCACTCGCGGTTGGTACGGAGAGATCGTCTCGACGAAATAATATGTCAGTCTGGGGATTAGAAAATTAAACTGATGGGATGTCATAATTGATAGTTCAGTTTTGGGTTAATTGTGTTGTTGACGACTGATGTGACTTCAGCAGATGAGGGTTCAGTTAAATAAGTGTTTTTAAATCTGAAGATGGTTCAACTCCATGTGTGAGTTCTGATTCGGCTTGGGTTAGGTTTTGGGTTGATGGGACATCTAAAACGATGATTCAATTCCATGTAAGTGTTTTTAAGGCTGATGGGACTTCAGTAGATGAAGGTTCAGTTAAGTAAGTGTTCTTAAGGCTGATGGGACTTCAGTAGATGAAGGTTCAGTTCAGTGTTTTTAAATCTGAAGATGATTCAATTCCATGTGTGAGTGTTTTAAATCTATAATTGATTAAGCTAAAATTGTATCCTTGGACTGTGGTGGCGAAAAACGCAGTTCTGAGGACTAGTTGAGATTGTGGGGAATTGCTTGGATAAATTTCAAGACAAAGAACATCCATAGAGCTGGATGCTGCATGTTGGTTGAAGCAGAAGTCTCTCAAAGGGTTAACAGCAGCAGCCAAAGTTAAAGACGACAGACAGTGCTTCTCACTCAGGCCTTGAGATAACAGCAGCAGCCTGTAGTGTAATCGGATACCTTTCCTTTGAGTCAGTGAACTCCAGCAAAGTTACGTTTTGAAATAATTAAAGGAAACCAGTGGGTTTCTCCACCTCTTTGATAAAAGTTATTATTTTCGAAAGCAATTGATTGAAATTGCCAGAATCTTAAGTTTTACTGACTTGAAATAATGTTTATCTCATTTTATTTGTGAATTAACAGAAACTTAAAGAAACTCACTGACACCATTTTAAAAAGTGTAAATCTGGAGATGACAGTTGACTTTGCCCCGGTATACATCACCGCAGCTAACTGCTCCCTCATTGATAGCAGCCAACATTTTTGAGAATGTAAGAAAAACTTGTGAAAAGAAAAATTGTTAAGATAAAGAATTAATTAAGTTGCAAATGTTATACAAGTTTGTGTTAAGCAAATCGTAAATTTAGTTCTGAGTTGAGATCAGAGCTAAGCTTGCAAGTTGCAGTAATTCAATTTGAATTTTCAAACATTTTAAGTTTTAAAAGAACACTGTTAGAACCTTTTCAATCATTTTGCCAAGGAGCAAAAAATTGCCATTGGTTATAGATAAGCAAATAAAAATATATATATATAATTTAAAAAAAGAAAGAGCCAAAGTATGAAAGCTAAAGAGTTAATTAGATTATGGAGACAATATTGTCACGAGGAAAGAGATAGGATCATGTTATCAAGTTGGCAGGACAATGCCCTTAAAATGGGAATTCCAATTAGTGAACAGGGTAACAAAAAAACATTACAGGTCTTGAAAAAGGAATGTGCATTCAAAAAACGCGCAAGTAGAGGCAGGAAAGGCTCGGGTCAAACAAAAGATGGGCTACATAGTTCAATGGCTGGCCTTGAATTGACAGAAAATGACCAATTCGATAATTTGAAAATGTCAGGATAGTAAGGAGGGCTGTTGTCGGCTGCAAAGAAACATAGATAGGATGCAGAGCTGGGCTGAGAAGTGGCAGATGGAGTTTAAACCTGAAAAGTGTGAGGTTGTCCATTTTGGAAGGACAAATATGAATGCGGAATACAGGGTTAACGGTAGAGTTCTTGGCAATGTGGAGGAGCAGAGAGATCTTGGGGTCTATGTTCATACATCTTTGAAAGTTGCCACTCAAGTGGATAGAGCTGTGAAGAAGGCCTATGGTGTGCTCGCGTTCATTAACAGAGGGATTGAATTTAAGAGCCGTGAGGTGACGATGCAGCTGTACAAAACTTTGGTAAGGCCACATTTGGAGTACTGTGTACAGTTCTGGTCACCTCATTTTAGGAAGGATGTGGAAGCTTTGGAAAAGGTGCAAAGGAGATTTACCAGGATGTTACCTGGAATGGAGAGTAGGTCTTACGAGGAAAGGTTGAGGGTGCTAGGCCTTTTCTCATTAGAACGGAGAAGGATGAGGGGCGACTTGATAGAGGTTTATAAGATGATCAGGGGAACAGATAGAGTAGACAGTCAGAGACTTTTTCCCCGGGTGGAATAAACCATTACAAGGGGACATAAATTTAAGGTGAAAGGTGGAAGATATAGGAGGGATATCAGAGGTAGGTTCTTTACCCAGAGAGTAGTGGGGGCATGGAATGCACTGCCTGTGGAAGTAGTTGAGTAGGAAACATTAGGGACCTTCAAGCAGCTATTGGATAGGTACATGGATTACGGTAAAATTATATAGTGTAGATTTATTAGTTCTTAAGGGCAGCACGGTAGCATTGTGGATAGCACAATTGCTTCACAGCTCCAGGGTCCCAGGTTTGATTCCGGCTTGGGTCACTGTCTGTGCGGAGTCTGCACGTCCTCCCCGTGCCTGCGTGGGTTTCCTCCGGGTGCTCCGATTTCCTCCCACAGTCCAAAGATGTGCAGGGTAGGTGGATTGGCCATGATAAATTGCCCTTAGTGTCCAAAATTGCCCTTGGTGTTGGGTGGAGGTGTTGAGTTTGGGTGGGGTGCTCTTTCCAAGAGCCGGTGCAGACTCAGGGGGCCGAATGGCCTCCTTCTGCACTGTAAATTCAATGATAATCTATGATTAATCTAGGACAAAGGTTCGGCACAACATCGTGGGCCGAAGGGCCTGTTCTGTGCTGTATTTTCTCTGTTCTATGTTCTATGTCAGCAAAGGATTTCGACTGCACCTGTAGCATTGTCTGCACTAATTCTAGAACCGCCAGAGTATAATAATTTATATCCAGTCACTGCTCCCCAGATCCCAATCATGCCAGTCACTCCAGCCCTTTTGGTTGATAGCGTGGGTCCCGATTTACCATCTTCACGATCAGTGGGGGAGGAGGAGCTCTGTTCCACAAGCCCAGTTAGCTCTAGGACCCGATCTCGGACAGCGAGAGAAGGGCTTGATCCTAACCAGAAACAATTAAGCATACCACCTAAATCCCTTCAGACCAAGGGAAAACAGCAAATTGAGAACAAAGGGAGATGCCAGGATTGAAAGAGAAAGAACTCCCTCTAGTGACAGGGAGGGACGTCGAAGTCTTGGAAGAACCAGAGGAAATAGCTAGAGTGCCCCCTGGTGAGACTCGGAGACAGTTGCCGATTAGGAAGATACCAATCACCTGAATTATGCTAGCCACGCCACACTTCAGCAAGCCCATGCGTTAGACGACGATAGACGGACACAAATCCTGAATGCGTTGAATAGCACATTTCAAAAGCCCATAAATCTTTCTGCTATCTTAGACCTCAAACCTAAAAAGACTGAAGAGCCAGAGGAATTTCTGGAACGTTTTAATGAAATCTACCGTGGGCATTCTGGCGACTTGCCATATCAAAATGGTCAGAATTCCCCTCAATATTGTGCTATGTTAATGCATTGCCTACCACCTTCCGTGGCTACTGCTGTGAAATGTAACAACATGAATTGGACAGAGAACGACCCTTCCCAGATGGCAAGGGCAGTCAGATTTTATTGGAAGGAGGGTGTAGGCCAGGAAGGAGGCTCAGTTACAAAGATTAAGACTGAGTATGTATTGAAAAAGAATGATCTGCGACCCCAACAAGCGGCAGAAATGGTAGCTTACCAGCTGGAGCCCCAATATTGTGACTTTGGGTGGGTGGATCAGCGAGGGGGAGGATATCAAACCCACCCAAAGGGACCCTCAGTTCCTTTTTATGGCCCACCGTATGCACCAACAGCTTTACAACCGCCGCCCCCTCTGAGGGGCCATTGGTCTACTGGGAGAAGAGGACGGGGCAGATATAGAGGGAACAATGCATGTTTTAATTGCGGCCGTGCAGATCACTGGCAACAGGAATGCCCCTTTAAAAGACAGGCAGCAGAAGGAGGGGGTACCCACCAAGGGGAGGACAGACGAGATACACTGACTTCTCCTAGGCTAACCCTTTCCCAACACAGGATTGACTAGCTAATTTAGTCATAAGGACTCTCCAATCGGACAGGGAACCTATTATCTCTCTGCAGATAGGAGATTAACATCACTCATTTGGAATCGACATTGGAGCAGCCATGTCTTCTGTGCAATCAGAACTTCGACTACCACTATCCGACCACACGCAGCAATTGTCGGGGTTCCAAGGACAGGTGTGTGAGTATCCTATTTCTGAACCTGTGACAGTCACTTACGAGAATAAGTCTGCAGATCATCAGTTTGTAGTGACTACTGGATTGGACTGTAACTTGTTGGCCCGAGATTTACTGTGTATTTTCCAGCTACAGCTAGAGTGCGGAGACGAGGAGGTAATGGTTAAATCATGGAGGATGAGACAACAGTGCTATATTTCTATCACCCCCCCCCCCCCAGTGGTGGACGTTAGACATTGAACAGTCACTGCATCACGTTACCCTGGCCTATGACAGAACCGGACAAAACAGGGAGTTGGAGGACAAATACCGGCCATTAATTGGGACCGAATGGCCAGTCAAGGTTACAGCCACAGTCACGGGAAAAGAAAGTACAGCCGATTTTGTTACAATACCACCACATTTATGGCCACAGTCAGCTTCGGTAAGCCCTCATATTACACGTCAGGTCCACGACCAGTACCATGCCAGGGATCTGGGGCCTATGGTAAGGAGGGCAGTGGATCATTCAGATCCAACAGAGTACGGACTTCAAGTCACGCCAGACGTCACTGCCATAAAATATTTTGAGGTCCCTCAACCGATTAACACTCAACTGCAGCCCCATCTATGGACAAATTAATCCGAGAGCTGTTGCAACAGGGTACTTTGGTCCCTTACCAATCAGAATGTAACACCCCCATACTTGCTGTGCCTAAACCAGCCAAGCCAGACCAGTACCGATTAGTACAGGATTTACGTTCGATCAATGCCATCGCACAGCCGTTACATGCTCTCACTCTCCAACAGGATATTACGGTGTATAGCTCCCACTCGGTCATCGCACTTCTGAGGCAACTGCAGACTCAGCATCTTACCGCAGCTCGTCAGAATAGGTATGAGATATACCTTTTGAACAATCCACGTCTGACATTTAAATACTGTACCACTATCAATCCAGCCTGTTTTCTTAGTGGTCCCCCTGTCCATGAAGACGCACCTGGCCACGACTTTTTAGCCTTGATTCAGGAAACTACCACAATAAGGGACGATTTGAGTGATATTTCGTCAGAACAACCTGACATGATTATGTGTGGTCAAATATCCCACCGGGGTTTAGTTAATGACTTAGTGCAGGCCCTCCTTATGCCCGCGCAGATTTTCGTCATTAAATGCGCTGCCCACACAAATGGTAAGACCCCAGTTGACGTTGGTAATGAACAAGCAGGTTGTGCAGCGCGGACAGCCGCGCAAATTCAGCAAGAGATGGTGCCTAAAATGTTAAGTCAGACTAAACGATCTACTATAAATATGTCTGCTTCTGACAAGTCAATGCCAACCATCCAAGACGTCATAAGGTTACAGGAGGACGCTCCTGAGAGTGATAAACAAATGTGGAAACGGTTAGGTTGTACATATGATTCTGTTACCTCTTTATGGACCACGCCAGCACATCAGACTTGTATGCCTAATGTACTGGCTTTATGGGTCACTGAATGTGTACACTTTGCAACTCATTGTGGGGCTCGGGGGACTAGTGATTTGTTGCTGGACACTTGGTGGCACCCTGAAATGCAGGGGTTGGCCCAGAGTATCAGTAATCGGTGTTTGATTTGTCAGCAATATAACACCGGAAAAGGTATCCCTTGTGGGATGGGGCAAACCCCGTTGCCCAGTGGTCCCTTTGAGACGCTCCAAATGGATTACATTGAGTTGGAAAGGTGTCAATGTTATAAATATGTTTTGGTCATTGTGGATGTGTTCAGCAGATGGGTTGAGGCGTATCCGACTACCGATAATAAAGCTGCTACTGTGGTTAAAGTTCTGATGCGGGAAATCATTCCCCGGTACAGTATACCAGCTCAGTTGAGTTCTCATATCGGACCTCATTTTCTTGAACAGATTAACCTGCCTCCCTTCCCCAGTGCTATTTTCCAGGTGTGGAGCATGATGGGGTGGCTACGCACCGTCTGTGTGATATTCGGCCTCACCTCGCTTGGAGTGTTATTGGCGACGGACATGGAAAAGGGATATATTATCTACATTTGTAACCCCAACCAATCTACGAGGACATTTTGTTTATGCAGAGGTGATGTTCTTCGCTGCCCCCATATACGAGGACATGGTATCGACTCATGGAAGGTCGTCAAAGTTAAGGAGAATGCAGGAGTCATGAAGCAATTGCACGGGTCCCGGCGATGGGAAGGGAACATTATATGGACATTGCCTTGTTTTTGGAGTACATGTAAATTTGATTTTGGATGTGTTAAGATTGGTGCAATAAAGGTAACATCAGACCGTCAGGAGAAGGTAGGAAGAGGTTGTGTGATAGAGAGAGGGACTAGAGAGAAAGGACGGGGCGTGTGAGAAAGGAAGTACAGCTAGAACGTAGGTTATCAGGAGATACACTTAATTTAGTTAAAGACCACACTGAGGAAAACCCGGGTAGTATGAATCTCTTCTATCAGATTTACCACCGCTTGTATGGCCACGGACGGGTTGTCTGCTACCCGAACCCCGCAGCGGTGTCTAGGTTATTTTCTGTTTCACCGCTTTGGGGCACTCCCCAAACGGTGGGTCATTGTCAGCATTCCGAGCCACCGCCCGAGCAAGTCTCTTCCTTACGATCCAGATTCAGCACCACCAGCTATTTGCCTTCCCCTTCCTCGGGATAATTTCCACTCACAGTATGATAGGCTGCAACGGTGGAGGGCGTACATACCTAGCCACTTCACTCCCAATAGGGATTCCCGGTCGTACGAGAATTGTTTCAGCAGTGAAGGATATGGCTGTTTGCTGGTCGAGGTGGACACAAATATAACATGTCTGTTTCCCACCTGTACGGACAGGAGGTGCCATATCACCCAGGCGTCTGGCCATTGCGTTTGTTATAACACCACTTACGTTCCATTGAACGCTGGCCTCCAGCTCCTTTGTGGCTGGGCGAATGTTTCTCATATCACTGTTGGGACTAGGGCTTTCCGCATTGCTAGGCGGCCCGAATGGGCGTTCCAAAGCTGGATAAACTGGGCTACTGGGGGATCCCTACGCAACCGATATACTGATTGTGATGCTCACCTGTACACGGAGCAAGGATACTACTTAAAAAAAAAAATGGTACAGCAACTAATGTTTTGTCACCCCCATTTCCCCGCCAAATTGCTATTGGGACTCTAGTCCCTACCACAGTCCCCTGCCCCTCGGCGTGGATGCTGCATAATCAGTTAGCATGCCGGGCAGTCTGCTGAATTCTGCGAGAACTGGAAAAAACCTCAGTTTCTCACGCCCAACCGGGGCCACTCAGCCGGGTGGGGAATTCGGAGCATCTTGACACTGGGAGGTGTGGGGGGTTCCTTGGCTGTCAGCGACAGGAATTATTTTATTTGTGGCCTTACCATCTTGGGAAATGAAACCTTGGGAGCCCTTGGGGCAATAACCAAGGAATTGTCTCAGCTACGGTTGTTTGCAATGCAGAACCGGTATGCTCTTGACTATCTTATGGCCCGTGAGGGTGGGTTATGCGCCATAGTACAGGGCAAGTGTATCATGGGTGTTCAAGACTTGACCGCTAACATCACTAAATTTATGGATCGCATACGGGATCACCTGGACGGAATGCAGGATCCTGGCACTTGGGGTAACTGGGGATTTGGAGGTTGGAAGGACTGGTTGATAAATATGGCCATGTATATAGCAGTGGCTATTGGCTGCATCTTTGTGGGCCCAGCTATCCTTAAATGTGTGATGGGAAGAATGCGGGGTGCACTGGAACAGATCAACGCTCCTAAAATCTTGGCTGTCAAAATCCATGAGGGTACAGCAGATGAAGGGGGGCTACGCCAGGAATTGGAAATGCAGCGACGGATCTTTTTAGATGAGGGACCGTAGCTATGGATTGGATAGTTCGGCTATCATGGAATGATAAAAGGAGGGAATGACGAATGTGATATAAAATAGTTACTTTAGAGATATTAGTTACTGTAATGTAGAGATAGGCCAGTCTCATTCTGGTGAGTTCACAGACAAAGGATTTCAGACCGCATGGCAAAGCAAGGAGGAGGTGTGTCCACCAAAGGAGGAGAAAAGGATGCTGGGTAATAGGGGCCAGAGAAAGGGATTGCAAGTGAGCCAATCAGAATGTATGACCAGGTCAGGAGGGGTATAGGGTGACCTACGGGAATCGTGTCTGTGAAACTTGGTACCATTTGAATTTATTTGCAGAAATCCCTTTGTCTCTTTGTTCATTCGCTTTCCGGGGTGTAGGAGACTGGATGTGTCCTATGGTTCTGTGAAATGAATCAGGCTTGCAAGCCAAATAAAATAACTAATGCTGTACCTGCAAATCCATCTCGACTTTTATTGAGGCCAGACTGACGGGTAAAGAAATTTGTATTTTGTCAGGAGCAGAGGTCAGGCAGTGTGGCTCCGGGAGCCCCCAATTAAAAAGCTGTTTCAGAGACCTCTGTGCTGTATATAGTTAAGCATTTACTGCTCAATAATCCCTGGGAGCAGGGTACAGGCAGTGTAGATAAGGGAGCCCCCTATTATAAAGCTATTTCAGAGAACTCTGTATTGTATCAAGTTAACCATTTCCTGCTCAATAATCCCTGGAAGCAGGGGTCAGGCAGTGTGCCCTTGGGAGCCCCCAATTAAAAAGTAGTTTCAGTGGCCTCTGTGCTGTATATAGTTAACCATTTACTGCTCAATAATCCCTGGGAGCAGGGAACAGGGAGTGTGGCCTCGGGAGCCCCCAATTAAAACGCTGTTTCAGAGACCTCTGTGCCTGTATATAGTTAACCATTTACTGCTCAATAATCCCTGTGAGTTTGGGTCAGGCAGTGTGGCCTCGGGAGCCCCCAGTTAAAAAGCTGTTTCAGAGACCTCTGTGCTGTATATAGTTAACCATTTACTGCTCAATAATCCCTGGGAGCAGGGGTCAGGCAGTGTGGCCTCTGGAGCCCCCAATTAAAAAGCTGTTTCAGAGACCTCTGCGCCTGTATATATTTAACCATTTACTGCTCAATAATAACTGGGAGCAGGGGACAGGCAGTTTGGCCTCGGGAGTCTACAATGAAAAATCTCTTTCAGGGAACGCTGCGCCTATGTAGAGTTAACCATTTACTACTCAATAATCCCTGGGAGCAGGGGACAGGCAGTGTGGTATGGGAGGCGCCAATTGAAAAGCTGTTTCAGAGACATCTGTGCTGTACAAGGTTAACCATTTACTTCTCAATAATCCCTGGGAGCAGGGGACAGGCAGTGTGGCCTCGGGAGCCCCGAATTTAAAAGTTGTTGCAGAGATCTCTGTGCCTGTATATAGTTAACTATTTACTTCTCAATAATCCCTGGGAGCAGGGGACAGGCAGTGTCGCCTCGGAATCCCCCAATTAAAAAGCTGTTTCAGAGACCTCTGTGCCTGTATATAGTTAACTATTTACTTCTCAATAATCCCTGGGAGCAGGGGTCAGGCAGTGTGGCCTCGGAATCCCCCAATTAAAAAGCAGTTTCAGAGACCTCTGTGCTATACATAGTTAACCATTTACTGCTCAATAATCTTTGGGAGCAGGGGACAGGCAGTGTGGCCTCGGGAGCCCCCAATTAAAAAGATGTTCCAGAGACCTCTGTGCATATAGTTAACCATTTACTGCTCAATAATTCCTGGGAACAGGGGACAGGCAGTGTTGTCCGGGAGCCCCCAATTAAAAAGCTGTTTTAGAGACCTCTGTGCTGGATATAGTTAACCATTTACTGCTCAATAATCCCTGGGAGCAGGGGACATGCAGTGTGGCAGCGGGAGCCCCCAATTAAAAATCTGTTTCAGAGACCTTTGCGCTGTATATAGTTAACCATTTACTGCTCAATTATCCCTGGGAGCAGGGGTCAGGCAGTGTGGCCTCGGGAGCCACCAATTAAAAAGCTGTTTCAGAGACCTCTGCGCCTGTATATATTTAACCATTTACTGCTCAATAATCCCTGGGAGCAGGGGACAGGCAGTTTGGCCTCGGGAGTCCCCAATGAAAAATCTCTTTCAGGGAACGCTGTGCCTATGTAGAGTTAACCATTTACTACTCAATAATCCCTGGGAGCAGGGGACAGGCAGTGTGGTATGGGAGGCGCCAATTGAAAAGCTGTTTCAGAGACATCTGTGCTGTACAAGGTTAACCATTTACATCTCAATAATCCCTGGGAGCAGGGGACAGGCAATGTGGCCTCGGGAGCCCCCAGTTAAAAAGCTGTTTCAGTGACCTCTGTGCTGTATATTGTTAACCATTTAGTGCTCAATGATCCCTGGGAGCAGGGGACAGGCAGTGTGGCCTCGGGATCGCCCCAATTAAAAAGCTGTTTCAGAGACCTCTGTGCTGTTTTTCGTTAACCATTTAGTGCTCAATAATCACTGGGAGCAGGGGACAGGCAGTGTGGCCTCGGGAGCCCCCAATTAAAAATCTCTTTCGGAGACCTCTGTGCCTATATAGAGTTAACCATTTACTGCTCAATAATCCCGGGGAGCAGGGGTCAGGCAGTGTGGCCTCGGGAGCCCCCAATTAAAAATCTCTTTCGGAGACCTCTGTGCCTATATAGAGTTAACCATTTACTGCTCAATAATCCCGGGGAGCAGGGGTCAGGCAGTGTGGCCTCGGGAGCCCCCAATTAAAAAGCTGTTTCAGAGACCTCTGTGCTGTATATAGTGAACCATTTACTGCTCAATAATCCCTGGGAGCAGGAGACAGGCAGTGTGGCCTCGGGAGCCCCCAATTAAAATGCTGTTTCAGAGACCTCTGTGCTGTGTATAGTTAACCAAGGAAGGCAGTGCAGGGATCCCCTGCGGTCATCTCCCTCCAAAACAGATTTACCGTTTTGGAAACTGTTGGGGGAGATGGCTCACCAGGGGAAGGTGGCAGCAGCCAGGTTCATGGCACCGTGGCTGGCTCTGCTGCACAGAAGGGCGGGAAAAAGAATGGCAGAGCTATAGTGATAGGGGATTCAATTGTAAGGGGAATAGACAGGCGTTTCTGTGGACGCAAACGAGAATCCAGGTTGGTATGTTGCCTCCCTGGTGCAAGGGTCAAGGATGTCTCGGAGCGGCTGCAGGGCATTCTGGAGGGGGAGGGTGAACAGCCAGCTGTCGTGGTGCATATAGGCACCAATGATATAGGTAAAAAACGGGATGAGGTCCTACAAGCTGAATTTAGGGAGTTAGGAGTTAAACTAAAAAGTAGGACCTCAAAGGTAGTAATCTCAGGATTGCTACCAGTGCCACGTGATAGTCACAGTAGGAATGACAGGATAGCTAGGGTGAATACGTGGCTTGAGGGATGGTGCAAGAGGGAGGGTTTCAAATTCCTGGGACATTGGGACCGGTTCTGGGGGAGGTGGGACCTGTACAAATCGGACGGTCTGCATCTGGGTGGGACCGGAACCAATGTTCTCGGGGGTGTGTTTGTTAGTGCAGTTTGGGCGGGTTTAAACTAATGTGGCAGGGGGATGGGAACCGATGTAGGAAGTCAGTGGGGACAGAAACAAAAGGCAGGAAGAGAGAGTGTGTAAAGCATGACCTGAGAATGCAGGGCAGAGAGCAAGGAAGGTCTACATTAAACTGCATTTATTTCAATGCAAGGGGCCTGACGGGCAAAGCGGATGAACTCAGGGCATGGACGGGCACATGGGACTGGGATATTATAGCTATGACTGAAACATGGCTAAGGGAGAGTCAGGACTAGCAGCTCAATGTTCTGGGGTACAGATGCTATGGAAAGGATAGAACAGGAGGTAAGAGAGGAGGGGGAGTGGCTTTTTGATTAGGGAGAACATCACGGCAGTACTTAGAGGGGATATATCCGAGGGTTCGCCCACTGAGTCTATATGGGTGGAGCTGAAAAATAAGAAGGGAGAGATCACCTTGGTAGGACTGTACTACAGGCCCCCAAATAGTCAGCGGGAAATTGAGGAGCAAATATGTAAGGAGATTACAGATAGCTGCAAGAATAATAGGGTGGTAGTAGTAGGGGACTTTAACGTTCCCAACATTGACTGGGACAGCCAGAGCATTAGGTGCTTGGATGGAGGGAAATTTGTTGAGTGTGTTAAGGAGGAATTTCTCATTCAGTATGTGGATGGACCGACTAGAGAGGGGGCAAAACTTGACCTCGTCTTGGGAAATAAGGAAGGGCAAGTGACAGAAGTGCTAGTGAGAGATCACTTTGGGACAAGTGACCATAACTCCATTAGTTTTAAGATAGCTATGGAGAATGATAGGTCTGGCCCAAGAGTTAAATTTCTTAATTGGGGCAAGGCCAATTTTAATGGTATCAGACAGGAACTTGCAGAGGTAGATTGGGGGAGACTGTTGGCAGGCAAAGGGACGGCTGGTAAATGGAAGGCTTTTAAAAATGTGTTAACCAGGGTGCAGGGTAAGCACATTCCCTTTAGAGTGAAGGGTAAGGCTGGTAGAAGTAGGAAACCCTGGATGACTCGAGATATTGAGACTCTGGTCAAAAAGAAGGAGGAGGCATATGACGTACATAAGCAACTGGGATCAAGTGGATCCCTTGAAGAGTATAGAGATTGTCGAAATAGAGTTAAGAGGGAAATCAGGAGGGCAAAAAGGGGACATGAAATTGCTTTGGCAAATAATGCAAGGGAGAATCCAAAGAGATTCTACAATTACATAAAGGGGAAAAGAGTAACTAGGGACAGAGTAGGGCCTCTTAAGGATCAACAAGGGCATCTATGTGCAGAGCCACAAGAGTTGGGTGAGATCCTGAATGAATATTTCTCATCGGTATTCACGGTGGAGAAAGGCATGGATGTTAGGAAACTAAGGGAAATAAATAGTGATGTCTTGAGAAGTGTGCATATTACAGAGGAGGAGGTGCTGGAAGTCTTAAAGCGCATCAAGGTAGATAAATCCCCGGGACCTGATGAAATGTATCCCAGGGTGTTGTGGGAGGCGAGGGAGGAAATTGCGGGTTAATCTGTTTCAGAGACCTCTGTGCTGGATATAGTTAACCATTTACTGCTCAATAATCCCTGGGAGCAGGGGACAGGCAGTGTGGCCTCGGGAGCCCCCAATTAAAAAGTTGCTTCAGAAACCTCTGTGCTGTATATAGTTCTGCATTTAGTGCCCATTAATCCCTGGGACCAGGGGACAGGCAGTCTGGTCGGGAGCCTCCAATTAAAAAGCTGTTACAGAGACCTCTGTGCTGTTCACAGTTAACCATTTCCTACTCAATAATCCCTGGGAGCAGGGGACAGGCTGTGTGGCCTCGGGAGCTCACAATTAAAAATCTCTTTCAGGGAACGCTGTGCCTATATAGAGTTAACCATTTACTGCTCAATAACCCCGGGGAGCAGGGGTCAGGCAGTGTGGCCTTGGGAGCCCCCAATTAAAAAGCTGTGTCAGAGACCTCTGTGCTCTATATAGTTAACCATTTACTTCTCAATAATCCATGGGAGCAGGGGACAGGCAGTGTTGCCTCGGGAGCCCCCAATTAAAAAGCTGTTTCAGTGACCTCTGTGCTGTATATAGTTAACCATTTACTACTCAATAATCCCTGGGAGCAGGGGACAAGCAGTGTGGTCGGGAGCTCCCAATTAAAAAGCTGTTTCAGAGACCTCTGTGCTGAGTATAGTTATCCATTTACTTCCTCTCAATTATCCCTGGGAGCAGGGGACTGGCAGTGTGGTCTGGGAGCCCCCAATTGAAAAGCTGTTTCAGAGATCTCTGTGCTGTATATAGTTTCCCATTTACGGCTCAATAATCCCTGGGAGCAGGGGACAGGCAGTGTGGCCTCGGGAGCCCCAATTAAAAAGCTCTTTCAGTGACCTCTGTGCCTGTGTATTGTTAACCATTTACTGCTCAATAATCCCTGGGAGCAGGGTACAGGCAGTGTGGCCTCGGGAGCCCCCAATTAAAAAGCTGTTTCAGAGACCTCTGTGCTGTATATAGTTAACCATTTACTTCTCAATATTCCCTGGGAGCAGGGGACAGGCAGTGTGGTCCGGAGCCCCCAATTAAAAAGCTGTGTCAGAGACCTCTGTGCTGTATATAGTTAACCATTTACTGCTCAATAATCCCTGGGAGCAGGGGTCAGGCAGTGTGGCCTCGGGAGCCCCCAATTAAAAAGCAGTTTCAGAGACCTCTGTGCTGTTTATATGTAGCGCACAATGACTTACGAGAGAGACGATAAGTGATGAAGTCGATTCAGGCTTTACTAAGTGAGACTTGTCCCCAGCAGTTCAGCAACATAATGAAGCGGCGGGGAGAAGCTCGGGTTCTTATACTCCGCCTTCAGGGCGGAGCCAGGAGTCAGCAGCCAACCAGGACCCGTGATCTGTCAGCCAATAGCATCACGGCTTCACAGTCCCACGTGACCCCTAATACATACCACCACACTCTGTGCCTGTATATAGTTAACAATTTACTTCCCAATAATCCCTGGGAGCAGGGGACAGGCAGTGTGGCTTCGGGAGCCCCCAATTAAAAAGCTGTTTCAGAGACCTCTGTGCTGTGTATAGTTAACCATTTACTACTCAATAATCCCTGGGATCAGGGGACAGGCAGTCTGGTCGGGAGCCCACAACTAAAAAGCTGTTTCAGAGACCTCTGTGCTGTACACAGTTAACCATTTAATGCTCAATAATCCCTGGGAGCAGGGGACAGGCAGTGTGGCCTCGGGAGCCCCCAATTAAAAAGTTGCTTCAGAAACCTCTGTGCTGTATATAGTTCTGCATTTAGTGCCCAATAATCCCTGGGACCAGGGGACAGGCAGTCTGGTCGGGAGCCCCCAATTAAAAAGCTGTTTCAGTGACCTCTGTGCTGTACACAGTTAACCATTTACTACTCAATAATCCCTGGGAGCAGGGGACAGGCAGTGTGGCCTCGGGAGCCCCCACTTAAAAAGCTGTTTCAGAGGCCTCTGTGCTCTGGAAAGTTAACCATTTACTTCCTCTCAATTATCTCTAGGAGCAGGGGACTGGCAGTGTGGTCTGGTAGCCCCCAATTAAAAAGCTGTTTCAGAGACCTCAGTGCAGTCTATAATTAACCATTTACTGCTCAATAATCCCTGGGAGCAGGGACAGGCAGTGTGGCCTCGGGAGCCCCCAATTCAAAAGCTGTTTCAGAGACCTCTGTGCTGTATATAGTTAACCATTTACTGCTCAATCAACCATCGGAGCAGGGGTCAGACAGTGTGGCCTCGGGATCCCCCAATTAAAAAGCTGTTTCAGAGACCTCTTTGCTGTATATAGTTAACCATTTACTGTTCAATCTTTCTCGGATCATGGGGTCAGACAGTGTGGCCTCGGGAGCCCCCAATTAAAACGTTGCTTCAGAAACCTCTGTGCTGTACACAGTTAACCATTTCCTACTCAATCATCCCTGGGAGCAGGGGACAGGCAGTGTGGTCCAGGAGCCCACAATTAAAAAGCTGTTTCAGAGACCTCTGTGCTGGATATAGTTAACCATTTACGTCTCAATAACCCGGGGGACAGGCAGTGTGGCTCCGGGAACCCCAAATTAAAAAGCTGTTTCAGAGACCTCTGTGCTGGATATAGTTAACCATTTACTGCTCAATAATCCCTGGGAGCAAGGGACAGGCAGTGTGGCCTTGGGAGCTCCCAATTAAAAAGCTGTTTCAGAGACCTCTGTGCCTGTACAAGGTTAACCATTTACTGCTCAATAATCCCTGGGAGCAGGGGACAGGCAGTGTGGCCTCGGGAGCCCTCAATTGAAAAGCTGTTTCAGAGACCTCTGTGCCTGTACAAGGTTAACCATTTCCTGGTCAATAATCCCTGGGAGCAGGGGATAGGCAGTGTGGCCTCGGGAGCCCCCAATTAAAAAGCTGTTTTAGAGACCTCTGTGCCTGTACAAGGTTAACTATTTACTGCTCAATAATCCCTGGGAGCAGGGGCCAGTCAGTGTCGCCTCGGGAGCCCCGAATTAAAAGTCTGTTTCAGAGACTCTGCGCTGTACATAGTTAACCATTTACTGCTCAATAATCCCTCGGAGCAGGGGACAGGCAATTTGGATCCGGGAGCCCCCAATTATAAAGCTGTTTCAGTGACCTCTGTACTGAATATAGTTAACCATTTACTGCTCAATAATCCCTGGGAGCAGGGGACAGGCAGTGTGGCCTCGGGAGCCCCCAATTAAAATGCTGTTTCAGAGACCTCTGTGCTGAATATAGTTAACAATTTAATGCTCAATAATTCCTGGAAGCAGGGTTCAGGCAGTGTGGCCTCGGGAGCCCCCAATTAAAATGCTGTTTCAGAGACCTCTGTGCTGAATATAGTTCACCATTTACTGCTCAATAATCTCTGGGAGCAGGGGACAGGCAGTGTGGCCTCGGGAGCTCCCAATTAAAAAGCTGTTTCAGAGACCTTCCCAATAACACAACCTCCAGAAACACGTCCACATCACCTCCAATAACTTCCCAATAATACAACATCCAGAAACACATCCTCATCACCTCCACTAACTTCCCAATAACACAACCTCCAGAAACACATCCACATCACTTCCACTAACTTACCAATAACACAATCTCCAGAAACACATACTTAACACCTCCACTAACCTCCCAATAACACAACTTCAAGAAACACATCCACATCACCACCACGAACTTCCCAATAACACAACCTCCAGAAACACATCCTGATCACCTCCACTAACTTCCCAATAACACAACCTCCAGAAACACATCCACATCACCTCCACTTACTTCCCAATAACACAACCTACACAAACCCATCCACATCACCTCCACTAACATCCCAATAACACAACCTCCAGAAACACATCCTCATCACCTCCACTAACTTCCCAATAACACAATCTCCCGAAACACATCCTCATCACCTCCACTAACCTCCCAATAACATAATCCCCAGAAACACATCCTCATAACCTCCATTAACCTCCCACTCACACAACCTCCATTAACACATTCACATCACCTCCACTAACTTCCCAATAACACAACCACCAGAACCACATCCTCATCACCTCTGTGCTGTACATAGTTAACCATTTACTGCTCAATAATCCCTCGGAGCAGGGGACAGGCAATGTGGCTCCGGGAGCCCCCAATTATAAAGCTGTTTCAGTGACCTCTGTGCTGAATATAGTTAACCATTTACTGCTCAATAATCCCTGCGAGCAGGGGACAGGCAGTGTGGCCTCGGGAGCGCCCAATTAAAATGCTGTTTCAGAGACCTCTGTGCTGAATATAGTTAACAATTTACTGCTCAATAATTCCTGGAAGCAGGGTTCAGGCAGTGTGGCCTCGGGAGCCCCCAATTAAAATGCTGTTTCAGAGACCTCTGTGCTGAATATAGTTCAACATTTACTGCTCAATAATCCCTGGGAGCAGGGGACAGGCAGTGTGGCCTCGGGAGCTCCCAATTAAAAAGCTGTTTCAGAGACCTTCCCAATAACACAACCTCCAGAAACACATCCCCATCACCTCCAATAACTTCCCAATAATACAACATCGAGAAACACATCCTCATCACCTCCACTAACTTCCCAATAACACAACCTCCAGAAACACATCCTGATCACCTCCATTAACTTCCCAATAACACAACCTCCAGGAACACAACCTCATCACCTCCACTAACCTCCCAATAACACAACCTCCACAAAAACATCCACATCACCTCCACTATCTTCCCAATAACACAACGTCCAGAAACCTATCCTCATCACCTACACTAACCTCCCAATAACGCAACCTCCAGAAACATATCCTCATTATCTCCACTAACTTCCCAATAACACAACCTCCAGAAACCCATCCACATCACCTCAACTAACCTCCCAATAACACAACCTCCAGAAACACATCCTCATCACCTCCACTAACTTCCCAATAACACAACCTCCAGAATCACATCCTCATCACCCCCACTATCTCCCCAATAACACAACCTCCAGAAACACATCCTCATCACCTCCACTAACTTCCCTATAACACAGCCTGCAGAAACACATCAGCTCCACTAACATCCCAATAATAGAACCTTCAGATACCCATCCACATCATTTCCACTAACTTCCCAATAACACAACCTCCATAAACACATCCACATCACCTCCACTAACTTCCCAATAAAACAACCTCCAGAAACACATCCTCATCACCTCCAATAACTTTCCAATAACAGCCTCCAGAAACACATCCTCATCACTTCGACTAACTCCTCAAAAACACACCCTCCAGATACACATCCTCATCACCTCCATTAACCACCCAATAACACAACCACCAGAAACAAATCCTCATCACCTCCACTAACTCCTCAAGAACACAACCTCCAGATACACATCCTCATCACCTCCACTAACTTCCCAATAACACAACCTCCAGAATCACATCCTCATCACCTCCACTAACTTCACTATAACACAGCCTGCAGAAACACATCAGCTCCACTAACATCCCAATAATAGAACCTTCAGATACCCATCCACATCTCCTCCACTAACCTCCCAATAACACAATCACCAGAACCACATCCTCATCACCTCCACGAACGTCACAATAACACAACCTCCAGAAATACATCCACATCACCTCCACTAACTTCCCAATAACACAACCTACACAAACCCATCCACATCACCTCCACAACATCCCAATAACACAACCTCCAGAAACACAACCTCATCACCTCCACTAACTTTCCAATAACACAACCTCCAGAAAAACATCCTCATCACCTCCACTAACTTCCCAATAACACTACCTCCAGAAACACATTCAAATCACCTCCACTAACTCCCCAATAACACAACCTCCAGAAACACATCCTCATCAACTCCACTAACGTCCCAATAACACAACCTCCAGAAACACATCCTCATCACCTCTACTAACTTCCCAATAACACAACCACCAGAACCACATCCTCATCACCACCACTAACTTCACAATAACACAACCTCCAGAAACACATCCACATCACCTCCATCAACTCCCCAATAACAAAACCTCGTGAAATCCATTCTAATTACATCAACCATCTTCCTAATGACCCAAACCCCAGAAACCCATCCTGATCCCCTCCACTAACTTCCCAATAACACCAACTCCAGAAACACATCCACATTTCCTCCACTAACTTCCCAATAACACAACCTGCAGGAACACATCCTCAACAACTCCACTAACTTACCAATAACACCAACTCCAGAAACACATCCTCATCAACTCCACTAACTCCTCAATTACAGAACCACCAGAAATCGAACCACTTCACCTCCACTAGCTTCCCAATAATTCAACCTCCAGAAACACGTCCTCATCACCTCCAATAACTTCCCAATAATTCAACCTCCAGAAACATGTCCTGATCACCTCCAATAACTTCCCAATAAAACAACCTCCAGAAACATATCCTCATCACCTCCAATAGCTTCCCAATAACACAACCTCCTGAAACACATCCTCATCACCTCCACTAACTTCCCAATAACACAACCTACAGAAACACATCCAAATCACGTCCACTAACTTCCCAATAACATAACCTCCAGAAACACATCCTCATCACCTCCACTAACTTCCCAATAACACATCCTCCAGAAACACATCCACATCACCTCCAATAACTTTCCAATAACACAACCTCCAGATACACATCCACATCACATCCACTAACTTCCCTATAACACAGCCTGCAGAAACACATCAGCTCCACTAACTTCCCAATAATACAACCTTCAATATCCACATCACCTCCACTAACCTCCCAATAAAACAACATTCAGAAAGGCATCCTCATCACCTCCACTAACTTCCCATTAACAAAACCTCCAGAAACACATTCAATTCACCTCCACGAACTTCCCAATAACACAGCCTCCTGAATGACATCCACTTCACCCCCATGAACATCCCAATAACATAAACTCCATAAACACATCCTCATCTGCACAACTAACTTCCCAATAACACAACCCCCAGAAACACATCCTCATCACCTCTACTAACTTCACAATAACACAACCTCCAGAAACACATCCACATCACCTCCACTAACTTCCCAATAACATAACCTCCAGGAACACATCCACATCACCTCCAATAAACTTCCCAATAATACACCCTCCAGTAACCCATCCACATCACCTCATCTAACATCCCAGTAACACCACCTCCAGAAACACATCCATGTCCCCTCACTAACTTCCCAAAAACACAAACTCCAGAAACACATCCACAGACCCTCCACTAACTCCCCAATAACAAAACCTCGAGAAATCCATTCTCATCACATCCACCATCTTCCTAATGAGCCAAACCCCAGAAACCCATCCTGATCCCCTCCACTAACTTCCCAATAACACCAACTCCAGAAACACATCCACATTTCCTCCACTAACTTCCCAATAACACAACCTGCAGGAACACATCCTCATCAACTCCACTAACTTCCCAATAACACCAACTAAAGAAACACATCCTCATCAACTCCACTAACTCCTCAATTACAGAACAACCAGAAATCTAACCACTTCACCTCCACTAGTATCCCAATAATTCAACCTCCAGAAACACGTCCTCATCACCTCCACTAACTTCCCAATAACACAACCTCCAGAAACACGTCCTCATCACCTCCAATTACTTCCCAATAAAACACCCACCAGAAACACGTCCTCATCACCTCCAATAACTTCCCAATAACACAACCTCCAGAAACACATCCTCATCACCTCCACTAACTTCCCAATAACACAACCTCCAGAGACACATCCACATCACGTCCACTAACTTCCCAATAACATAACCTCCAGAAACACGTCCTCATCACCTCCACGAACTTCCCAATAACACAACTTCCAGAAAACCATCCACATCACCTCCACTAACTTCCCAATAAAACAACCTCCAGAAACACGTCCTCATCACCTCCACTAACTTCCCAATAACACAACCTCCAGAAACACATCCACATCACGTCCACTAACTTCCCAATAACATAACCTCCAGAAACACATCCTCATCACCTCCACTAACTTCCCAATAACACAACCTCCAGAAACACATCCTCATCACCTCCACTAACTTCCCTATAACACAACCTCCAGAAACACATCCTCATCACCTCCACTAACTTCCCAATAACACAACCTCCAGAAACACATCCTCACGACCTCCAATAACTTTGCAATAACACAACCTCCAGAACCACATCCTCATCACCTCCACTAACTTTCCAATAACACAGCCTCCAGAAACACATCCTCATCACCTCCACTAACTCCTCAAGAACATACCCTCCAGATACACATCCTCATCACCTCCACTAACTTCCCAACATCACAACCTCCAGAATCACATCCTCATCACCTCCACTAACTTCCCAATAACACAACCTCCAGAAACACATCCTCATCACCTCCACTAACTTCCCTATAACACAACCTCCAGAAACACATCCTCATCACCTCCACTAACTTCCCAATAACACAACCTCCAGAAACACATCCTCACGACCTCCAATAACTTTGCAATAACACAACCTACAGAACCACATCCTCATCACCTCCACTAACTTTCCAATAACACAGCCTCCAGAAACACATCCTCATCACCTCCACTAACTCCTCAAGAACATACCCTCCAGATACACATCCTCATCACCTCCACTAACTTCCCAACATCACAACCTCCAGAATCACATCCTCATCACCTCCACTAACCTCCCAATAACACAACCACCAGAAACAGATCCTCATCACCTCCACTGACTTCCCAATAACACAACCACCAGAAACACATCCACATCACGTCCACTAACTTCCCAATAACACCAACTCCAGAAACACATCCACATCACCTCCACTAACTTCCCAATAACACAGCCTCCAGAAACACATCCTCATCACCTCCACTAACTTCCCAATAACACAACTTCCAGAAACACATCTTCATCAACCCAAGTAACTTCCTAATAACACAACCTCCAGAAACACATCCTCATCACCTCCACTAACGTCCCAATAACACAACCTCCAGAAACACATCCTCATCACCGCCACTAACTTCCCAATAACACAACCACCAGAAACACATCCTCATCACCACCACTAACTTCACAATAACACAACCTCCAGAAACACATCCACATCACCTCCATTAAATCCCCAATAACAAAACCTCGAGAAATCCATTCTCATTACATCTGCCATCTTCCTAATGACCCAAACCCCAGAAACCCATCCTGATCCCCTCCACTAACTTCCCAATAACACCAACTCCAGAAACCCATCCACATTTCCTCCACTAACTTCCCAATAACACAACCTGCAGGAACACATCCTCATCAACTCCACGAACCTCCCAATAACACCAACTCCAGAAACACATCCTCATCAACTCCGCTAACTCCTCAATTACAGAACCACCAGAAATCGAACCACCACCTCCACTAGCTTCCCAATAATTCAACCTCCAGAAACACGTCATCATCACCTCCACTAACTTCCCAATAACACAACCTCCAGAAACACGTCCTCATCACCTCCACTAACTTCCCAATAACGCAACCTCCAGAAACACGTCCTCATCACCTCCACTAACTTCCCAATAACACAACCTCCAGAAACACGTCCTCATCACCTCCAATAACTTCCCAATAACACAACCTCCAGAAACACATCCTCATCACCTCCACTAACTTCCCAATAACACAACCTCCAGAAACCCACCCTCATCACCTCCAATAACTTCCCAATTAAAGAACCTCCAGAAACACGTCCTCTTCACCTCCAATAACTTCCCAATAACACAACCTCCAGAAACACATCCTCATCACCTCCACTAACTTCCCAATAACGCAACCTCCAGAAACACGTCCTCATCACCTCCACTAATTTCCCAATAACACAACCTCCAGAAACACGTCCTCTTCACCTCCATTAACTTCCCAATAACACAACCTCCAGAAACACATCCACATCACCTCCACTAACTTCCCAATAACACAACCTCCAGAAACACATCCTCATCACCTCCATTAACTTCCCAATAACACAACCTACAGAAATACATCCAAATCACGTCCACTAACTTCCCAATAACATAACCTCCAGAAACACATCCTCATCACCTCCACTAACCTCCCAATAACACAACCTCCAGAAACACATCAGCTCCACTAACTTCCCAATAATACAACCTTCAGATATCCATCCACATCACCTCCACTAACCTCCCATTAACAAAACCTCCAGAAACACAGCCACATCACCTCCACGAATTTCCCAATAACACAACCTCCTGAATGACATCCACTTCACCCCCATAAACATCCCAATAACACAAAATCCATAAACACATCCTCATCTGCACAACTAACTTGCCAATAACACAACCTCCAGAAACACATCCTCATCACCACCACTAACTTCCCTATAACACAGCCTGAAGAAACACATCCTCATCACCTCCACTAACTTCCCAATAACGCAGCCTGCAGAAACACATCCTCATCACCTCTACTAATTTCCCAATAACACAATCTCCAGAAACACATCCTCATCACCTCCACTAACTCCCCTATAACGCAGCCTGCAGAAACACATCCTCATCACCTCTACTAACTTCCCAATAACACAATCTCCAGAAACACATCCTCATCACCTCCACTAACTTCCCAACAACACAACCTCCAGAAACACATCCTCATCACCACCACTAACTTCCCAATAACACAACCTCCAGAAACACATCCTCATCACCTCCACTAACTTCCCAATAACACAACCTCCAGAAACTCATCACATCACCTCCACTAACTTCCCAATAACACAACCTCCAGAAATACATCCACATCACCTCCATTAACTTCCCAATAACACAACCTCCAGAAACACATCCTCATCACCCCCACTAACTTCCCAATAACATAACCTCCAGAAACACGTCCTCATCACCTCCACTAACTTCCCAAGAACACAACCTCCAGAAACACGTCCTCATCACCTCATCTAACATCCCAGTAACACCACCTCCAGAAACACCTCCACATCCCCTCACTAACTTCCCAATAACACGAACTCCAGAAACACATCCACAGCCCCTCCACTAACTCCCCAATAACGCACCCTCCAGAAACACATCCACAGCCCTTCCACTAACTCCCCAATAACGCACCCTCCAGAAACACATCCACAGCCCCTCCACTAACTTCCCAATAACACAACCACCAGAAACACATCCTCATCACCTCCAGTAACTTCCCAATAACACAACCACCAGAAACACATCCTCATCACCTCCACTCACTTCCCAATAACACAACCTCCAGAAACACATCCTCATCACCTCCACTAACTTCCCAATAACACAACCACCAGAAACACATCCTCATCACCTCCAGTAACTTCCCAATTGCAGAACTGGACACTGAATGAAAATTAACTGTTTTCACTTTCGTTGGAAATGGTAGAAGTTATTGTGTGAGACTGTGGAGAATTTCAATCACAGAATGAGCACATTGATATTGAGATGCTGCCAGATTGGGAACCAATGTAGATCAGTGAGCAGAGGGACGGTACGTAACTGGCATTGTGTGTGGGTTAGGATATGGACAGCAGAGTTGGGGGTGGTCTGGCTTCATGAAGATTTATAACAGCAATTGAGTGACTCGAATTTAATCGCAATAGTCGAGTCTGGATTTGACACAGACACAGATGATGGATTGTTCTGCGATGAGGCGATGGCAAGTGGGCAGGATTGGGAATAGAAAGAACATCTGGATATAAATAATTTCAGTGTCAAAGGGAGCGCGGAGATTGTGACCCCAGTCTCCGATTTCAGCCAGAGAGCGGTGTGTGGATACTGGATAGGGACTGAGATTCGTGACTGGAACTGAAGAACATGCATTCAATCTTACCAAGATGGAAATGTCCAGAGCAATAATACACTTAAAGTAGTTTATACAATAAATAACTGGATAGTGAGACTTACCAGGGACACCGACAACAGTCAGGAGCGGATAGTAACCCGCCTGAATTATATAGAGGACATCTAGGATCCAATATGCTGAAAGGAAAGGATCTCGAGCAATCCAATAAAGACCCTGGGATAAACTCCTGTCCATTGCTGTTAAGTCCCTGTGGTTAGATCCCAGATTCTGATCCATTGCTGTAACGTTCCTGTGGTTAGATCCCAGATTCTGATCCATTGCTGTAACGTTCCTGTGGTTAGATCCCAGATTCTGATCCATTGCTGTAACGTTCCTGTGGGTAGTTCCCAGATTCTGATCCATTGCTGTAACGTTCCTGTGGGTAGTTCCCAGATTCTGATCCATTGCTGTAACGTTCCTGTGGGTAGTTCCCAGACTCTGATCCATTGCTGTAACGTTCCTGTGGGTAGCTCCCAGATTTTCTCCCTCCTCTCGGTCACTCTGGAGCCGCTGATCTCAGGCAGTGTTGGAATTGACGCTCCCGCTGACAGTTTGGGATAACACAGTGAAAGGAATCGCTTATTAATAGCAGCGACAAACCCTCCAGTGACGCGGTTAAATCCATAGAGACTGACATTAATCACAGTCACTAAACAAACAGGCTCAGTTAACCCCTTTCAATCCAATACTTTTTCTATCACAATGAAATAGAAGATTAGCCGGGTCTGGATCGGTTGTGTGACAGTGACTGAGGGATGGAGTGTGGAAATAGTGGACACACTGACCCTGATACTCAATCCTCATTGATATCTGAGTGGTTCCAGGGGACTGGGGCATTTTCACTGCCCCATCCTGTTTATAAAAGGAGAGAGAGGGATAAACCCTGGAGGGACAGAGCAGTCACTATAATGTTCGTCACCAGGACATTTCTAGGGGTCAGACTGGGCAACAGGAATATTGCTCCTTCGCGAGGAAATGGTGTTATGTGACCAGAAACGCGGCGATATTCGTGGGAAATCACATCGCATGTTGTTATTGCAGTTATATTTCAAAATAACTGGAGGGTTAATGAGGGAACTGATATGAATTTATGTATTGGGACATATTGTGATCAAATGCCATTTATTAGAGATGTTATCGAGTCCCAAAGCTGTGGATTAAAGGGTCTGTGACAGTGAGAATGTGATATTGGCTAAGAAACAGAAAGCAGAGAGAAGCGGTGAATGATAGTTATTCAGACACGAGGGGAGGAGACACTGATGTTCACTCGGGGTCCACATGAGGACAATTGCTCTTCAAGACACAATTCACTGCGATAGGCTTCAATGGAAAGAATTTCAACATTCACAAATGACAGAGACTCAGCAATGACACAGTGAGCAGGGTAGCAGCAATCTTCAGCAGCATGTTCCCAGATCTGTGAAAGGGAGGGTCACGGGGAAAGTAAAATTAAATCACTGTCGTGTGGGTGATGGGTTAGGGAGGAGGGCAGAGGACAGGAAATATAAACTAAACGGGACAAGTTTAAAAAGTGTACAGGAAGGGAGCGGGGACATGTCCACACTTTGCACTGGAAAGTCATGGGGATAAGATTGGAAAAACCTCAGAAGATATTTAACTTGATCAATAGAGGCGGAGACTCCTAAAAGAAGGATGTTAGGATCATAGAATCATCGAGGTCCAGAGCACAGAAAGGCCATTCGGCCCATCTGGACTGGGCAGGTCAAAAACAACCACCTGAGTATTTGAATCCCACTTTCTAACACTTTGCCAATAGCCTATAGAGTTATAACCAGGTTTATAGAGAGGACCATAGCGGAGGAATTGCTTCTTGTTCTGCCGCTAAATATACAAAAGGATGTGAAGATCTTGGAGACAAAACAAAGGGTATTTAATGGAGTGTTGTCAGGAATGGAGGATTTCAGTTAAATATGGGGATTAGTGAACTGGAATTGTAATCTGTAGATCAGTTTAAGGTAAAGAGCAATTTCACAGAGGACTCCAAATTAGGAAGGAGTTTAGAGAGAGTGAGCAGAAAGGGTTCCACTGGAGTGTGTGTGGGCTGGGGAGAGTGGCCTGGAGAGTGTGTGTGGGCTGGCCGGGAGTGGCCTGGAGTGTGTGTGTGGGCTGGCCGGGAGTGCCCTGGAGTGTGTGTGTGGGCTGGCCGGGAGTGGCCTGGAGTGTGTGTGTGGGCTGGCCGAGAGTGTCCTGGAGTGTGTGTGTGGGCTGGCCTGGAGTGGCCTGGAGTGTGTGTGTGGGCTGGCCGGGAGTGTCCTGGAGTGTGTGTGTGGGCTGGCCGGGAGTGGCCTGGAGTGTGTGTGTGGGCTGGCCGGGAGTGGCCTGGAGTGTGTGTGTGGGCTGGCCGGGATTGGCCTGGAGTGTGTGTCTGGGCTGGCCGGGAGTGGCCTGGAGTGTGTGTGTGGGCTGGCCGGGAGTGGCCTGGAGTGTGTCCGGGCTGCACGGGAGTGGCCTGGAGTGTGTGTGTGAGCTGGCCGGGAGTGGCCTGGAGTGTGTGTGGGCTGGCCGGGAGTGGCCTGGAGTCTGTGTGTGGGCTGGCCGGGAGTGGCCTGGAGTGTGTGTGGGCTGGCCGGGAGTGTCCTGGAGTCTGTGTGTGGGCTGGCCGGGAGTGGCCTGGAGTGTGTCCGGGCTGCACGGGAGTGGCCTGGAGTGTGTGTGTGGGCTGGCCGGGAGTGGCCTGGAGTGTGTGTGTGGGCTGGCCGGGAGTTGCCTGGAGTCTGTGTGTGGGCTGGCCGGGAGTGTCCTGGAGTGTGTCCGGGCTGCACGGGAGTGGCCTGGAGTGTGTGTGTGGGCTGGCCGGGAGTGGCCCTGGAGTGTGTGTGTGGGCCGGCCGGGAGTGGCCTGGAGTCTGTGTGTGGGCTGGCCGGGAGTGACCTGGAGTGTGTGTGTGGTCTGGCCGGGAGTGGCCTGGAGTGTGTGTGTGGGCTGGCCGGGAGTGCCCTGGAGTGTGTGTGTGGGCTGGCCGGGAGTGACCTGGAGTCTGTGTGTGGGCTGGCCGGGAGTGACCTGGAGTGTGTGTGTGGGCTGGCCGGGAGTGGCCTGGAGTGTGTGTGTGGGCTGGCCGGGTCTGGCCTGGAGTGTGTGTGGGCTGGCCGGGAGTGACCTGGAGTGTGTGTGTAGGCTGGCCGGGAGTGACCTGGAGTGTGGGTGTGGGCTGGCCGGGAGTGGCCTGGAGTGTGTGTTGGCTGGCCGGGAGTGACCTGGAGTGTGTGTGTGGGCTGGCCGGGAGTGGCCTCGAGTGTGTGTGTGAGCTGGCCGGGAGTGGCCTGGAGTGTGTGTGTGGGCTGGCCGGGAGTGGCCTGGAGTGTGTGTGTGGGCTGGCCGGGAGTGGCCTGGAGTGTGTGTGTGGGCTGGCAGGGAGTGGCCTGGAGTGTGTGTGTGGGCTGGCCGGGAGTGGCCTGGAGTGTGTGTGTGGGCTTGCCGGGAGTGGCCTGGAGTGTGTGTGTGGGCTGGCCGGGAGTGGCCGGGAGTGTGTGTGTGGGCTGGCTGGGAGTGGCCTGGAGTGTGTGTGTGGGCTGGCCGGGAGTGGCCTGGAGTGTGTGTGTGGGCTGGCCGGGAGTGGTCTGGAGTATGTGTGTGGGCTGGCCGGGAGTGGCCTGGAGTGTGTGTGTGGTCTGGCCGGGAGTGTCCTGGTGTGTGTGTGTGGTCTGGCCGGGAGTGGCCTGGAGTGTGTGTGGGCTGGCCGGGAGTGGCCTGGAGTGTGTGTGTGGGCTGGCCGGGAGTGGCCTGGAGTGTGTGTGTGGGCTGGCAGGGAGTGGCCTGGAGTGTGTGTGTGGGCTGGCCGGGAGTGGCCTGGAGTGTGTCTGGGCTGCCCGGGAGTTGCCTGGAGTGTGTGTGTGGGCTGCCCGGGAGTGGCCTGGCCTGGAGTGAGTGTGTGGGCTGGCCGGGAGTGACCTGGAGTGTGTGTGTGGGCTGGCCGGGAGTGGCCTGGAGTGTGTGTGTGGGCTGGCCGGGAGTGGCCTGGAGTGTGTGTGTGGGCTGGCCGGGAGTGGCCTTGAGTGTGTGTGTGGGCTGGCCGGGAGTGGCCTGGAGTGTGTGTGTGGTCTGGCCGGGAGTGGCCTGGCCTGACAATCTGCCTCCCTCACTCACACCCGCTCGCTCTCCACTCTCTGCTTCCCTTTCTCTCAGACAATCTGCCTCCCTCACCCACACCCGCTCGCTCTCCACTCTCTGCTTCCCTTTCTCTCAGACAATCTGCCTCCCTCATCCACACCCGCTCGGTCGCCACTCTCTGCTTCCCTTTCTCTCAGACAATCTGCCTCCCTCACCCACACCCGCTCGGTCTCCACTCTCTGCTTCCCTTTCTCTCAGACAATCTGCCTCCCTCATCCACACCCGCTCGGTCGCCACTCTCTGCTTCCCTTTCTCTCAGGCAATCTGCCTCCCTCACCCACACCCGCTCTGTCACCGCTCTCTGCTTCCCTTTCTCTCACCATATCTGCCTGCCTCTCCCACACCCGCTCGCTCTCCACTCTCTGCTTCCCTTTCTCAGACAATCTGTCTCCCTCACCCACACCCGCTCGGACTCCACTCTCTGCTTCCCTTTCTCTCAGACAATCTGCCTCCCTCACCCACACCCGCTCGCTCTCCACTCTCTGCTTCCCTTTCTCTCAGGCAATCTGCCTCCCTCACCCACATCCGCTCGGTAACCACTCTCTGATTCCCTTTCTCTCAGACAATCTGCCTCCCTCACATACACCCGCTCGCTCTCCACTCTCTGCTTCCCTTTCTCTCAGACAATCTGCCTCCCTCACCCACACCCGCTTGCTCTCCACTCTCTGCTTCCATTTCTCTCAACCAATCTGCCTCCCTCACCCACACCCGCTCGCTCTCCACTCTCTGCTTCCCTTTCTCTCACCCAATCTGCCTCCCTCACCCACACCCGCTTGCTCTCCACTCTCTGCTTCCATTTCTCTCAACCAATCTGCCTCCCTCACCCACACCCGCTCACTCTCCACTCTCTGCTTCCCTTTCTCTCATACTATCTGCCTCCCTCACCCAGGCACGCTCGCTCTCCTCTCTCTGCTTCCCTTTCTCAGACAATCTGCCTTCCTCTCGCTCACCGGCTCGCTCTCCACCCTCTGCTCCCATTCTCTCAACCATTCTGCCTCCCTCACCCACCCCCGCTCACTCTCCACTCTCTGCTTCCCTTTCTTTCACCCAATCTGCCTCCCTCACCCACACCCGCTTGCTCTCCACTCTCTGCTTCCATTTCTCTCAACCAATCTGCCTGCCTCACCCACACCCGCTCGGTCTCCACTCTCTGCTTCCCTTTCTCTCAGGCAATCTGCCTCCCTCACCCACATCCGCTCGGTAACCACTCTCTGATTCCCTTTCTCTCAGACAATCTGCCTCCCTCACCCACACCCGCTCGCTCTCCACTCTCTGCTTCCCTTTCTCTCACCCAATCTGCCTCCCTCACCCACACCCGCTCACTCTCCACTCTCTGCTTCCCTTTCTCTCATACAATCTGCCTCCCTCACCCACACCCGCTCGGTCTCCACTCCCTGCTTCCCTTTCCCTCAGACAATCTGCCTCCCTCACCCACACCCGCTCGCTCTCCACTCTCTGCTTCCCTTTCTCTCATACTATCTGCCCCCCTCACCCAGACACGCTCGCTCTCCTCTCTCTGCTTCCCTTTCTCAGACAATCTGCCTCCCTCACTCGCTCACCGGCTCGCTCTCCACCCTCTGCTCCCATCCTCTCACCCATTCTGCCTCCCTCACCCACCCCCGCTCGCTCTCCACTCTCTGCTTCCCTTTCTTTCACCCAATCTGCCTCCCTCACCCACACCCGCTCGGTGTCCACTCCCTGCTTCCCTTTCTCTCAGACAATCTGCCTCCCACACCCACACCCGCTCCGTCTCCACTCTCTGCTTCCCTTTCTATCACCCAATCTGCCTCCCTCAACCAAACCCGCTCGCTCTCCACTCTCTGCTTCCCTTTCTCTCAGACAATCTGCCTCCCTCACCCACACCCGCTCGGACTCCACTCTCTGCTTCCCTTTCTCTCAGACAATCTGCCTCCCTCACCCACACCCGCTCGCTCTCCACTCTCTGCTTCCCTTTCTCTCAGACAATCTGCCTCCCTCACCCACACCCGCTCGCTCTCCACTCTCTGCTTCCCTTTCTCTCAGACAATCTGCCTCCCTCACCCACACCCGCTCGGTCTCCATTCTCTGCTTCCCTTTCTCTCATACAATCTGCCTACCTCCCCCACATTCGCTCGCTCTCCACTCTCTGCTTCTCTTTCTCTCAGACAATGTGCCTCCCTCACCCACACCCGCTATCTCTCCACTTTCTGCTTCCCTTTCTCTCACCCATTCTGCCTCCCTCACCCACACCCGCTCGTTCTCCACTCTCTGCTTCCCTTTCTCTCAGACAATCTGCATCACTCACCCACACCCGCTCGTTCTCCACTCTCTGCTTCCCTTTGTCTCATACAATCTGCCTCCCTCACCCACACCAGCTCGCTCTCCACTCTCTGCTTCCCTTTCTCTCAGTCAAACTGCCTCCCTCACGCACACCCGCTCGCTCTCCACTCTCTGCTTCCCTTTCGCTCTGACAATCTGCCACCCTCAGCCACACCCGCTCGCTCTCCACACTCTGCTTCCCTTACTCTCAGACAATCTGCCTCCCTCACCTACACCCGCTCGCTGTCAACTCTCTGCTTCCCTTTCTCTCACCCAATCTGCCTCCCTCACCCACACCCGCTCGCTCTCCACTCTCTGCTTTCCTTTCTCTCATACAATCTGCATCTCTCACCCACACCCGCTCGGTCTCCACTCTCTGCTTCCCTTTCTATCAGACAATCTGCCTCCCTCACCCACACCCGCTCGGTTACCGCTCTCTGCTTCCCTTTCTCTCAGACAATCTGCCTCCCTCACCCACACCCGCTCGGTCACCGCTCTCTGCTTCCCTTTCTCTCAGACAATCTGCTTCCCTCACCCACACCCGCTCGGTCTCCACTCTCTGCTTCCCAATCTCTCACCCAATCTGCCTCCCTCACTCACACCCGCTCGGTCTCCACTCTCTGCTTCCCTTTCTCTCAGACAATCTGCCTCCCTCACCCACACCCGCTCGCTCTCCACTCTCTGCTTCCCTTTCTCTCAGACAATCTGCCTCCCTCACCCACACCCGCTCGCTCTCCACTCTCTGCTTCCCTTTCTCTCAGACAATCTGCCTCCCTCGCCCACACCCGCTCGCTCTCCTCTCTCTTCTTCCCCTTCTCTCAGACAATCTGCCTCCCTCAACCACAGCCGCTCGGACTCCACTCTCTGCTTCCCTTTCTCTCAGGCAATCTGCCTCCCTCACCCACTCCCGCTCGGTCTCCACTCTCTGCTTCCCTTTCTCTCAGACAATCTGCCTCCCTCAACCACACCCGCTCGCTCTCCACTCTCTGCTTCCCTTTCTCTCAGACAACCTGCCTCCCTCACCCACACCCGCTCGCTCTCCACTCTCTGTTTCCCTTTCTCTCACCCAATCTGCCTCCCTCACCCACACCCGCTCGCTCCCCACTCTCTGCTTCCCTTTCTCTCACCCAATCTGCCTCCCTCACCCACACCCGCTCGCTCCCCACTCTCTGTTTCCCTTTCTCTCAAACAATCTGCCTCCCTCACCCACACCCGCTCGGTCTCCACTCTCTGCTTCGTTTTCCCTCAGACAATCTGCCTCCCTCACCCGCTCACCCGCTCGCTCTCCACTCACTGCTTCTCTTTCTCTCACCCAATCTGCCTCTCTCACCCACACCCGCTCGCTCTCCACTCTCTGCTTCCCTTTCTCTCAGACAATCTGCCTCCCTCACCCACACCCGCTCGGTCTCCATTCTCTGCTTCCCTTTCTCTCAGACAATCTGCATCCCTCACCCACACCCGCTCGGTCTCCACTCTCTGCTTCCCTTTCTCGCACCCAATCTGCCTCCCTCTCCCACACCCGCTCGCTCTCCACTCTCTGCTTCCCTTTCTCTCAGACAATCTGCCTCCCTCACCCACACCCGCTCGCTCTCCTCTCTCTTCTTCCCTTTCTCTCAGACAATCTGCCTCCCTCAACCACACCCGCTCGGACTCCACTCTCTGCTTCCCTTTCTCTCAGACAATCTGCCTCCCTCACCCACACCCGCTCGCTCTCCTCTCTCTTCTTCCCTTTCTCTCAGACAATCTGCCTCCCTCAACCACTCCCGCTCGGTCTCCACTCTCTGCTTCCCTTTCTCTCAGACAATCTGCCTCCCTCAACCACACCCGCTCGCTCTCCACTCTCTGCTTCCCTTTCTCTCAGACAACCTGCCTCCCTCACCCACACCCGCTCGCTCTCCACTCTCTTCTTCCCTTTCTCTCAGACAATCTGCCTCCCTTACCCACACCCGCTCTATCTCCACTATCTGCATCCCTTTCTCTCAGACAATCTGCCTCCCTCACCCACACCCGCTCGGTCTCCACTCTCTGCTTCCCTTTCTCTCAGACAATCTGCCTCCCTCGACCAGACCCGCTCGCCCTCCACTCTCTGCTTCCCTTTCTATCACCCAATCTGCCTCCCTCACTCACACCCCCCGCTCTCCACTCTCTGCTTCCCTTTCTCTCAGACAATCTGCCTCCCTCAACCACACCCGCTCGCTCTCCACTCTCTGCTTCCCTTTCTCTCAGACAACCTGCCTCCCTCACCCACACCCGCTCGCTCTCCACTCTCTTCTTCCCTTTCTCTCAGACAATCTGCCTCCCTTACCCACACCCGCTCTATCTCCACTATCTGCATCCCTTTCTCTCAGACAATCTGCCTCCCTCACCCACACCCGCTCGGTCTCCACTCTCTGCTTCCCTTTCTCTCAGACAATCTGCCTCCCTCGACCAGACCCGCTCGCCCTCCACTCTCTGCTTCCCTTTCTATCACCCAATCTGCCTCCCTCACTCACACCCCCCGCTCTCCACTCTCTGCTTCCCTTTCTCTCAGACAATCTGCCTCCTTCACCCACACCCGCTCGCTCTCCACTCTTTGCTTCCCTTTCTCTCAAACAATCTGCCTCCCTCAACCACACCCGCTCGCTCTCCACTTTCTGCTTCCCTTTCTATCACCCAATCTGCCTCCCTCACCCACACCCGCTCGCTCCCCACTCTCTGCTTCCCTTTCTCTCACCCAATCTGCCTCCCTCACCCACACCCGCTCGCTCCCCACTCTCTGTTTCCCTTTCTCTCAGACAATCTGCCTCCCTCACACACACCCGCTCGCTCCCCACTCTTTGCTTCCCTTTCTCTCAAACAATCTGCCTTCCTCAACCACACCCGCTCGCTCTCCACTTTCTGCTTCCCTTCCTCTCAGACAATCTGCCTTCCTCACTCACACCCGCTCGCTCTCCACTCTCTGCTTCCCTTTCCCTAAGACAATCTGCCTCCCCCACCCACACCTGCTCGCTCTCCACTCTCTGCTTCCCTTTTTCTCAGACAATCTGTGTCCCTCACACACTCCCGTTCGGTCTCCACTCTCTGCTTCCCTTTCCTCAGACAGTCTGCCTCCCTCGCCCACACCCGCTCGCTCTCCACTCTCTGCTTCCCTTTCTCTCAGACAATCTGCCTCCCTCACCCACACCCGCTCGCTCTCCACTCTCTTCTTCCATTCTCTCAGACAATCTGCCTGCCTTACCCACACCCGCTCTATCTCCACTCTCTGCATCCCTTTCTCTCAGACAATCTGCCTCCCTCACCCACACCCGCTCGCTCTCAACTCTCTGCTTCCCTTTCTCTCAGGCAATCTGCCTCCCTCACCCACACCCGCTCGCTCTCCACTCTCTGCTTCCCTTTCTCTCACCCAATCTGCCTCCCTCACCCACACCCGCTCGCTCCCCACTCTCTGTTTCCCTTTCTCTCAAACAATCTGCCTCCCTCACCCACACCCGCTCGGACTCCACTCTCTGCTTCCCTTTCTCTCACACAATCTGCCTGCCTCACCCACACCCGCTCGGTCTCCACTCTCTGCTTCGTTTTCCCTCAGACAATCTGCCTCCCTCACCTGCTCACCCGCTCGCTCTCCACTCACTGCTTCTCTTTCTCTCACCCAATCTGCCTCTCTCACCCACACCCGCTCGCTCTCCACTCTCTGCTTCCCTTTCTCTCAGACAATCTGCCTCCTTCACCCACACCCGCTCGGTCTCCATTCTCTGCTTCCCTTTCTCTCAGACATTCTGCATCCCTCACCCACACCCGCTCGGTCTCCACTCTCTGCTTCCCTTTCTCTCAGACAATCTGCCTCCCTCACCCACACCCGCTCGCTCTCCACTCTCTGCTTCCCTTTCTCTCAGACAATCTGCCTCCCTCACCCACACCCGCTCGCTCTCCACTCTCTTCTTCCCTTTCTCTCAGACAATCTGCCTCCCTCAACCACACCCGCTCGGACTCCACTCTCTGCTTCCCTTTCTCTCAGGCAATCTGCCTCCCTCACCCACTCCCGCTCGGTCTCCACTCTCTGCTTCCCTTTCTCTCAGACAATCTGCCTCCCTCACCCACACCCGCTCGCTCTCCACTCTCTGCTTCCCTTTCTCTCAGACAACCTGCCTCCCTCACCCACACCCGCTCGCTCTCCACTCTCTTCTTCCCTTTCTCTCAGACAATCTGCCTCCCTTACCCACACCCGCTCTATCTCCACTATCTGCATCCCTTTCTCTCAGACAATCTGCCTCCCTCACCCACACCCGCTCGGTCTCCACTCTCTGCTTCCCTTTCTCTCAGACAATCTGCCTCCCTCGACCTGACCCGCTCGCCCTCCACTCTCTGCTTCCCTTTCTATCACCCAATCTGCCTCCCTCACTCACACCCCCCGCTCCCCACTCTCTGCTTCCCTTTCTCTCAGACAATCTGCCTCCCTCACCCACACCCGCTCGCTCTCCACTCTTTGCTTCCCTTTCTCTCAGACAATCTGCCTCCCTCACCTACACCCGATCGCTCTCCACTCTCTGCATCACTTTCTCTCAGACAATCTGCCTCCCTCACCCACACCAGCTCGGTCCCAACTCTCTGCTTCCCTTTCTCGCAGACAATCTGCCTCCCTCACCCACACCCGCTCGCTCTCCACTCTCTGCTTCTCTTTCTCTCAGACAATGTGCCTCCCTCACCCACACCCGCTATCTCTCCACTTTCTGCTTCCCTTTCTCTCACCCATTCTGCCTTCCTCACCCACACCCGCTCGGTCCCAACTCTCTGCTTCCCTTTCTCGCAGACAATCTGCCTCCCTCACCCACACCCGCTCGTTCTCCACTCTCTGCTTCCCTTTCTCTCAGACAATCTGCATCACTCACCCACACCCGCTCGTTCTCCACTCTCTGCTTCCCTTTGTCTCATACAATCTGCCTCCCTCACCCACACCAGCTCGCTCTCCACTCTCTGCTTCCCTTTCTCTCAGTCAAACTGCCTCCCTCACGCACACCCGCTCGCTCTCCACTCTCTGCTTCCCTTTCGCTCTGACAATCTGCCACCCTCAGCCACACCCGCTCGCTCTCCACACTCTGCTTCCCTTTCTCTCAGACAATCTGCCTCCCTCACCTACACCCGCTCGCTGTCAACTCTCTGCTTCCCTTTCTCTCACCCAATCTGCCTCCCTCACCCACACCCGCTCGCTCTCCACTCTCTGCTTTCCTTTCTCTCATACAATCTGCATCTCTCACCCACACCCGCTCGGTCTCCACTCTCTGCTTCCCTTTCTATCAGACAATCTGCCTCCCTCACCCACACCCGCTCGGTTACCGCTCTCTGCTTCCCTTTCTCTCAGACAATCTGCCTCCCTCACCCACACCCGCTCGGTCACCGCTCTCTGCTTCCCTTTCTCTCAGACAATCTGCTTCCCTCACCCACACCCGCTCGGTCTCCACTCTCTGCTTCCCAATCTCTCACCCAATCTGCCTCCCTCACTCACACCCGCTCGGTCTCCACTCTCTGCTTCCCTTTCTCTCAGACAATCTGCCTCCCTCACCCACACCCGCTCGCTCTCCACTCTCTGCTTCCCTTTCTCTCAGACAATCTGCCTCCCTCACCCACACCCGCTCGGTCTCCACTCTCTGCTTCGTTTTCCCTCAGACAATCTGCCTCCCTCACCCGCTCACCCGCTCGCTCTCCACTCACTGCTTCTCTTTCTCTCACCCAATCTGCCTCTCTCACCCACACCCGCTCGCTCTCCACTCTCTGCTTCCCTTTCTCTCAGACAATCTGCCTCCCTCACCCACACCCGCTCGGTCTCCATTCTCTGCTTCCCTTTCTCTCAGACAATCTGCATCCCTCACCCACACCCGCTCGGTCTCCACTCTCTGCTTCCCTTTCTCGCACCCAATCTGCCTCCCTCTCCCACACCCGCTCGCTCTCCACTCTCTGCTTCCCTTTCTCTCAGACAATCTGCCTCCCTCACCCACACCCGCTCGCTCTCCTCTCTCTTCTTCCCTTTCTCTCAGACAATCTGCCTCCCTCAACCACACCCGCTCGGACTCCACTCTCTGCTTCCCTTTCTCTCAGACAATCTGCCTCCCTCACCCACACCCGCTCGCTCTCCTCTCTCTTCTTCCCTTTCTCTCAGACAATCTGCCTCCCTCAACCACTCCCGCTCGGTCTCCACTCTCTGCTTCCCTTTCTCTCAGACAATCTGCCTCCCTCAACCACACCCGCTCGCTCTCCACTCTCTGCTTCCCTTTCTCTCAGACAACCTGCCTCCCTCACCCACACCCGCTCGCTCTCCACTCTCTTCTTCCCTTTCTCTCAGACAATCTGCCTCCCTTACCCACACCCGCTCTATCTCCACTATCTGCATCCCTTTCTCTCAGACAATCTGCCTCCCTCACCCACACCCGCTCGGTCTCCACTCTCTGCTTCCCTTTCTCTCAGACAATCTGCCTCCCTCGACCAGACCCGCTCGCCCTCCACTCTCTGCTTCCCTTTCTATCACCCAATCTGCCTCCCTCACTCACACCCCCCGCTCTCCACTCTCTGCTTCCCTTTCTCTCAGACAATCTGCCTCCCTCAACCACACCCGCTCGCTCTCCACTCTCTGCTTCCCTTTCTCTCAGACAACCTGCCTCCCTCACCCACACCCGCTCGCTCTCCACTCTCTTCTTCCCTTTCTCTCAGACAATCTGCCTCCCTTACCCACACCCGCTCTATCTCCACTATCTGCATCCCTTTCTCTCAGACAATCTGCCTCCCTCACCCACACCCGCTCGGTCTCCACTCTCTGCTTCCCTTTCTCTCAGACAATCTGCCTCCCTCGACCAGACCCGCTCGCCCTCCACTCTCTGCTTCCCTTTCTATCACCCAATCTGCCTCCCTCACTCACACCCCCCGCTCTCCACTCTCTGCTTCCCTTTCTCTCAGACAATCTGCCTCCTTCACCCACACCCGCTCGCTCTCCACTCTTTGCTTCCCTTTCTCTCAAACAATCTGCCTCCCTCAACCACACCCGCTCGCTCTCCACTTTCTGCTTCCCTTTCTATCACCCAATCTGCCTCCCTCACCCACACCCGCTCGCTCCCCACTCTCTGCTTCCCTTTCTCTCACCCAATCTGCCTCCCTCACCCACACCCGCTCGCTCCCCACTCTCTGTTTCCCTTTCTCTCAGACAATCTGCCTCCCTCACACACACCCGCTCGCTCCCCACTCTTTGCTTCCCTTTCTCTCAAACAATCTGCCTTCCTCAACCACACCCGCTCGCTCTCCACTTTCTGCTTCCCTTCCTCTCAGACAATCTGCCTTCCTCACTCACACCCGCTCGCTCTCCACTCTCTGCTTCCCTTTCCCTAAGACAATCTGCCTCCCCCACCCACACCTGCTCGCTCTCCACTCTCTGCTTCCCTTTTTCTCAGACAATCTGTGTCCCTCACACACTCCCGTTCGGTCTCCACTCTCTGCTTCCCTTTCCTCAGACAGTCTGCCTCCCTCGCCCACACCCGCTCGCTCTCCACTCTCTGCTTCCCTTTCTCTCAGACAATCTGCCTCCCTCACCCACACCCGCTCGCTCTCCACTCTCTTCTTCCATTCTCTCAGACAATCTGCCTGCCTTACCCACACCCGCTCTATCTCCACTCTCTGCATCCCTTTCTCTCAGACAATCTGCCTCCCTCACCCACACCCGCTCGCTCTCAACTCTCTGCTTCCCTTTCTCTCAGGCAATCTGCCTCCCTCACCCACACCCGCTCGCTCTCCACTCTCTGCTTCCCTTTCTCTCACCCAATCTGCCTCCCTCACCCACACCCGCTCGCTCCCCACTCTCTGTTTCCCTTTCTCTCAAACAATCTGCCTCCCTCACCCACACCCGCTCGGACTCCACTCTCTGCTTCCCTTTCTCTCACACAATCTGCCTGCCTCACCCACACCCGCTCGGTCTCCACTCTCTGCTTCGTTTTCCCTCAGACAATCTGCCTCCCTCACCTGCTCACCCGCTCGCTCTCCACTCACTGCTTCTCTTTCTCTCACCCAATCTGCCTCTCTCACCCACACCCGCTCGCTCTCCACTCTCTGCTTCCCTTTCTCTCAGACAATCTGCCTCCTTCACCCACACCCGCTCGGTCTCCATTCTCTGCTTCCCTTTCTCTCAGACATTCTGCATCCCTCACCCACACCCGCTCGGTCTCCACTCTCTGCTTCCCTTTCTCTCAGACAATCTGCCTCCCTCACCCACACCCGCTCGCTCTCCACTCTCTGCTTCCCTTTCTCTCAGACAATCTGCCTCCCTCACCCACACCCGCTCGCTCTCCACTCTCTTCTTCCCTTTCTCTCAGACAATCTGCCTCCCTCAACCACACCCGCTCGGACTCCACTCTCTGCTTCCCTTTCTCTCAGGCAATCTGCCTCCCTCACCCACTCCCGCTCGGTCTCCACTCTCTGCTTCCCTTTCTCTCAGACAATCTGCCTCCCTCACCCACACCCGCTCGCTCTCCACTCTCTGCTTCCCTTTCTCTCAGACAACATGCCTCCCTCACCCACACCCGCTCGCTCTCCACTCTCTTCTTCCCTTTCTCTCAGACAATCTGCCTCCCTTACCCACACCCGCTCTATCTCCACTATCTGCATCCCTTTCTCTCAGACAATCTGCCTCCCTCACCCACACCCGCTCGGTCTCCACTCTCTCCTTCCCTTTCTCACAGACAATCTGCCTCCCTCGACCTGACCCGCTCGCCCTCCACTCTCTGCTTCCCTTTCTATCACCCAATCTGCCTCCCTCACTCACACCCCCCGCTCCCCACTCTCTGCTTCCCTTTCTCTCAGACAATCTGCCTCCCTCACCCACACCCGCTCGCTCTCCACTCTTTGCTTCCCTTTCTCTCAGACAATCTGCCTCCCTCACCTACACCCGCTCGCTCTCCACTCTCTGCATCACTTTCTCTCAGACAATCTGCCTCCCTCACCCACACCAGCTCGGTCCCAACTCTCTGCTTCCCTTTCTCGCAGACAATCTGCCTCCCTCACCCACACCCGCTCGCTCTCCACTCTCTGTTTCCCTTTCCCTCACCCAATCTGCCTCCCTCACCCACACCCGCTCGCTCCCCACTCTCTGCTTCCCTTTCTCTCACCCAATCTGCCTCCCTCACCCACACCCGCTCGCTCCCCACTCTCTGTTTCCCTTTCTCTCAGACAATCTGCCTCCCTCACACACACCCGCTCGCTCCCCACTCTTTGCTTCCCTTTCTCTCAAACAATCTGCCTCCCTCAACCACACCCGCTCGCTCTCCACTTTCTGCTTCCTTTCCTCTCAGACAATCTGCCTTCCTCACTCACACCCGCTCGCTCTCCACTCTCTGCTTCCCTTTCCCTAAGACAATCTGCCTCCCCCACCCACACCCGCTCGCTCTCCACTCTCTGTTTCCCTTTTTCTCAGACAATCTGTGTCCCTCACACACTCCCGTTCGGTCTCCACTCTCTGCTTCCCTTTCCTCAGACAGTCTGCCTCCCTCGCCCACAGCCGCTCGCTCTCCACTCTCTGCTTCCCTTTCTCTCAGACAATCTGCCTCCCTCACCCACACCCGCTCGCTCTCAACTCTCTGCTTCCCTTTCTCTCAGGCAATCTGCCTCCCTCACCCACACCCGCTCGCTCTCCACTCTCTGCTTCCCTTTCTCTCAGGCAATCTGCCTCCCTCACCCACACCCGCTCGGTCTCCACTCTCTGCTTCCCTTTCTCTCAGACAATCTGCCTCCCTCGCCCACATCCGCTCGGTCACCACTCTCTGCGTCCCTTTCTCTCAAACAATCTGCCTCCTTCACCCACATCCGTTCGCTCTCCACTCTCTGCTTCCCTTTCTCTCAGGCAATCTGCCTCCCTCACCCACACCCGCTCGGTCTCCACTCTCTGCTTCCCTTTCTCTCAGACAATCTGCCTCCCTCGCCCACATCCGCTCGGTCACCACTCTCTGCGTCCCTTTCTCTCAGACAATCTGCATCCCCCACCCACACCCGCTCGTTCTCCACTCTCTGCTTCCCTTTCTCAGACATTCTGCCTCCCTCACACACACACACTCGCTCTCCACTCTCTGCTTCCCTTTCTCTCAGACAATCTGTGTCCCTCACACACACCCGCTCGCTCTCCACTCTCTGCTTCCCTTTCTCTCACCCAATCTGCCCCCCTCACGCACACCCGCTCGCTCTCCACTCTCTGCTTCACTTTCTCTCAGACAATCTGCCTCCCTCACCCGCTCACCCGCTCGCTCTCCACTCACTGCTTCTCTTTCTCTCACCCAATCTGCCTCCCTCACCTACACCCGCTCGCTCTCCACTCTCTGCTTCCCTTTCTCTCAGACAATCTGCCTCCCTGACCCACACACGCTCGCTCTCCACTCTCTGCTTCCCTTTCTCTCAGACAATCTGCCTACCTCCCCCACATTCGCTCTCTCTCCACTCTCTGCTTCTCTTTCTCTCAGACAATGTGCCTCCCTCACCCACACCCGCTCGGTCTCCACTCTCTGCTTCCCTTTCTCTCAGACAATCTGCCTCCCTCACCCACACCCGCTCGGTCTCCACTCTCTGCTTCCCTTTCTCTCAGACAATCTGCCTCCCTCACCCACACCCGCTCGCTCTCCACTATCTGCTTCCCTTTCTCTCAGACAATCTGCCTCCCTCACCCACACCCGCTCGCTCTCCACTCTCTGCTTCCCTTTCTCTCAGACAATCTGCCTCCCTCACCCACACCCGCTCGCTCTCCACTCTCTGCTTCCCTTTCTCTCAGACAATCTGCCTCCCTCACCCACACCCGCTCGCTCTCCACTCTCTGCTTCCCTTTCTCTCAGACAATCTGCCTCCCTCACCCACACCCGCTCGCTCTCCACTCTCTGCTTCCCTTTCTCTCAGGCAATCTGCCTCCCTCACCCACACCCGCTCGCTCTCCACTCTCTGCTTCCCTTTCTCTCAGGCAATCTGCCTCCCTCACTCACACCCGCTCGGTCTCCACTCTCTGCTTCCCTTTCTCTCAGACAATCTGCCTCCCTCGCCCATATTCGCTCGGTCACCACTCTCTGCGTCCCTTTCTCTCAAACAATCTGCCTCCCTCACACACACCCGCTCGCTCTCCACTCTCTGCTTCCCTTTCTCTCACCCAATCTGCCTCCCTCTCGTACACCCGCTCGCTCTCCACTCACTGCTTCTCTTTCTCTCTCCCAATCTGCCTCTCTCACCCACACCCGCTCGCTCTCCACTCTCTGCTTCCATTTCTCTCAGACAATCTGCCTATCTCACCCACACACGCTCGGTCTCCACTCTCTGCTTCCCTTTCTCTCAGACAATCTGGACCCCTCACCCACACCCGCTCGGTCTCCACTCTCTGCTTCTCTTTCTCTCAGACAATCTGCCTTCCTCACCCACACCCGCTCGCTCTCCACTCTCTGCTTCCCTTTCTCTCAGACAATCTGCCTCCCTCACCCACACCCGCTCGCTCTCCACTCTCTTCTTCCCTTTCACTCTGACAATCTGCCTCCCTCACCCACACCCGCTCGCTCTCCACTCTCTGCTTCCCTTTCTCTCAGACAAGCTGCCTCCCTCACCCACACCCGCTCGCTCTCCACTCTCTTCTTCCCTTTCTCTCAGACAATCTGCTCCCTTACCCGCACCCGCTCTATCTCCACTCTCTGCATCCCTTTCTCTCAGACAATCTGCCTCCCTCACCCACACCCGCTCGGACTCCACTCTCTGCTTCCCTTTCTCTCAGTCGATCTGCCTCCCTCACCCACACCCGCTCTATCTCCACTCTCTGCATCCCTTTCTCTCAGACAATCTGCCTCCCTCACCCACTCCCGTTCGGTCTCCACTCTCTGCTTCCCTTTCCTCAGACAGTCTGCCTCCCTCGCCCACACCCGCTCGCTCTCCACTCTCTTCTTCCCTTTCTCTCAGACAATCGGCCTCCCTTACCCACACCCGCTCTATCTCCACTCTCTGCATCCCTTTCTCTCAGACAATCTGCCTCCCTCACCCACACCCGCTCGCTCTCAACTCTCTGCTTCCCTTTCTCTCAGGCAATCTGCCTCCCTCACCCACACCCGCTCGCTCTCCACTCTCTGCTTCCCTTTCTCTCAGGCAATCTGCCTCCCTCACCCACACACGCTCGGTCTCCACTCTCTGCTTCCCTTTCTCTCAGACAATCTGCCTCCCTCGCCCACATCCGCTCGGTCACCACTCTCTGCGTCCCTTTCTCTCAAACAATCTGCCTCCCTCACACACACCCGCTCGCTCTCCACTCTCTGCTTCCCTTTCTCTCAGACAACCTGCCTCCCTCACCCACACCCGCTCGCTCTCCACTCTCTGTTTCCCTTTCCCTCACCAAATCTGCCTCCCTCACCCACAACCGCTCGCTCTCCACTCTCTGCTTCCCTTTCTCTCACCCAATCTGCCTCCCTCACATACACCCGCTCGGTCTGCACTCTCTGCTTCCCTTTCTCTCAGACAATCTGCCTCCCTCACCCACACCCGCTCGCTCCCCACTCTCTGCTTCCCTTTCTCTCACCCAATCTGCCTCCCTCACCCACACCCGCTCGCTCCCCACTCTTTGCTTCCCTTTCTCTCAAACAATCTGCCTCCCTCACCCACACCCCCTCGGACTCCACTCTCTGCTTCACTTTCTCTCACAAAATCTGCCTCCCTCACCCACACCCGCTCGGTCTCCATTCTCTGCTTCCCTTTCTCTCATACAATCTGCCTATCTCCCCCACATTCGCTCGCTCTCCACTCTCTGCTTCCCTTTCTATGAGAAAATCTGCCTCCCTCACCCACACCCGCTATCTCTCCACTTTCTGCTTCCCTTTCTCTCACCCATTCTGCCTCCCTCACCCACACACGCTCGGTCTCCACTCTCTGCTTCCCTTTCTCTCAGACAATCTGCCTCCCTCACCCACACCCGCTCGGTCTCCACTCTCTGTTTCCCTTTCCCTCACCCAATCTGCCTCCCTCACCCACAACCGCTCGCTCTCCACTCTCTGCTTCCCTTTCGCTCAGACAATCTGCCTCCCTCACCCACACCCGCTCGCTCCCCACTCTCTGCTTCCCTTTCTCTCACCCAATCTGCCTCCCTCACACACACCCGCTCGCTCCCCACTCTCTGCTTCCCTTTCTCTCAAACAATCTGCATCCCTCACCCACACCCGCTCGGACTCCACTCTCTGCTTCACTTTCTCTCACAAAATTTGCCTGCCTCACTCACACCGGATCGGTCTCCACTCTCTGCTTCCGTTTCTCTCAGACAATCTGCCTCTCTCACCCACACCCGCTCGCTCTCCACTCTCTGCTTCCCTGTCTCTCAGACAATCTGCCTACCTCCCCCACATTCGCTCGCTCTCCACTCTCTGCTTCCCTTTCTCTCAGACAATCTGCCTCCCTCACCCACACCCGCTATCTCTCCACTTTCTGCTTCCCTTTCTCTCACCCATTCTGCCTCCCTCACCCACACACGCTCGGTCTCCACTCTCTGCTTCCCTTTCTCTCACACAATCTGCCTCCCTCACCCACACACGCTGGGTCTCCACTCTCTGCTTGCCTTTCTCTCAGACAATCTGCCTCCCTCACCCACACCCGCTCCGTCTCCGCTCCCTGTTTCCCTTTCTCTCACCCAATCTGCCTCCCCCACCCACACCCACTCGGTCTCCACTCTCTGCTTCCCTTTCTCTCACCCAATCTGCCTCCCTCACTCACACCCGCTCGGTCTCCACTCTCTGCTTCCCTTTTTCTCAGACAATCTGCCTCCCTCACCCACACCCGCTCCGTCTCCGCTCTCTGCTTCCCTTTCTCTCACCCAATCTGCCTCCCTCACTAACACCCGCTCGGTCTCCACTCTCTGCTTCCCTTTCTCTCAGACAATCTGCCTCCCTCTCCCACACCCGCTCCGTCTCCACTCTCTGCTTCCCTTTTTCTCAGACAATCTGCCTCCCTCACCCACACCCGCTATCTCTCCACTTTCTGCTTCCCTTTCTCTCACCCATTCTGCCTCCCTCACCCACACACGCTCGGTCTCCACTCTCTACTTCCCTTTCTCTCTGACAATCTGCCTCCCTCGACCAGACCCGCTCGCCCTCCACTCTCTGCTTCCCTTTCTATCACCCAATCTGCCTCCCTCACTCACACCCCCCGCTCCCCACTCTCTGCTTTCCTTTCTCTCAGACAATCTGCCTCCCTCACCCACACCCGCTCGCTCTCCACTCTCTGCTTCCCTTTCTCTCAGACAATCTGCCTCCCTCACCTACACCCGCTCGCCCTCCACTCTCTGCATCCCTTTCTCTCAGACAATCTGCCTCCCTCACCCACACCCGCCCGCTCTCCACTCTCTGTTTCCCTTTCTCTCACCCAATCTGCCTCCCTCACCCACAACCGCTCGCTCTCCACTCTCTGCTTCCCTTTCCCTCACCCAATCTGCCTCCCTCACCCACACCCGCTCGCTCCCCACTCTCTGCTTCCCTTTCTCTCACCCAATCTGCCTCCCTCACCCACACCCGCTCGCTCCCCACTCTCTGTTTCCCTTTCTCTCAAACAATCTGCCTCCCTCACCCACACCCGCTCGGACTCCACTCTCTGCTTCCCTTTCTCTCACACAATCTGCCTGCCTCACCCACACCCGCTCGGTCTCCACTCTCTGCTTCGTTTTCCCTCAGACAATCTGCCTCCCTCACCCGCTCACCCGCTCGCTCTCCACTCACTGCTTCTCTTTTTCTTACCCAATCTGCCTCTCTCACCCACACCCGCTCGCTCTCCACTCTCTGCTTCCCTTTCTCTCAGACAATCTGCCTCCCTCAACCACACCCGCTCGGACTCCACTCTCTGCTTCCCTTTCTCTCAGGCAATCTGCCTCCCTCACCCACTCCCGCTCGGTCTCCACTCTCTGCTTCCCTTTCTCTCAGACAATCTGCCTCCCTCACCCACACCCGCTCGCTCTCCACTCTCTGCTTCCCTTTCTCTCAGACAACCTGCCTGCCTCACCCACACCCGCTCGCTCTCCACTCTCTTCTTCCCTTTCTCTCAGACAATCTGCTTCCCTTACCCACACCCGCTCTATCTCCACTATCTGCATCCCTTTCTCTCAGACAATCTGCCTCCCTCACCCACACCCGCTCGCTCTCCACTCTCTGCTTCCCTTTTTCTCAGGCAATCTGCCTCCCTCACCCACACCCGCTCGCTCTCCACTCTCTGCTTCCCTTTCTCTCAGGAAATCTGCCTCCGTCACCCACACCCGCTCGGTCTCCACTCTCTGCTTCCCTTTCTCTCAGACAATCTGCCTCCATCGCCCATATACGCTCCGTCACCACTCTCTACGTCCCTTTCTCTCAAACAATCTGCCTCCCTCAACCACACCCGCTCGCTCTCCACTTTCTGCTTCCCTTATTCTCAGACAATCTGCCTCCCTCCCTCACACCCGCCCGCTCTCCACTCTCTGCTTCCCTTTCTCTCAGACAATCTGCCTCCCCCACCCACACCCGCTCGCTCTCCACTCTCTGCTTCCCTTTCTCTCAGACAATCTGCCTCCCACACCCGCTCGCTC